>NC_041383.1:768406246-768514215 GCF_002162155.2 Triticum dicoccoides | reverse complement strand
CCAGCCGCAGCGGGGAGGGGGCTCGCCAAGAGATACCCCACTATCTATCTTAGGGTTCAGGATGGGGGCGGTGGTTTCCAGCGGTGGCGGGGCGTTGGCGGGGCAGTGGTGTGGGGATCACCGGAGAAAAAGCTCGGCCCGGGGTGGCCTAGAGGGATGGCCGGGGCGGCGGCGGACCGGCGGTGGGGAGTGTTTTCGGGGCGGGCGGGGCGGCACAACGCCGGCCGCGGGCGGCCGGGGGCTGCTGTTTGGCCGGCTCAGGGGGGTGGAGGTTGAAGATGAACCGCAGGCCCTTGATTTCGTATCCAACGGCTGCAAAATCGACTAACCAGAGATGAAAAAGTCAGTCGACCGACGTGTAGCCTCACCTTGCTAGTGTGTTCAGTTTCGACAGCAAAATTCAGTTTCGACAGTTAAGTTCAGTTTCGACAGTTAAGTTCAGTTTCGACAGTTAAGTTCAGAGATGAGCAGCTGATGTATTTTGCATCTAGCACATTGTGGTTATGTATTTCACGTCATGTATTGGAGATGCTATTAGAATTCCACTCTGGTTAACGTTGTTTGTTGTCTCTCTTGTCCTGCTTCAGCCTCGGCGTCGTACAACTCACCGGAGCTGCTCCAATGACGAAACCCTCCATCCTAGCGGAGCACTACCTCGGGCTCCATGTCCAGACGCCTAAGATCTTCTTCCCCTCCTCCGACAGCCAAGTCAGCCGGAGCATCCTCACCGGCCAACCCAATCACGCTGAGATCGACATGGCTTCGCCAAAGAGGTTGTACACTTGTTGCATCTCTTTTTACTCTACATGTTATATATATTGTCCACTGAGCACTCGTAGTAACGGGAAATAAGATTAGTTTATCCTACTATATGACAAGCAGTGAGGTACCAGGTAACTTAGCTATCTGTGATGGACTCTCTTGAACGCCATCATTATTTATCTCTGCGTGTTTCAGTTGTGCATTTTTGGATGGGCCTGGGAGTTGAGCTAGTATGGCACTGGCCTGGGTCCAAACTAATAGAAGTAGCAAAAAAACATTTTTTTAGTGTAGGATTTTCCTTGCTCAAGCCTGCCTACTAGAATCGCCAGTGCTTGAAAGGAAAAGTGAATGAAAAAAATCGAAATTGGAAAGTTTCCTATGGTACTACTTTTAATGAATTTGGTGCAAAGGAATGGAGCAAAGGAAAACTGTAGGATTTGTTCCTTTAGTGTCTCCTTGAAAGAAAAACCGTAGGAATTCTAATTTCCACTTCTCCTCCTTTTCATATTCCTTGTAAGAAGCACAAGACTAAGAGATAGTAGCATAATAGCATTATAACCGTACATTTTCTTGTGGTTTGACTTAATCTCACCATGCTTTTTTGCATCCTGTGATCTTCCAATTGTTGTGAATCAAACACCCAGATTGGCAGAAATCCTGTGTTTTCAAATTCTCTCTTTTGCACGTGCATTTCTATCCTATTCCTGTCTATTTCCTATCTCTGCATTGTTAGAATCCTCAAATTCAAACAAGCCCTTACTCAATTACTTCTGTTACAGATATGTGTCAAAGAAAACCTTGTGTGGTTTGTCCTGCTCCTGCGGCGCTGTGTTCCACCCCAGCTCAGCTACTCCAACGACGGAAGGGTTCACCACAGCAGGGATCCGCTCTCCAGACTGTCTTTCGCCGGCTCAAATCTTCTTCCCCGCCGCCGGCAGCCACGGCAACTGCATTACCATCATCAACTGAGCAGATGACCTTGAGGACTACACGGGTCCGCAAGAGAGGTCGCACTCTTCCGTGTCTTCTTACATTATGCGTCGCTTAATATGATGACATGCTACATTATTGTCGTGTTCACCTATTAGACTCCGAGCCAGTTCCAAACTAATGCTAAAACTTGAGTTTTTAAATGGTTGTGGGGTACATATTGGGGCAGCAATCAGTACTATCTGTCTACTATCTGGTTAATCTCCGGTGTCTACTATGAGTTTCATGTTGGGTGCAAACAAAAATTAAAGGAGCCATTATCTATATTTTTTTAACTAAAGCTATTATCTGCCTGCTATAATTGGTTTTGGGTCTATCCACAGTTTGCTACCATCACTCTGGATTTGTGCATGCACTCCTTACATAATCTCACTATGTTTTATTCCTATGCATGCCAGTTATTGTACACAATGGAACTGATCATGTAGAGCAAAAGAGACGAGCCTTGCGTGGCAATAAAATTTCATGCAGACGTCGTCCCATGGTGGGCGCAAAGGCAGCCCCCCTCCACCCATTTCGGATAGTAATCAAGAGGAAGATAACTGTTATGAGGGGGGTTCAGAAGGAGAACACCACTCCTATTTACCCCATGAGGTCTTCGCTCTAACTTCGCATGGTGATGTTGGTAATATCATGCATATGGTGCCTTGCATTGCTTACTGTATACATTAAAGATGTCATCTGCTTAGTTTAGACATGCTTTGTGTCAATGCCATCTGTTTAGTTCTTTATCGTATATGTGAATCATGCAATCACTACTGGAAATAGGGAATTTGCCATCAGCCAGCTCTTTGCCATCTGCCAGCTGATGGTAAAGAACATCTTTGCCATCTGCTTATAAAAAACAGATGGCAAAGAACTGACAGACGGCAAAGAACATGGTTGCCATCAGCCAATTCTTTGCCATCTTCTACTGGATGGCAAATAATCTTTGCCATCTGCCAGCAGATGGCAAGGAGGTTGGCAAATCCTATGGCCGTCAAGAGTGTAATGGCGTACCAGCCCCACCTCTTTGCCATCTGCCAACAGACGGCAAAGATTCTTTGCCATCTGCTGGCAGATGGCAAAGAGATGGGGTTATTTTTTTCCATGTAAAAAAATGTGGAGTTAACCCCTCCCTCTCTCCCCACCTATCCAGGTAAAAAAACGACATTCGCATCTCATCCACACACCGAACAGCTCCCGTCGATGGCGCTCTAGGCTCGCCCGCTGCCACCCCGTCGCCGGCCCTCCCCCGCCACCCTGTCGCCGGCCCTGTAGCTCCCCCGCCCTGTTGTCGGCCACGTCGCTCCCCCGCCCCGTCGCCGGCTCTCCCCCGCCCCGTCGCCGGCCCTTCCCCTCGTCCACGGCCCGCCCCGTCGAGGTCCAGGTCCGTGACGGATCCGCCTACGCCGGCGTCTTCCATACCGCCTCCCTCGACGCCGGATACGGTGCACGCCCCCCTCTCCTCCCTCTCTACCGTAGGTTTCCTTTGGTCTGGTTTGGGGTTGGCGTCGGGCCCTGGGATCACGCGAATGGCGCTCGGGCCGTGATCCGGCTGCTGAGTGGAGATGGTGGATGCCGCGTGCCTAGTGCCTAGTGACGCGACCTTGTTCGTCTCTGTTTTTTTTCTGGGAGAATGGGTTGTGATCCGCTTGTTCGTCGACAGGCCCCGGTCGCCGGGATGCCGTGTTTTGTTAGTATTTCTTGCTGGGGCTGCGGCTGGGGCGGATTCGGGGGCGGGTGGTGGAGATCGCTGGGTCATGTTCATCTTCTGAGATGGAGGCCGCTGCGTGTGTTCCGCTCTGCAGAGGCCGAAATCCTGGTTATTCGGCCTTCCTGATTTTCGCAAGAAATTTTTGCTGGGATTTGTACCTGGATTGGTTCGAGCGACCCAGGTTGAACACCACTGCCCATGTTTAGTTTTCGTTCATCAGGCTGGATTGACGTGCAACTTATATTTACTAAGCGATCCTGCATGTAGTTTTGTGAGCGACTGAGCATGTGCCTTTATGATATAAGGTGTGTGTGGTGCATGTGTGAATCATTACTATGCTCATTAAGAATGACAATAGTTATTCAGACTTGATATATCTAGCTTTGTCTTAATTGCAGTTCTCAACTAAGATGAGCTTATTTGCAAAGTCTATGCAAATACGTATATATCAAGAGAACTGTTGTTCGGTATTTGCAGCACACAAATAATTATAGTTGTTTCAGTTTTAATGAACACAAATGTTAACTTGACATAATTTGCATGTCTAGCAGCGTTGGACATGCATATAAGAAGAGGATGAAGTCAATAATTATGAGCTGAAGGTCAGATATATTTGATCTGTCAAGGTTTGTTTTTTCACTGATTTTATTTTGATAGTGTATATGCAGAGGCATGTCAGTTTTTTGGGTGACTAACCAGAGCCCATCAAAGTATAGAGAACGGGCAAAAGCATCAATATGTATGGTCTAGGAAATTGGTATGCCTCAGCACACATTAGCAAAGGAAATAAAACCAATGAAAAAGTAAACCTTGACCGATCAAATATGACCTTTGTCTATGAAAAGCTAGGATATTCTTACTGACTACTTAATTTTATGGCACAATGGTGATCAATCAGAGCACACTAAAAGTACAGAGAACAGGCAAAAGGTTCCAACATTTATGGTCTAAAATTGCCATGCCTCTGCAACATTAAGGAAATAAAACAAATAAAAAAGCAAACTTTGACCGATCAAATATTGAGTGAACCCTCTGCATATTCGCGACAAGGTCAACTTTTTCACTACTTTTATTTCCTTAACGCGAATATCTCATCTTTTCATGCATATGACCATGGGTTCACGTTATGATTTTTTTTGGGTGGCCTAACATTCTTCTTTCCTCTCATGTTGCCACAAGCCACCGACTTTTATTAGGTAGCTTCACATTTGAATTACTTCCTATATATATGTACATGAATGACCAATACTGACATCAACCACCTTCATGTATAGGTTACAAATTCATTTCCTACGAAATCCAAATTCGAATTTGTGTCAAGCCCAATGATCCTTAACCCTCATTTGTATGGTAAAAATCCAACATACCATTATTTTTTGTCAAATCATATTTTCCCTAGGATGGCAGCAGATTTAAGGAAATGGATGTCATCAAAAGTTGGAAACCAGCTATCATCTTACTAATATTTTACTCACGGTAGCTTCAAGATTTCTGTTTGTGAATCATGAGTTTGCTTCAAATGAAAGATTTAGTTTCACTTCATGTTAGCTCACAGTAACTTCATGCATACACCATCTTATGTAAATTAACTTGTTGTAGCTGAAACAATATGCGACCACATAAACAAAAAGTTGTCTCAATGTGCACTTTATTTTAATGCCCTTACAAAACTTTCTACCTATTTGCTTTCTTTGCATGTGATAATTGCGCTTTTCGCAGTCGAGTCAATATTAAAAGTGTTCAGAACCATTTGGCAGAAGAAATAATGCTGTTATTTTTATGTTTATGTTATGTATTATGTATTTTGTTGTCTTTTCTCATCTGTTTGTATGTTATACTCCAGAAGAAATATTTATATTGAAATAGAAATATTTGATAAAAGAGATCAGTTTTTTTTAATGCTATGGAAAGTATAGCCACACGGGCCATCTTTCTTATAGACCGACCAGTTGCGCCTCCCCGCCGGTCACCGCCCGCCACCCCAAGGATCAAGGCCGGCCGCGCTGGTCCCCGTCGGTCGCTGCTCCGGATCCAGGCCGTCCACCGCCCCGCCCCCGTCAGCCCGTTCTATTTCCCACCGGATCCCATCTTCGCCGCCGTCCGACGCGCCTTCTTCAAGGAGCTGCGACCCCATGTCTCAGAGGAGCTAGCCCCGACGCCATTGATACCCGAGCGACGCTCCCAAGCTAGGAGCAGCACCAGGACGACCACGCCCCCGAAGCCTAAACTGCAAGGTGAGCTCGTCCCCTTCTCTTCTTCCCTATGGATCAGTGTCCTGGCTCATGTTCTCTGTTCTGTACATGTGTGCAGTTCATTTTCAGAGTACTTGTTGTGTGCAAAATCCTACCCTGGCGCATGTTGTTGGTTGTTTAATTCTGGAATCACAAGTTAATGCATTTTGCTATGTGGGTACTGCAATCTTATATGGGCAACAAGTTCAATATGGTTTTTGGAAAAGGAAAGTTCAATCTGGTTTTTAGAAAAGGCAAGTCCAATCTGGTCACGTACCTAGGCAAATACAATTTGCAATTCCTGCCTTGCCGTAACAAGCTTGATTTGGTATGGTAGAAAAAATAGAACTCCTAATATCTCGCCCTCCCCCCAGGATTCTGTGCCACTCCACGCCGGCAAGGCTTAAGCCTTCTTCTTCACATTATTTTTTTCTAATAATTAAGATCACCGTCCCTAAAGAAAAATCCCATAGATCGTGGATCATCTAAAGAAAAAGCCCTAGCGAGTCTGCCGAGGCCTAGCGAGTCTGCCGGCTTTGTGGTCCTCATGCCGCCGCCATGCCTGTGCTTGGGCGCCATCTATTGGGGCTTCTTCTCCACCAACTCGAGCGATTAATCTCCTCTTTTCCCCTGCCGTCATGGTATCCTTGCTGACATGTGTTCGGCCTTTATGTCCTGCAGATCCACCCACGCCCTCTCCATTGCCACTCCACCGGTCGCGTAGAGAAGATCGAGAAACGCAGCCTAACGCCGGTGTCGAGCTGATTCCGGGGATGATTCCACTCAAACGTAATGAGCATATATGAACAGGTTTGCAGTACGTCCATGCCTTTGGGGCATCTGGAGCTTCACATAATTGCTAATTAGTGGCTGGGATTTTGACGTCGCCTCTTATACATATATAGAGTTGCACTGTGATTAGATTTATATTGCTTTAATAATGTTCAAGCTTGGAAAATGATGCTTAGTTCTAGACAATGGAAATAAGTTGTCATTATTTCGGAACTTATCCGTGCACCGAGACTTGCTACTTTGATTCTGTTGTTTGCTAGAGAGAATAGCTATGTAACCTGGCCGACCTCTCTAACCTCATTTACGAATTTGGTTTCTTAGAGTTCAACCATGTCTTTCAAAAATCAAACTAAAACATATTCCATTTATTTATCCCACTGTTTATAGGCAATCTGGTCATACGTTTGTAGTTCTATTTGGAAGACAGTTAGAGAACATTAGCTACCAACAATAGCATTGTTTTTTGTCCGGCGAGGACATCGACATGCAGCCTGCTAAGGACTCCACCACCAATCATCCTCATGTAGTGGCGTGAGGTGCCCATGTGTCAGGATGGTGGTGCAACGGCTGGCAACAGCGTGTCTGGATACCATGGGCAGATGGGTGACAGTGATATACGTCCTACATAGATGTATGATTTCCTCTCTTCCACTGGATTATGATGAAATTAAGGATCAAGTATCATATGCTTGCATGATAGCTACGTACAGTTTTTGTGTACAAATGGTGTCTTGCACTGCTATTTTTCTGTACAGTTTTTCCATATTTACAATTTTAGGTGTATGCAAAAATATGCTTAGTTAGCTTAAAAATGACATAATAATCATACTTAGCTCCAAAATGACCTATTTTACAGATATAAGTTGCATCATAATAATCTTCACATTTTAGTTGCATCATAATAATCTTCTTCTTCTAGTCTTCTGCTAACTTTCTTCTTTCCCATTTTGTAGATTTGCTTCAGATCACGGAAGCTTGGGTTGATGGAGTGCTTGTCTTTAGTTTTTGTTTTGACTTTGTGAAACTTGCTACCTATGATGAAATTGTGTAATATTGATGAAACTATGTATATGTATGGATGAAACTTGCTACTATTGGTAACATGTGTTGGATATGTGTTTGATATATATGTGTTCATGACTATTGGTAATATGTGTTGAATATGCTATATTGGTCATATAAATATATTTATGTTTGATTTTCTATGAAAATGAATTGATATAAGAAAAAATATATTAAATGGGGCAATATAGGCACTTTGCCATCTGCTGGTAGATGGCAAAGAGCTTTGCCATCAGCTGGCAGATGGCAAAGAGGCCATGTGTCATCTACATGTAAAATTTGGGCAGGCCTATTTGGGCCCTTTGCAAGCTCTTTGCCATCTGCTGGCAGACGGCAAAGCATGCAGCCTTTGCCATCTGCTGGCAGACGGCAAAGAGCCTGCAGCCTTTGCCATCTGCTGGCAGACGGCAAAGAGCCTGCAGCCTTTGCCATCTGCTGGCAGACGGCAAAGTATGCCGTTAGCCTTCTAACAGGGCTAACCCCGTTAAGAGGCTTTGTCATCTGCCAGCTGATGGCAAAGGCACAGGCTCTTTGCCATCAGCCAGCAGACGACAAAGAAGCGTTTGCCGGCAGGGTTTCAGACAAACTGTTTGCCATTTGCTGGCAGATGGCAAAGCCTTTGCCATCCGCCGACCATGCCTTTGCCATCTACCATGGCAGATGGCAAAGTACCAGATTCCAGTAGTGAATCCATCTTGTCTAGCCAGGCATCATATATGTGAATTTTGCAATGCTACCCTGGTTAGCCAGTCATCTTATATGTGAATTATATCATGCCATCATTTTTTATTACGTGTTAAATTTGTCAACAATTTTAGTACATTCAATTACTCTTCCTGTGCATCAGACATTTGGCACGGTCATGGAAAAATCTGGAGTGGAAACAAGGTCTTCAGAGCAGACAATGCTATTCGGCAAAGCACATGTCTTGCTGGTTACCGATAGCTCCTCAAAGGAGGATTCAGAGACAGATGACCAGTCATATTCCCCCCCCCCGAGGTGCATGCCCTAACTTGGCAGGATTATGTTGCTCATATCATGCATATGGTATCTTGCATTTCTATGTCATTTGCTTAGTTTAGACATGCTTTGTGTGAATGCCACATGTTTAGTGTCTAATTACCATATATGTGAATTATGCAATGTCATCTTGTTGCAAGACATTATATATGTGAATTATGCAATGTTATCTTGTTGCAAGGCATTATGTATGTGAATTATGCAATGCCATGCTGTTTAGGCAAGCGTCATATATGTGAATTATATCATGCCGTCCTTTTTTTGTATTTCTCATTGCTTTTGTCGACAATGTTTGTATATCCAACTGCTCTTCCTGTGCATCAGCCATTTGAATTGGTGATGGAGAAATCTGGAGTGAAAACAAGGTCTTCAGAGCAGACAATGCTACCTGCTGAAGCAGGTATCTTGCTGGTTACAGATAGCTCTTCAGAGGAGGATTCAGAGGCAGATGACCAGTCCTATTATCCCCCTGAGGTGTATGCTCAAACTTGGCAGGGTTATATTACTCATATAATGCATATATTGTATTGCAATGCTTAGTTTTTACATCATATACACAATATTGAATGCCATCTCCTTAGTTGACACATCATATATGCGATTGCCCTCTGCTCACTTCCTTAGTACATAAATCATATTTGAATTATGTCATGCTATGATGTTTACATAGACAACATGTATCTGATTTATGGCATGCCAACCCATTTTCTAAAGACATAATATAGTTATATCATCTCATCCTGTTTACATAGTCATCATATTTAAATTATGTCATTCTATCCGTGAATTATATCATGCCATCATGTTTCCATCGACGGCATGTTTGTGATTTACGGCATGCCAACCACTTTAATAGACACATCGTATAGTTATATCATGTCATCCTGTTTACATAGTCATCATATTATGAAGTATGTCATTCTATCCTGTTTAGTTAGCCATCATACATGTGAAATTGTGTCATGCTATCCTGTTTAATTAGCCATCATATATGTGAAATTATGTCCTGCTATTCTGTTTGCTTAGACAACATAAATGTGAATTATTTCATGCCCTGTTTTCTTCCCTACTATCCATTGCACCTGTCTATCTTACAATGTCTGTACATTCAATTACTTTTCTTGTTTATCAGCCATTTCAATTGGAGGGAGTGATGGCAGTATCTGTGGGAGTAAAAACATGGTCTTCAGAAAAGATTGTGCTACCTGTCGATGCAGATAGAACCACGGTTGTACTTGCCCAAGAACCAGCCCAACCACACATAACCCACACTCATGTAGATTGTACCCCTACCCAGTTGGACAGAGAACCGGCTACACCCCTTCTAACCCCAACCCCAGCAAATAGACACCAAGTTCCCGTTAACACAACACCGTCTCCACCACAGAGCACCCAAACACGAGCAGTTAGTAAGGCAACTGCAGTGCCCAAATCACGAGGACCACCACTCCGAACCCGAAATCAATGCTTAAAGCAGAAGAAGAATTGTTCTCAGGTCAGGTTTCGTAGCTATGGTTCATACTAGTTTGCTCTTGCATCACTGTATTTACTGATATCAACTAATTTCAAATTTGTAGGATGCAATTGAAACTCCAATGGCGCAACAGGTATGTTTTAAACCTATTTCTTCAACGTGTTTGGCTATTTGCTGTTGTAACTTGCTCTATGTTGATTTCAGTTTAAATTGAATAAACAGTTATGTTCTCATGCCATGCACATTACAAGTGTTGTTATTGCTGTGTAGTTTCCCACACTTATATTCTGTCTATGCTGCTTTGTCTTAAATAGATATGATTCGAACTGTATCTATCTTGATTTGGCCAAATAAACTAGAATGATATAGACCATACAGTGACCATACTACATAGATATATGTTTGTTTCATGCTGTTATCCTGTCCACCTTACTACTAAACTGGTAAACCTGAGATGTGTTTGTTTGTTTCTCTTTTAGAACGCGGATAAAATATTGGAGAAGAGTACCCTGTTATGCAATGGTAAAGGAAGTAATGCAGATAAGGTTCAAGATAGTGAGACATCCCTGTTGGTCTCCAAGAAAGCTGATAAAAACTATATTGAAGACACTGAGACAACCCCAAAGTCCTGTCTTGATGTAGTGTTTGAGTTACTGGCTACCACTGCTGGCACCGGCTCTTCGAACTCGTTGCCTGAATTAGTTCAGCTTCTTGAGTCTCAACTTCAAGTTGAAAGACATCGATCAGATGTTATGCGACAGGAAGCCGAAGGACTGAGGAAGTCCCTGCAGAATTAAGATGCATACTTTCTGGTGCAACAGCAAGCACTGGAGGACTTAAGCGCCAAACAAGAGAAAGTTAATAAGCTTGATAAGCATCTTGCCAGCATTATGGGTACCCAGGATATTGTTTCTTGAGCTCTTCTAAAGTGGTTTCAGTTCTGGACTTGTTTTGCTGCGGCGTTTATATGCTGCTGTGTTCCCTGTATTTGCACTGGTGGCGAACTTTGATGCCCAGTGGATGTAATATGTGTAATAGCCGTCATAGCCTAGTGTAAGTTGCTTGCTTATTTATTTCCTTGTTGTCTTGTTTATTTGTTTGCTTGTAGTCAGTGCAGTTCTTTTTCTGCGGTTTGCTAGTGGCTGTAATAACCTATTTTTTAAAACTAGGCCACAATAACCATGGGCTAATATTTACTGTAGTGACACTGGGCCTCCTATGGGCCGTAGAAACTGTGGGCCTTCTACGGGCCGTATAAACAGTGGGCCTTCTACGGGCCGTAGAAGCAGTGGGCCTTCTACGGGCCGTATCATCAATGGGCCTTCTATGGGCCGTATCATCAATGGGCCTTCTACGGGCCATATCATCAATGGGCCTTATATGGGTCGTATCATCAATGGGCCTTATACGGGCCGTATGATCGATTGGCCAAACATGGGCCGAACAGACCGCATTCTGGCCGTATACGGGCTAGAGTGGAATCGTTCGTTCATGGGCCGACCATAACGGGCCATCGTTAATAGGCCGTATTTCATGACGCTATGAAAACGGCCCAACGTATTAACGGACCACAAACGGGCCAGTTGTAACCACGGGCTGAATTTGGCCCACAAGCAGAAAATGACAGTAACGGGTCGTAAGTAAACGAATGCTGGAAATGAGCCCAAGAATAAATGGGCTCTGAAGAAGGCCGGAAGATAACATGGGCTGGAAATGGCCCAACAGTATAACGGGCCGTTAACAGGCTTTCCATGGGCCGGCCCGCCAGCTTTTGACCAAGTCAGACGGGCCTGCCTTTACACAGGAATGGGCCTCTGTTGGGCCATGCGACGTGTCGATGTATCATAGGCGCCTATCTGACCCACTGACGAGCTGACACGTGTTTCGTCCTGCCAATAAGAATTTTACACGTGGAAATTTCCCATTGGTCGGGGCTGTTAATGGGTTATTGGATCCAAAACCCGACCCGATAGCTTAACGGCGTTCCGTTATGGTGGATGCCACATGTCGGTCACCCTTGACGAAAGCACTTCTGTGACGCGCGATTTATCGTCATGGAAGTGGACACTTCCGTGATGATAATTTTGGTAATGTCATGGAACACTTCTATGACAGCACAGGTATGACTATCTTGATTCTGTCATAAATTTGTCATGGATGTACATGCATGACAAAAAAAGCGACCTACTGTGACAAACACGTATCATCACGGAAGTGTATTTTTTTGTAGTGTCGGGAGGCACGGTGTGCGGGAAAAATCACACTTTACGTGGTATTCGGCACGCCGGAGAATTATCGGTCCGAAAAGATAACTTTCCAAGTGGCCCCTTTCAACAGTGGATATCACTCCCTATTGGGGTGGGATGCATTTTCACGCTTCCAAGCTATACCTCACTACGGGTATATGAAGCTCAAGATGCCCAGGCCCAATGGCATAATCACTCTCGCCAGTGATCCAGACATAGCACTCCACGCCGAAAATAAAATCGCATCCCTGGCCCTTGAGGCATTATATGAAGCCCTCGCGACCGAAGAATTAACTGCACTGCGCTCCACGATGGATAGGGACGATGTAATCCTGGAAAAACGACCCAAATCCACCTCTTTCAAACCGGCAGAAGAAATAGTCAGTTTCCAAGTCCATCCAACGGACCCTAAGAAGACAACATGTATCGGAGCACACTAGACCCAACGGTTGACGCCGCGCTACGAGAGTTCCTGCGCGAGAACTAGGATATATTCACCTGGCACCCTTCTGATATGCCAGGAATCCCACGCAAGTTGGCTGAACACAGCCTCAATATATTGAAGGGATATAAACCGGTCAAGCAAACACTGCAGCGCTTTTACAAACCCAAACGTCAAGCTATAGGGGAGGAGCTAGCCAAGCTAATCAAGGCCAGATTCATTAGAGAAATAAAACACCCGGACTGGCTGGCAAACCTGGTGATGGTGCCAAAGAAGGATAAATCCTGGCGCCTGTGCGTCGATTTCAAAGACCTCAATAAGGCCTGCCCTAAGGATCCCTTCCCCCTCCCCCACGTCGACCAGATAATTGACACTACCGCAGGACACGACTCACTGTTCTTCCTCGATGCATATTCCGGATACCATCAAATCAAAATGAAGGAGTCCGATCAAGCCGCAACAGCATTCATTACCCCATATGGACCATTCTGCTTCACCACCATGCCCTTCGGGCTCAAAAACGCCGGCGCCACCTACCAACGCATGATTCAAACATGCCTGGAGAAACAGATTGACAAGAAGCATATGTGGGCGACGTCGTCGTCAAAACTAGGCACGTTGAGTCACTAATAGACGATTTACGTATCACATTCGACAACCTCCATGCATATGACATCAAGCTCAACCCAGAAAAGTGTGTTTTCGGCGTCCCCGCTGGAAAACTGCTGGGCTTCATCATTTCCAATAGAGGAATTGAAGCGAATCCAGCCAAAATCCGAGCTTTGTCACAATTGGCTACGCCAACGGACCTTAAACAGGTCCAAAAACTCGTCGGATGCATGGCAGCTTTAAGCCGCTTTATCTCTAGATTGGGAGAAAAGGCATTGCCACTTTATCGCCTTCTCCGGCGCGCTGATCACTTCGAGTAGACGGATGCGGCAATGGCCGGACTGGAAGAAATAAAAACCCTTCTAGCATGCAACCCAATCCTGGCTGCGCTGAACGTCGGCGAACCCATGTTGCTATACATATCGGCAACACACCAGGTGGTGAGCGGCGTGCTCGTCATTGAACGAGAGCAAGAGGGACACAAATTCCCGCTTCAGAAGCCAGTATACTACGTATCGACTATCCTCACACCATGCAAATCCCGGTACCCTCATTATCAAAAGATAGCATATGCAGTCTTCATGGCATCCCATAAGCTACGACACTATTTTCAGGAGTGTTCAATCACGGTGGCTTCCGAAGTACCACTCAATGACATAATAAACAACTGCGATGCTACTGGCCGGATTGCCAAATGGGCCATTGAGCTCCTTCCATTCGGCATAACATACAAACCGCGTTGCACCATTAAATCACAAGTACTGGCTGACTTCGTCGCCGAATGGATAGAGGCCGAACTCCCTAAAGAGTACGACACATATTCCAACTAGGTTATGTATTTCGATGGTTCCAAAATGTTGGCAGGATTGGGAGCGGGCGTCGTTTTAACGTCCCCCACCGGAGACGTAGTCCAATACATACTCCAAATACTATACACAGACTCCAATAATGCAGCCGAATATGAGGCCTTATTGCATGGTCTTCGGATGGCTGTCTCCATGGGCATACAACGCCTAGAAGTGCGTGGGGACTCAAACCTTGCAATATCTCAAGTAAATGGAGATTTTGATGCCAAAGATCCGTAGATGGCAGCTTACTATAATGTCGTTCTCAAAATGTCAGCTCGGTCGAGGGGCTCGAGTTCCATCATGTGGCTCGAGAAAGCAATCAAGCGGCGGATGTCCTTGCTCGCATCAGTGCCAAGTGCGACCCCGTCCCACCTAATATCTTTCTGGAAAGGCTTTTTAAGCAATCCATGGTGTGGCAAGGGGAGAGCGACAACACCAGTATGGATCCGACCATAACCCTCTGATACCGTCGGTGGCTCAGCCACTGAAATAACATCGTCGTCCATCTAATCATGGCAGTCATCGCCCCATGGACCGAACCCTTCTTGGCCTACCTTAATAGGCGAGAACTCCCTGAGGATCAGAACGAGGCTCGCCGCATTGTTCGGCGTTCGATAGCCTACAAGGTTCGCGACAGAGAACTCTACAGAAAAACCGCTACCGGAGTACTTCAAAGATGTATCTCTGAGGTAGATGGGCGGTAGCTCTTGGCTGAAATTCATGCTGGTCTCGGTGGTCACCACGCCGCGGCTCGGGCCCTTGTAAGCAAGGCCTTCCGTACAGGTTTCTATTGGCCGAAGGCCCGAGCAGATGCACAGGACCTTGTCCAACGTTGCGTCGGGTGCCAGCTTTTCGCCAACCAAAGCCATATGCCACCCACTGCTCTACAAACGATCCCCATCACGTGGCCTTTTGCGGTCTGGGGACATGATATGGTTGGACCTAAGGAGGAATCCATAAGAAAAAGTATCTGCTGGTCATGGTGGATAAATTCACCAAGTGGATCAAGGCGAAACCAGTCAAAACGGCCGAAGCTGGGCCAGTGATAGAATTCATATCCGGTGTTGTGCACCGTTATGGTGTTCCACACAACATCATCACCGACAATGGCTCCAATTTCACAGCCGATGAGGTGAAAGCCTGGTGCGCTAATCTAGCCATTAAGCTCGATTACGCCTCTGTCTATTACCCGCAAACAAACGGTCATGTCGAAAGGGCCAACTGTCTTATTATGAGTGGCATTAAACCCAGACTAGTGTGGTCTTTGAGAGAATCAGACAAGCACTGGGTCGAGGAGCTCGACTCTGTACTCTGGGGGCTGCAGACCACGCCCAACCGCACTACTGGATACACACCTTTCTTCATGGTGTACGGCGCAAAGGCGGTATTACCCTGCGATATTATTCCTGACTCACCTCGAGTGCGCATGTACGAAGAGAGAGAGGCCAAGCTTGATCGTCAGGACAGCTTAGATGCACTGGAGGAGGAGCGTGATGTTGCAAAAGCCCGTTCCGCACTTTATCAACAACAGGCCCGCATGTATCAAAGCAAAGAAGTATGGGCCAAGACTTATAATGTTGGCGAACTCGTTCTACGCTTGCTGGAGAAGAAAAAGGACAAACTCAAGCCCAAATGGGAGGGTCCCTTCATCATCGACAAAGTTCTCACCGGAGGAGTGTACCGCCTGCGTGATGTATCAGACAATCGCCTAGAGCCAAACCCCTGGAACACGGCCAGACTCCGAAGATTCTATGCCTAGCGCCAAACTCTTTGTTCGTCTCCTTCTCCCTGTTGTTTCCATTATTTTTTCCTGCCTTTTCGTTCTTTCTTTTTTTCCTAGCCTTAAAGCTTTCGCGTGGCTAAACTGTGCACCTCTGATGTACACATCTTCGAACATGTGCGTCCATCATACCTGGGGGCTTCCCGGACAGAAGCTTATCATTATTATTTTCCGAGCATCAAGCTCGTCACATATGCATTTTTTCCCACATGTACCTTTTCTTCGCCATTATATGCATCGATATGACTTAAGTTTTGGCCAAGCTGGGTTGCCAGGCTCCTGTGCTTATGCACTACGTTTCGTTAGTTCGTCTAGGGCATAAAGGGAGCACCTGTGCGATTGTTACTGCCGGGTCATCTGGATGTGTACCTCAGACTGGGTGAAGCCGAAAGCTAGCATTCTTAAGGGAATATTCGGTCGGTGAATTAAATATGTTTTCCTGCATTCACCCCATTGTGAACCCCCAGAAGTTACATATACTGTGATTTTTTCAATCACAGTTCAGACATGCACACTAACGCATGCACACCCAGGGAAAGGAACCCTTAACGGAACTATTCTCTATGGAAGATGTTTCCTACAATAATAATGTAATATAACATAACTAGCCGGATACAACATGTCTGTTCAAGCAACTATGACCCCTGCGCCTGGTTTCCATGCATACCCCGGTTTATTTTGCCGCTCAGGTATTCGGAAACACTCCGCACCTTGGGGTCCAGAGGTTGAAGCGAAAAGGTCTGCCATGACAATTGTTTTACAGTTCAGCTAGAATTACATATGTCAAGGAAAGTACATAGTCGCTTGGACTCAAACATTTCCTCCTCTATACCGTCCAACAGGCTGTCTAATTTACAATCCTGTTGGAAATATTTGACGGCTATTTCTACTTGGTCATATACCAAATTAATGGGAACTTATTTTCCATCTGACCCTAGAGGTCCGACCGGGCCATGCAATTCGGATCAAGCTTGGTATACCGTGTTTTCACCATGGCCCAGGCCTCTCGTGCACCTTCCCAGCAGGCCGATATTTTCCATAATCGGAAACGCCGCCGCGCTCCCTTGAATAGATCTACAAGCTCCTCCATACTTCCTGGAGGGGAGGCGGATGGCCATAAGGCCTTGGCAACATTCCGCATTGCCTGCCGAGCTTGCTCGTGCATTTGCGACAGCCCTTGCAGCAGATCGCCCGATGATCCGGACGTCCCCTCTTCGGGACGGCCCATCAGCATACCTACAAACATAACTCTGTTAGTTCCATTCATTTCTGAATTACTATAAGGTAAGTTCGGCCACATACTGAATATGCCGCCTCGCAGCCTTTTATTTTCCTTCACGGAGTCAGCCAGCTGGGCCCGCACATCTTTCAATTCTTCACCCAGCTGGGTGTTGGAATCCTGGATCTTGTTTTTCTCCTCCCTGACTCAGGTCAGCACACACTCGCCTGCGGCGTGTAGTCTTTTGGCCTCTTTCTCTCCCGCTTGAGCGGCTTTCAGTTTCTCCTCCAGTTGTTCTGACGATCCGGTCATGAGATAAGCAACAGTGTTAGCATAGCTGGTATATAATTATCATTTCTCGATGGAGGGGAATATTACCAGGTGGCGCCTTCTTGGATTTATCCAATTCGGTGGTAACAACATTTAGTTGTGTTCGGCACTTTTCTAGCTCTTGAGACAATAGGTTGTTCTTCTCCGTAAGCACCTGATTGTACGATGATCCTTAAATCAGTTGTGTCAACTACTTCGAGTCTCGGAGGCTACTGGTATATAATTATCATATTTGGACAATAAAAACTTACGTGTACATCTTTTAAATGCTGATCTGTGGCTCTGTTAAGCCCATCTCGAGCAGCTCGGATGTATGCATCAGCCGAGCTGAAGGCATTGAATGCCTCTTTTGTAAAGCTGGGGTCGCGTAAAACGGCCCTCCGGCGTCGATGATTCATGTCACTCTCAACTTCTGTGTTTGTGACGGATACATCATCCGAATCCTCTGCCGAAGGACAATCCAGCCTCGCTCCTGTGTCAGCCCCTGTCTTCGTGGTAGGGTCGGGATCCTGGCTGTTGGGAGTATGACCGGCCGGATCCCCGGACACAGTCCGGCGAACTCTTTTCCTGATACAGGACAAACAAAAAAGTCACAGTTGGATGCGACTACTAAGAAGCATATTTACAAATCCATACCTCTTCGATGAAGGCTCGTCCGTGTCTTCGCTTGCCTTCCTCTTCGAAGGCTTGCCCGGTGTGGGAGCCGCTTTCTTCGGAGTCGCCCCTGGGGTAGCATGGCACGCCGAACGCCTCCCCTTTCGAGCACGAGACAGTGCGGTGGGTGAGGCAGAACAAGGGAACCCTTTCGGGGGAGATGTCTCTTGATTACTTACATGTGAGGCAGGGAGAAGACCGGGATATATAGTCGGCGGTGATGGCCACTTCCGTGCCGTCATAGCTCGCCTAGTAAAACACCCCATCCTCGAGCACCACGAATATATGTGGATCCTCTTCGAATCCGGGGTCAAGGTCCCGGTTGTGGTCCTCTGGCTGTGGGGCAGGGCTGTGAAGCCCCTCAGAAATCTTTTGCCATTTCTGTTATAAATGGACGGATTAATATTCATTAAAAGCAACTCGGGGAGTGGAGTAAGTGGAGCAGAGGGGTTGGAACTTACCCAGCTAGGAGGATTGTACATAGAAAATCCACCTCTGCGCTTAATACAAAGAAATCCCTCTTCCTCCCATTTGAACAGTTCGGCCAATATTTTGGCCAAAGCGGCGGGGTGTCCGGACCTTTCCGACCGCATCGGGAGGCATCATCCTCCCCGTTATAGTGCCACATGGGAAGCTCTCTGTATTGGAGCGGCTGAACCCCTCATACTATGGAGGTCGCCATTACCTCGACTATTGATAATCCGGACTGGGTGAGCGTCTTTATCTTGCTCATGAGTTGACTAACTTCCGCACTATCTTCCTCCTCAAGGCTCCGAGGGCGCCAGCTGTGCTGTTTCTTCAGCGGAACGCTTGTAAATTCGGGAAGACCCCTCCGAACTGAGTCAGGAAGGGCGAAATCCTCAATATGGAACCACTCGGAAGGCCACTCTTCGGATACCTTCTTTGGTGTGCTGGACAGGTATCCGGTCTCGGCGATACGCCATACCTCGGCTCCGTCCACTTGAAATGTGTTGGAAATATGCCCTAGAGAAAATAATAAAAGCATTATTATTATATTTCCTTGTTCATGATAATTGTCTTTTATTCATGCTATAGTTGTATTATCCGGAAATCGTAATACACGTGTGAATACATAGACCATAACATGTCCCTAGTGTGCCTCTAGTTGACTAGCTCGTTGGTCAACAGATAGTCATGGTTTCCTGACTATGGACATTAGATGTCATTGACAACGGAGTCACATCATTAGGAGAATGATGTGATGGACAAGACCCAATCCTAAGCATAGCACAAGATCGTGTAGTTCATTTTGCTAGAGCTTTTTCCAATGTCAAGTATCTCTTCCTTAGACCGTGAGAATCGTGTAACTCCCGGATGCCGTAGGAGTGCTTTGGGTGTACCAAACGTCACAACATAACTGGGTGACTATAAAGGTGCACTACAGGTATCTCCGAAAGTGTCTGTTGGGTTGACACGGATCGAGACTGGGATTTGTCACTCCGTATGACGGAGAGGTATCTCTGGGCCCACTCGGTAATGCATCATCATAATGAGCTCAAAGTGACCAAGTGTTTGGTCACGGGATCATGCATTACGGTACGAGTAAAGTGACTTGCCGGTAACGAGACTGAACGAGGTATTAGGGATACCGACGATCGAGTCTCGGGCATGTAACGTACCGATTAACAAAGGGAATTGTATACGGGGTTGTTCGTGGTTCATCCGATGAGATCATCGAGGAGCATGTGGGAGCCAACATGGGTATCCAGATCCCGCTGTTGGTTATTGCCCGAGAGCCGTCTCGGTCATGTCTACGTGTCTCCCGAACCCGTAGGGTCTACACACTTAAGGTTCGGTGACGCTAGGGTTGTATGAATATGAGTATGCAGTATACCGAATGTTGTTCGGAGTCCCGTATGAGATCTCGGACGTCACGAGGAGTTCCGGAATGGTTCGGAGGTAAAGATTTATATATAGGAAGTCTTATTTTGGTCGCCCGAAAAGTTTCACACTTTATCGGTATTGTACCGGGAGTGCCGAAAGGGGTCCGGGGGTCCACCGGGGGGGTCCACCTGCCCCGGGGGGCCACATGGGCTGTAGGGGGTGCGCCTTGGACTATATGGGCCAAGGGCACCAGCCCCAAGAGGCCCATGCGCCAAGGAGACTTGGAGAGGGGAGAGTCCAAAGAGGGGAAGGCACCTCTGAGGTGCCTTGGGGAGGATGGACTCCCCCCCTCTTGGCCGCACCCCTTCCTTGGAGGAAGGGGCAAGGCTGCGCCCTTCCCCCTCTCATGTGCCTATATAAAGGGAGGGGAGGGAGGGGTGGCCGCACCCATAAGCCCTGGCGCCTCCCTCCTCCCTGCAACACCTCCTCCTCCTCCCGTAGTTGCTTAGGGAAGCCCTGCCAGAGTTCTGCTGCATCCACCACCACGCCGTCGTGCTGCTGGATCTTCATCAACCTCTCCTTCCCCCTTGCTGGATCAAGAAGGATGAGACGTCATCCGCTCCATACGTGTGTTGAACGCGGAGGTGCTGTCCGTTCGGCACTAGGTCATCGGTGATCTGAAACACGGCGAGTACGACTCCATCAACCCCGTTCCATTGAACGCTTCCGTACGTGATCTACAAGTGGTATGTAGATGCAATCACTCTCCCATGACTTGTTGCTAGATGAACTCATAGATGGATCTTGTTGACACCGTAGGAAAAATTTTAATTTTCTGCAACGTTCCCCAATAGTGGCATCATGAGCTAGGTCTATGCGTAATTCTCTATTGCACGAGTAGAACACAATTTTGTTGTGGGCGTAGATCTTGTCAACTTGCTTGCCACTACTAGTCTTATCTTGCTTCAGCGGTATTGTGGGATGAAGCGGCCCGGACCAACCTTACATGTACGCTTACGTGAGACCGGTTCCACCGACTAACATGCACTAGTTGCATAAGGTGGCTGGCGGGTGTCTGTCTCTCCCACTTTAGTTGGAGCGGATTCGATGAAAAGGGTCCTTATGAAGGGTAAATAGAAGTTGACAAAATCACGTTGTGGTTATTCGTAGGTAAGAAAATGTTCTTGCTAGAACCCAATTGCAGCCACGTAAAAGATGCAACAACAATTAGAGGACGTCTAACTTGTTTTTGCAGCAATTGTCATGTGATGTGATATGGCCAGAAGTTGTGATGAATGATGAATGATATATTGTGATGTATGAGATCATGTTCTTGTAATAGGAATCACGACTTGCATGTCGATGAGTATGACAACCGGCAGGAGCCATAGGAGTTGTCTTTATTTTTTGTATGACCTGCGTGTCATTGAAGAACGCCATGTAAACTACTTTACTTTATTACTAAACGCGTTAGTCATAGAAGTAGAAGTAGTCGTTGGCGTTACAACTTCATGAAGACACGATGATGGAGATCATGATGATGGAGATCATGGTGTCATGCCGGTGACAAGATGATCATGGAGCCCCGAAGATGAAGATCAAAGGAGCTATATTATATTGGCCATATCATGTCACTACTTTATATAATTGCATGTGATGTTTATTATGTTTTTATGCATCTTGTTTACTTAGAACGACGGTAGTAAATAAGATGATCCCTTACAACAATTTCAAGAAGTGTTCTCCCCTAACTGTGCACCATTGCTAAAGATCGTCGTTTCGAAGCACCACGTGATGATCGGGTGTGATAGATCCTTACGTTCACATACAACGGGTGTAAGACAGTTTTACACATGCAAAACACTTAGGGTTAACTTGACGAGCCTAGCATGTATAGACATGGCCTCGGAACACGGAGACCGAAAGGTCGAACACGAGTCATATGGAAGATACGATCAACATGAGAATGTTCACCGACGATGACTAGTCCGTCTCACGTGATGATCGGACACGGCCTAGTCGACTCGGATCGTGTAACACTTAGATGACTAAGGGGATGTCAAATCTGAGTGGGAGTTCATTAAAATAATTGGATGAACGTAATTATCATGAACTTAGTCTAAAACTTTTTGCAAAATATGTCTTGTAGATCAAATGGCCAACGCTCATGTCAACATGAACTTCAACGCGTTCCTAGAGAAAACCAAGCTGAAAGATGATGGCAGCAACTATACGGACTGGGTCCGGAACCTTAGGATCATCCTCATAGCTGCCAAGAAAGCATATGTCCTTGAAGCACCGTTAGGTGACCCACCTGCTCTCCCAGCACTGCAAGACGATTTGAACGTTTGGCAGACACGTGCTGATGATTACTCCATCGTTCAGTGCTGCATGCTTTACAGCTTAGAACCGGGGCTCCAAAAGCATTTTGAGCAACACGGAGCATATGAGATGTTCGAGGAGCTGAAACTAGTTTTCCAAGCTCATGCCCTGGTCGAGAGATATGAAGTCTCCGACAAGTTCTATAGTTGTAAGATGGAGGAAAACAGTTCTGTCAGTGAGCACATACTCAAAATGTCTGGGTTGCACAGCCGCCTGTCCCAGCTGGACATTAACCTCCCGGACGAGGCGGTCATTGACAGAATCCTTCAGTCGCTCCTACCAAGCTACAAGAGCTTTGTGATGAACTATAATATGCAGGGGATGGTGAAGACCATTCCTGAAGTATTTTCAATGCTGAAGTCGGCAGAGGTTGAAATCAAGAAAGAACATCAAGTGTTGATGGTCAATAAGACCACTAAGTTCAAGAAGGGCAAGGGTAAGAAGAACTTCAAGAAGGACGGCAAAGATGTTGCCGCGCCCGGTAAGCCAGTTGCCGGGAAGAAGTCAAAGAATGGACCCAAGCCTGAGACTGAGTGCTTTTGTTGCAAGGGGAAGGGTCACTGGAAGCGGAACTGCCCCAAATACTTAGCGGATAAGAAGGCCGGCAACACTAAAGGTATATTTGATATACATGTAATTGATGTGTACCTTACCAGTACTCGTAGTAACTCCTGGGTATTTGATACCGGTGCCGTTGCTCATTTTTGTAACTCACACCAGGAGCTGCAGAATAAGCGGAGACTGGCGAAGGACGAGGTGACGATGCGCATCGGGAATGGTTCCAAGGTCGATGTGATCGGCGTCGGCACGCTAACTCTACATTAACCTACGGGATTAGTTATAAACCTTAATAATTTTTATTTGGTGCCAAGTTTGAGCATGAACATTGTATCTGGATCTCGTTTGATACGAGATGGCTACTCATTTAAATCCGAGAATAATGGTTGTTCTATTTATATGAGAGATATGTTTTATGGTCATGACCCTATGGTCAATGGTTTATTCTTAATGAATCTCGAGCGTAATGTTACACATATTCATAGCGTGAATACCAAAAGATGTAAAGTTGATAACGATAGTCCCACATACTTGTGGCACTGCCGCCTTGGTCACATTGGTGTAAAGCGCATCAAGAAGCTCCATGCTGATGGACTTTTGGAGGCTCTCGATTATGAATCATTTGACACATGCGAACCATGCCTCATGGGCAAGATGACCAAGACTCCGTTCTCCGGAACAATGGAGCGAGCAACCAACTTGTTGGAAATCATACATACCGATGTGTGCGGTCGAATGAGCGTTGAGGCTCGCGGAGGATATCGTTATGTTCTCACTCTCACTGATGACTTGAGTAGATATGGGTATGTCTACTTGATGAAACACAAGTCTGCGACCTTTGAAAAGTTCAAGGAATTTCAGAATGAGGTAGAGAATCAACGTGACCGAAAGATAAAATTCTTACGATCGGATCGTGGAGGAGAATATTTAAGTCACGAATTTGGTACACACTTAAGAAAATGTGGAATCGTTTCACAATTCATGTCGCCTGGAACACCTCAGCGTAACGGTGTGTCCGAACGTCGTAATCGCACTCTATTGGATATGGTGCGGTCTATGATGTCTCTTACCGATTTACCGCTATCATTTTGGGGATACGCTCTAGAGACAGCTACATTCACTTTAAATAGGGCACCGTCTAAATCCGTTGAGATGACACCGTATGAATTATGGTTTGGGAAGAAACCTAAGCTGTCGTTTCTAAAAGTTTGGGGATGCGATGCTTATGTCAAGAAACTTCAACCTGAAAAGCTCGAACCCAAGTCGGAAAAATGCATCTTCATAGGATACCCTAAGGAAACCATTGGGTAGACCTTCTACTTAAGATCCGAGGGCAAGATCTTTGTTGCCAAGAACGGATCCTTTCTGGAAAAAGAGTTTCTCTCGAAAGATGTAAGTGGGAGGAAAGTAGAACTCGATGAAGTACTACCTCTTGAACGGGAAAGTAGTGCAGCTCAGGAATATGTTCCTGTGATGCCTACACCAACTGAAGAGGAAAATAATGATGATGATCAAGGTACTTCGGATCAAGTTGCTACTGAACTTCGTAGGTCCACAAGGACATGTTCCGCAGCAGAGTGGTACGGCAACCCTGTCCTGGAAATCTTGTTGTTAGACAACGGTGAACCTTCGAACTATGAAGAAGCGATGGCGAGCCCAGATTCCAACAAATGGCTAGAAGCCATGAAATCCGAGATAGAATCCATGTACGAAAACAAAGTATGGACTTTGACTGACTTGCCCAATGATCGGCGAGCTATAGAAAACAAATGGATCTTTAAGAAGAAGACGGACGCGGATGGTAATGTCACCATCTATAAAGCTCGACTTGTCGCTAAGGGTTATCGGCAAGTTCAAGGGATTTACTACGATGAGACTCTCTCTCCCGTAGCGAAGCTTAAGTCCGTCCGAATCATGTTAGCAATTGCCACATACTATGATTATGAGATATGGCAGATGGACATCAAAACGGCATTCCTTAACGGTTATCTTAAGGAAGAGCTGTATATGATGCAGCCGGAAGGTTTTGTCGATCCTAAGAACGCTAACAAAGTATGCAAGCTCCAGCGATCCATTTATGGGCTGGTGCAAGCATCTCGGAGTTGGAATATTCGCTTTGATGAGATGATCAAAGCGTTTGGGTTTATGCAGACTTATGGAGAAGCCTGCGTTTACAAGAAAGTGAGTGGGAGCTCTGTAGCATTTCTCATATTATATGTAGATGACATACTTTTGATGGGAAATAATATAGAATTCTTGGACAGTATTAAGGCCTACTTGAATAAGTGTTTTTCAATGAAGGATCTTGGAGAAGTTGCTTACATATTAGGCATCAAGATCTATAGGGATAGATCAAGACGCCTCATAGGTCTTTCACAAAGCACATACCTTGATAAAATTTTGAAGAAGTTCAAAATGGATCAGTCCAAGAAAGGGTTCTTGCCTGTATTGCAAGGTGTGAGATTGAGCTCGGCTCAATGCCTGACCACGGATAAAGATAAAGAAGAGATGAGCGTCATCCCCTATGCCTCAGCCATAGGATCTATTATGTATGCCATGCTGTGTACCAGACCTGATGTAAACCTTGCCGTAAGTTTGGTAGGAAGGTACCAAAGTAATCCCGGCAAGGAACACTGGACAGCGGTCAAGAATATCCTGAAGTACCTGAAAATGACAAAGGACATGTTTCTCGTTTATGGAGGTGACGAAGAGCTCGTCGTAAAGGGTTACGTCGACGCTAGCTTCGACACAGATCTGGATGACTCTAAGTCACAAACCGGATACGTGTATATGTTGAATGGTGGAGCAGTAAGCTGGTGCAGCTGCAAGCAGAGCGTCGTGGCAGGATCTACATGTGAAGTGGAATACATGGCAGCCTCGGAGGCAGCGCATGAAGCAATTTGGGTGAAGGAGTTCATCACCGACCTAGGAGTCATACCCAATGCGTCGGGGCCGATCAAACTCTTCTGTGACAACACTGGAGCCATTGCCCTTGCCAAGGAGCCCAGGTTTCACAAGAAGACCAGGCACATCAAGCGTCGTTTCAACTCCATCCGTGAAAATGTTCAAGATGGAGACATAGATATTTGCAAAGTACATACGGATCTGAATGTCGCAGATCCGTTGACCAAACCTCTCTCGCGAGCAAAACATGATCAACACCAGAACTCTATGGGTGTTCGATTCATCACAATGTAACTAGATTATTGACTCTAGTGCAAGTGGGAGACTGTTGGAAATATGCCCTAGAGACAATAATAAAAGCATTATTATTATATTTCCTTGTTCATGATAATTGTCTTTTATTCATGCTATAATTGTATTATCCGGAAATCGTAATACACGTGTGAATACATAGACCATAACATGTCCCTAGTGTGCCTCTAGTTGACTAGCTCATTGGTCAACAGATAGTCATGGTTTCCTGACTATGGACATTAGATGTCATTGACAACGGGGTCACATCATTAGGAGAATGATGTGATGGACAAGACCCGATCCTAAGCATAGCACAAGATCGTGTAGTTCGTTTTGCTAGAGCTTTTTCCAATGTCAAGTATCTCTTCCTTAGACCATGAGATCGTGTAACTCCCGGATGTCGTAGGAGTGCTTTGGGTGTACCAAACGTCACAACGTAACTGGGTGACTATAAAGGTGCACTACAGGTATCTCCGAAAGTGTCTGTTGGGTTGACACGGATCGAGACTGGGATTTGTCACTCCGTATGATGGAGAGGTATCTCTGGGCCCACTCGGTAATGCATCATCATAATGAGCTCAAAGTGACCAAGTGTTTGGTCACGGGATCATGCATTACGGTACGAGTAAAGTGACTTGCCGGTAACGAAACTGAACGAGGTATTAGGGATACCGACGATCGAGTCTCGGGCATGTAACGTACCGATTGACAAAGGGAATTGTACACGGGGTTGTTCGAATCCTCGACATCGTGGTTCATCCGATGAGATCATCGAGGAGCATGTGGGAGCCAACATGGGTATCCAGATCCCGCTATTGGTTATTACCCGAGAGCTGTCTCGGTCATGTCTACGTGTCTCCCGAACCCGTAGGGTCTACACACTTAAGGTTCGGTGATGCTAGGGTTGTATGAATATGAGTATGCAGTATACCGAATGTTGTTCGGAGTCCCGGATGAGATCCCGGATGTCACGAGGAGTTCCGGAATGGTCCAGAGGTCAAGATTTATATGTAGGAAGTCTTATTTTGGTCGCCGGAAAAGTTTCGCACTTTATCGGTATTGTACCGGGAGTGCCGAAAGTGGTCGGGGGGTCCACCGGGGGGGTCCACCTGCCCCGGGGGGCCACATGGGCTGTAGGGGGTGCGCCTTGGCCTATATGGGCCAAGGGCACCAGCCCCAAGAGGCCCATGCGCCAAGGAGACTTGGAGAGGGGAGAGTCCAAAGAGGGGAAGGCACCTCCGAGGTGCCTTGGGGAGGATGGACTCCTCCCCCCCTCTTGGCCGCACCCCTTCCTTGGAGGAAGGGGCAAGGCTGCGCCCTTCCCCCTCTCATGCGCCTATATAAACGGAGGGGAGGGAGGGGTGGCCGCACCCATAAGTCCTGGCGCGTCCCTCCTCCCTGCAACACCTCCTCCTCCTCCCGTAGTTGCTTAGCGAAGCCCTGCCGGAGTTCTGCTGCATCCACCACCACGCCGTCGTGCTGCTGGATCTTCATCAACCTCTCCTTCCCCCTTGCTGGATCAAGAAGGAGGAGACGTCATCCGCTCCGTACGTGTGTTGAACGCGGAGGTGCTGTCCGTTCGGCACTAGGTCATCGGTGATCTGAATCACGGCGAGTACGACTCCATCAACCCCGTTCCATTGAACGCTTCCGCACGTGATCTACAAGTGGTATGTAGATGCAATCACTCTCCCATGACTCGTTGCTAGATGAACTCATAGATGGATCTTGGTGAAACCGTAGGAAATTTTTTAATTTTCTGCAACATTCCCCAACAAAATGTGGATCCCTCATGGTTATGCGGGATGAGGGAAAATAGCTTTCTCCATAATTCAAAATGGGCCTCACAACCCAGGAATAGCTCGCAAAGAGCGACGTAACCAATGATGTGCAGGATGGAGGTGGGAGTGAAGTTGTGCAGTTGGAGGCCATAATCCTCCAGAAGCCCTCGGAGGAACGGATGAATTGGAAATCCGACACCTCTTAGCAAGTAGGGAACGAAGCACACTCGTTCCCCCCAGATGGATTGGGGAAATTCTCTGCTTGGGCCCCGTCATTGAAGGAGGTCAACCCCGCCTGAACAGGGACTAGATCCGCGGGGGGAAGAAATCCCTGTATTTGTAGCTTCACTAGCTGACCTGGGATATGGAACACCTCTCCCAATCGCCATTTTATGGGCCGCAGGGATGGGAGGAGGAGCTGGGAGCGCCGGCCATGTTGGAGTGGTCTTTCCTAGCAAGCTCTGAGGATTTTTCCGCGTGGCGTCGAAAGGATTTGAGATCCAATCTCTTTAAATAGACGCTCTTTCTTACCTGGCCGGGGTGTTATGTGCAAAAATACCCTGACCTCTCGCATTCGCTCGACACGTGGAAGCTGAAGTTGTTGATACACAGTAGCCGAGGGGTACGACATTAAATGGAAGGCCGAATACATCACTTTGAAGTCCTCGGAGGAGGAACCCGCCTTGCAATGCTGAAGACAATCTGCGCTCCGGACACCTCCTCATTGAAGCCTGGCTCGGGGGCTACTGAGGGAGTCCTGTACTAAGGGGTCCTCAGGCGTCCGGCCTGTTCGCCATGGGCTATACTGATGGGCTGTGAAGATACAAAGACTGAAGATTCTTAACCGTGTCTGGATGGGACTCTCCTTGGCATGGAAGGCAAGGTTGGCGACCAAATATGAAGATTCCTTTCTCTGTAACCGACTTTATGTAACCCTAGATCCCTCCGGTGTCTATATAAAACGGAGGGCTAGGTCTGTAGAGGCCAATCATCATCATCATAGTCATACATGCTAGACATCTAGGGTTTTAGCCATTAGGTATCGTGGTAGATCAACTCTTGTAACAGTCATATTCATTATGTCCCCTGTCTCCTGTTACCATCGACCTTAGACGCACAGTTCGGGACCCCCTACTCGAGATCCGCCGGTTTTGACACCGACACCCCCTCCTCCTTATATAAAGTAGTGGAGGAGGGGGGAGGGCCTACCCTCTATGGCGCGCCCTGGAGGAGTCCTACTCCCACCGGGAGTAGGATTCCCCCCTTCCCTAGTCGGACTAGGAGAGAAGGAAGGGGGAGAGAGGGAGGAAGGAAAGGGGGGTGCTGCCCCCTTCCTAGTCCAATCCGGACCAGAGGGGGCGCGCGGCCTGCCTTGGCTGCCCCTCTATCTCTCCACTAAGGCCCATTAGAGCCCATATACTCCCCGGGGGGTTCCGGTAACCCCCTGGTACTCCGGTATATGCGCGAACTCACTCGGAACCATTATGATGTCCAAACATAGGCTTCCAATATATCGATCTTTATGTCTCGACCATTTCGAGACTCCTCATCATACCCGTGATTACATCCGGGACTCCGAACAACCTTTGGTTCATCAGAACACATAAACTCATAATACCGATCATCACCGAACGTTAAGCGTGCGGACCCTACGGGTTCGAGAACTATGTAGACATGACCGAGACTCATCTCCGGTCAATAACCAATAGCGGAACCGGGATGCCCATATTGGTTCCTACATATTCTATGAAGATCTTTATCGGTCAAACCGCATAACAACATACGTTGTTCCCTTTGTCATCGGTATGTTACTTGCCCGAGATTCGATCATCGGTATCTCAATAACTAGTTCAATCTCGTTACCGGAAAGTCTCTTTACTCGTTCCGTAATGCATGATCCCGCAACTAACTCATTAGTCACATTGCTTGCAAGGCTTATAGTGATGTGCATTCTCGAGAGGGCCCGGAGATACCTCTTCGACAATCGGAGTGACAAATCCTAATCTCGATCTATGCCAACTCAACAAGTACCATCGGAGACACCTATAGAGCACCTTTGTAATCACCCAGTTACGTTGTGACGTTTGGTAGCAGACTAAGTGTTCCTCTGATATTCGAGAGTTGCATAATCTCATAGCCATGGGAGCATGTATAAGTCATGAAGAAAGTAATAACAACAGACTAAACGATCAAGTGCTAAGCTAACGGAATGGGTCAAGTCGATCACATCATTCTCTAAGGATGTGATCGCGTTAATAAAATGACAACTCATGTCTATGGCTAGGAAACTTAACCATGTTTGATTCAACGAGCTAGTCAAGTAGAGGCATACTAGTGACACTCTGTTTGTCTATGTATTCACACATGTACTAAGTTTCCGGTTAATACAATTCTAGCATGAATAATAAACATATATCATGATATAAGAAAATATAAATAACAACTTTATTATTGCCTCTAGGGCATATTTCTTTCAGTCTCCCACTTGTACTAGAGTCAATAATCTAGTTCACATCGCCATGTGATTTAACACCAATAGTTCACATCACCATGTGATTAACACCCATTGTTCACATCGCCATGTGACCAACACTCAAAGGGTTTACTAGAGTCAGTAACCTAGTTCACATCGCAATGTGATTAACACCCAAAGAGTACTAAGGTGTGATCATGTTCTGCTTGTGAGAGAAGTTTAGTCAACGGGTCTGCCAAATTCAGATCCGTATGTATTTTGCAAATTTCTATGTCTACAATGCTTTCCACGGAGCTACTTTAGCTAATTTCTCCCACTTTCAATATGTATCTGGCTCGTGACTTAGAGTCATCCATATCGGTGTCAAAGCTTGCATCGATGTAACTCTTTACGATGAACTCTTTATCACCTCCATAACCGAGAAATATTTCCTTAGTCCCCTAAGGATAACTTTGACCGCTGTCCAGTGATCTAGTCCTAGAAAAAAATTGTACTCCCTTGCCAAACTCAGGACAGGGTATACAATAGTTCTGGTACACAGCATGGCATGCTTTATAGAACCTATGGCTGAGTCATAGGGAATGACTTTCATTCTCCCTCTATCATCTGCCGAGCTCAGGCTTTGAGTCTTACTCAACATCACACCTTGCAACACATGCAAGAACTCTTTCTTTGACTATTCCATTTTGAATTACTTAAAAAATTGTCAAGGTATGTATTCATTGAAAAAACTTATCAAGAGTCTTTATCTATCTCTACACATGTTGATACTCAATATGTAAGGAGGTTCACTGAGGTCTTTCTTTGAAAAACTCCTTTCAAACACTCTTTATGGTTTCCAGAAAATTCTACATCATTTCCAATCAACAATATGTCATTCGCATATACTTATCAGAATGGCTGTAGTGCTCCCACTCACTTTCTTGGAAATACAGGCTTCACTGCAAGTCTATATAAAATTATATGCTTTGATCAACTCATCAAAGCGTATATTCCAACTCTGAGATGCTTGCACCAATCCATAGATGAGCGCTGGAGCTTGAACACTTTGTTAGCACCTTTAGCATTAACAAAACCTTCTCGTTGCATCATATACAACTCTTCTTTAAGGAATCCATTAAGGAATGCAGTTTTGACATCCATTTGACAGATTTCATAAAAGGTGGCAATTACTAACATGATTTGGACAGACTTAAGCATCGCTACAAGTGAGAAACTCTCATCGTAGTCAACACCTTGAACTTGTCGAAAACCTTTTTGCGACAATTCGAGCTTTGTAGATAGTAACACTACTATCAGCGTCCGTCTTCCTCTTGAAGATCCATTTAATCTCAACGGCTCGCCGGTCATTGGGCAAGTCAATCAAAGTCCGTACTTTGTTCTCATACATGGATCCCATCTCAGATTTCATGGCCTCGAGCCATTTCGCGGAATCTAGGCTCATCATCGCTTCCTCATAGTTTGTAGGTTCTTCATGGTCTAGTAACATGACTTCCAAAAAGGATTACCGTACCACTCTGGTGCGGACCATACTCTGGTTGACCTACGAGGTTCGGTAATAACTTGATCTGAAGTTTCATGATCATCATCATTAGCTTCCTCACTAATTGGTGTAGGAATCACTGGAACTGATTTCTGTGATGAACTACTTTCCAATTCAGGAGAAGGTACAACTACCTCATCAAGTTTTACTTTCCTCCCACTCACTTCTTTCGAGATAAACTTTCTTCTCTAGAAAGGATCCATTCTTAGCAACGAATATATTGCCTTCAGATCTGTGATAGAAGGTGTACCCAACAGTTTCCTTTGGGTATCCTGTGAAGACGCATTTATCCGATTTGGGTTCGAGCTTATCAGGTTGAAACTTTTTCACATAAGCATCACATCCTGAAACTCTAAGAATCGACATCTTAGGTTTCTTGCTAAACCACAGTTCATACGGTGTCATCTCAATGGATTAGATGGTGCCCTATTTAACGTGAATGCAACTGTCTCTAATGCATAACCCCAAAACGATAGTGGTAAATAGGTAAGAGAGATCATAGATCGCACTATATCTAATAAAGTACGGTCACGATGTTCGGACACACCATTACACTGTGGTGTTCCAGGTGGCATGAGTTATGAAACTATTCCACATTGTTTTAAATGAAGACCAAACTCGTAACTCAAATATTCGCCTCCGCGATCAGATCATAGAAACTTTGTTTTCTTGTCATGATGATTTTGCACTTCACTCTGAAATTCTTTGAACTTTTCAAATGTTTCAGACTTATGTTTCATTAAGTAGATATACCCATATCTGCTCAAATCATTTGTGAAGATCAGAAAATAACGATACCACCGCGAGCCTCAACACTCATCGGATCGTATACATCAGTATGTATTATTTCCAATAAGTTAGTTGCTCGCTCCATTGTTCCACAGAACAGAGTCTTAGTCATCTTGCCCATGGGGCATGGTTCGCAAGCATCAAGTGATTCATAATCAAGTGATTTGAAAAGCCCATCGACATGGAGTTTCTTCATGCACTTTACACCAATATGACCTAAATGGCAGTGCCACAAATATGTTGCACTATCATTATCAACTTTGAATCTTTTGGCATCAATATTATGAATATGTGTATCACTAAGATCGAGATTCAATAAACCATTCACCTTGGGTGTATGACCACAGAAGGTTTTATTCATGTAAACAGAATAACAATTATTCTTTGACTTAATTGAATAACCGTATTGCAATAAACATGATCCAATCATATTATGCTCAATGCAAACACCAAATAATATTTATTTTAGGTTCAACACTAATCCTGAAGGTAAAGGGAGTGTGCGATGGTGATCTTATCAATCTTGGAATCACTTCCAACACACATCATCACCTTGCCCTCAATTAGTCTTTGTTCATTTTGTAACTCCTGTTTCGAGTTACTAATCATAGCAACAGAACCAGTATCAAATACCCAGGGGCTACTATGAACACTGGTAAAGTACACATCAATAACATTTATATCATATATACTTTTGTTCACTTTGCCATCCTTCTTTATGCCAAGTATTTGGGGCAGTTCCGCTTCCAGTGACCATTTCCTTCGCAGTAAGGCACTCAGTTTCAGGTTGGGTCTAGCTTTGGGATCCTTCATGGGAGTGGCAACTTGCTTTCCATTCTTCTTGAAGTTCCCATTCTTTCCCTTGCCCTTTTACTTGAAACTAGTGGTCTTGTCAACCATCAAAATTTGATGCTTTTCTTGATTTCTACCTTCGTCGATTTCAGCATCACGAAGAGCTCGGGAACCGTTTTCGTCATCCCTTGCATATTATAGTTCATCACGAAGTTCTAGTAACTTGGTGATCGTGACTAGCAAACTCTATCAATCACTATTTAATCTGGAAGATTAACTCCCACTTGATTCAAGCGATTGTAGTACTCAGACAATCTGAGCACATGCTCACTAGTTGAGCTATTCTCCTCCATCTTGTAGGCAAAGTACTTGTCAGAGGTCTCATACCTCTCGACTCGGGCATGAGTCTGAAATTCAAATTTCAGCTCTTGGAACATCTTATATGCTCCGTGGCATTCAAAACATTTTTGAAGTCCCGGTTCTAAGCTGTAAAGCATGGTTCACTAAACTATCAAGTAGTTATCATACCGAGCTTGCCAAAACATTCATAACGTTTGCATCTGCTCCTGCAATAGGTCCGTCACCTAGCGGTGCATCAAGGACATAATTCTTCTGTGCAGCAATGAGGATAATCCTCAGATCATGGACCAAGTCCGCATCATAGCTACTATCATCTTTCAACTTATATTTTTCTAGGAACATATAAAAAATAAACGGGGAGCTACATCGTGAGCTATTGATTTGCAACATAGATATGCTAATACTACTGGGACTAAGTTCATGATAAACTAAAGTTCAATTAATTATATTACATAATAACTCCCACTTAGATAGACATCCCTCTAATCATCTAAGTGATCACATGATCCATATCAACTAAACCATGTCCGATCATCACGTGAGATGGAGTAGTTTCCAATGGTGAACATCACTATGTTGATCATATCTATATGATTCACGTTCGACCTTTCAATCTCCAGTGTTCTGAGGCCATATCTGCATATACTAGGCTCGTCAAGTTTAACCCGAGTATTCTGCATGTGCAAAACTGGCTTGCACCCGTTGTATGTGAACATAGAGCTTATCACACCCAATCATCATGTGGTGTCTCGGCATGACAAACTTTCGCAACGGTGCATACTCAGGGAGAACACTTGTACCTTGAAATTTAGTGAGAGATCATCTTATAATGCTACCGTCGTCTAAGCAAAATAAGATGCATAAAGGATAAACATCACATGCAATCAATATAAGTGATATGATATGGCCATCATCATCTTGTGTCTGTGATCTCCATCTCCAAAGCACCGTCATGATCACCATCGTCACCGGCACGACACCTTATCTTCATCGTAGCATTGTTTTCGCCTCGCCAACTATTGCTTCTATGACTGTCGCTACCGCTTAGTGATAAAGTAAAGCAATTACAGGGCGATTGCATTGCATACAATAAAGCGGCAACCATATGGCTGCTGCCAGTTGCCGATAACTCTGTTACAAAACATGATCATCTCATAAAATAAAATTTAACATCATGTCTTGACCATATCACATCACAACATGCCCTGCAAAAACAAGTTAGACGTCCTCTACTTTGTTGTTGCAAGTTTTACGTGGCTGCTTTGGGTTGAGAAAGAACCGTTCTTACCTACGCATCAAAACCACAATGATTTTTCGTCAAGTGTGCTGTTTTAACCTTCAACAAGGACCGGGCGTAGTCACACTAGATTCAACTAAAGTTGGAGAAACTGACACCCGCCAGCCACCTGTGTGTGAAGCACGTCGGTAGAACCAGTCTCGCGTAAGAGTACGCGTAATGTCGGTCCAGCCGCTTCGTCCAACAATACCGGCGAATTAAAGTATGACATGTTGGTAAGCAGTATGACTATTATCGCCCACAACTCTTTGACCTGGCTCGGATGCCACTGTTGGGGAACACAGTAATTTCAAAAAAATTCCTACATACACGCAAGATCTATCATGGTGATGCATAGCAACGAGAGGGGAGAGTATAGTCCACGTACCCTCGTAGACCGTAAGCGGAAGCGTTATGACAACGCGGTTGATGTAGTCGTACGTCTTCACGATCCGACCGATCCTAGTATCGAAAGTACGGCACCTCCGTGATCTGCACACGTTCGGCTCGGTGACGTCCCACGAACTCTCGATCCAGCTGAGTGTCGAGGGAGAGCTTTGTCAGCATGATGGCGTGATGACGGTGATGATGAAGCTACCGGCGCAGGGCTTCGCCTAAGCACTGCAATGATATGACTGAGGTGGATTATGGTGGAGGGGGGCACCGCACACGGCTAAGAGATCAATGATCAACTTGTGTGTCTATGGGGTGCCCCCTCCCCCGTATATAAAGGAGTGGAGGAGGGGGGAGGGCCGGCCCTCTATGGAGTGCCCTGGAGGAGTCCTACGCCCACCGAGAGTAGGATTCCCCCGCCCCTTCCCTAGTTGGACTAGGAGAGAAGGAAGGGGGGGAGAGGGAGGAAGGAAAGGGGGGGCGCTGCCCCCCCTTCCGAGTACAATTTGGACTAGAGGGGGAGGGGGCGCGTGGCTTGCCCTGGCTGCCCCTCTATCTCTCCACTAAGGCCCATTACGGCCCATATACTCCCCGGGGGTTCCAATAACCCTCCGGTACTCCGGTATATGCCCGAACTCACTCGGAACCATTCCTATGTCCAAACATAGGCTTCCAATATATCGATCTTTATGTCTTGACCATTTCGAGACTCCTCATCATGCCCGTGATCACATCCAGGACTCCGAACAACCTTCGGTTCATCGAAACACATAAACTCATAATACCGACCGTCACCGAACATTAAACATGCGGACCATACGGGTTCGAGAACTATGTAGACATGACCGAGAATCATCTCCGGTCAATAACCAATAGTGGAACCTGGATGCTCATATTGGTTCCTACATATTCTACGAAGATCTTTATTGGTCAAACCGCATAACAACATACATTGTTCCCTTTGTCATCGGTATGTTACTTGCCCGAGATTCGATCATCGGTATCTCAATACCTAGTTCAATCTCGTTACCGGCAAGTCTCTTTACTCGTTCTGTAATGCATCATCTCACAACTAACTCATTAGTCACATTGCTTGCAAGGCTTATAGTGATGTGCATTACCGAGAGGGCCCAGAGATACCTCTCCGACAATCGGAGTGACAAATCCGAATCTGGATCTATGCCAACTCAACAAGTACCATTGGAGACACCTGTAGAGCATCTTTGTAATCACTCAGTTATGTTGTGATGTTCGGTAGCACACTAAGTGTTCCTCCGGTATTCGGGAGTTTCATAATCTCACAGTCATAGGAACATGTATAAGTCATGAAGAAAGCAATAGCAACATACTAAACGATCAAGTGCTAAGCTAACGGAATGGGTCAAGTCAATCACATCATTCTCTAATGATGTGATCCCGTTAATCAAATGAGAACTCATGTCTATGGCTAGGAAACTTAACCATCTTTGATTCAACGAGCTAGTCAAGTAGAGGCATACTAGTGACACTCTGTTTGTCTATGTATTCACACATGTACTAACTTTTTGGTTAATACAATTCTAGCATGAATAATAAACCTTTATCATGATATAAGGAAATATAAATAACAACTTTACTATTGCCTCTAGGGCATATTTCCTGCACATATTGCATTCTAGAATTCGGAGATTTTTCTTTATACTTGCATAATAATTTCTTTAGACATCTCTATCCTTACAAGAAAGAATATCTCTAGTTGTCTCCTTATTCATAACATAACCTTCCAGTACCTTTGCAATTCATATCTTGGAAGGCTAGTTCTAGCAGGTGTTTTAGGAGTTTCAGTTTCAAGCTGATCATCAGATTCAACTCAGAGGATGTTTTTCTGTAAATATTCATACGTGCTTATAAACATAATGTTTCAGGAGTTTCAGTTTCAGCATTGGTCCACTTGGGAAGCCAGTACCCATGGCTCATTTTTCGCGGTGACGTTTGCGCCGGCGGTCTTCGATTTGGCTTCGGGTATAACCATGGTGGTGAAATACCAGTCTTCTTTTAGGACGCTCTTGGCCCATCTGACACGAAACATCGGGACCTTCTCTCCAGCGTAGCTCAGCTCCCAGATCTCCACGATCCTTCCGTAGTATCTGTCCTTGTCGTTACCGTCGTAGGATTCCATCATTACCCTGGAGTTCTCATAATCATCGCTCTTCATGTCCTTTTCCTCGGTGTAGAATGTGTAGCCGTTCATATCGTCTGCCTCATAGGTCATCAGGTTGTGCTCGGCGCCCTGTGACAAGGCGAATATGAGTTTTTATTCCGTGGTAGAATCCTCATGTAAAGGGCACGACAAAACTTTCTCCTTGACCCAACGCGTGAAACATGAGTTGTGCTCTTTGATTATATCTCCGTCCGTCCTCTGTTTGCCTCGGTCATTGTACGTCTTCTCAATAAAGGTTTTGTGCTCTACCACCCAAGGATCGATCACGTCTATGTTGGGGAACGTAGTAATTTCAAAAAAATTCCTACGCACACGCAAGATCATGGTGATGCATAGCAACAAGAGGGGAGAGTGTTGTCCACGTACCCTCGTAGACCGAAAGCAGAAGCGTTAGCACAACGCGGTTGATGTAGTCGTACGTCTTCACGATCCGACCAATCAAGTACCAAACGCACGACACCTCCGAGTTCAGCACATGTTCAGCTCGATGACATCCCTCGAACTCCGATCCAGGGGAGTGTTGAGGTAGAGTTTCGTCAGCACAACGGCGTGGTGACGATGATGATGTTCTACCGACGTAGGGCTTCGCCTAAGCACCGCTACTATATTATCAAGGTGGACTATGTTGGAGGGGGGCACCGCACACGGCTAAAAGATCAATGATCAATTGTTGTGTCTATGGGGTGCCCCCTGCCCCCGTATATAAAGGATCAAGGGGGGAGAGGTGGCTGGCCAGGAGGAGGCGCGCCAGGAGGAGTCCTACTCCCACCGGGAGTAGGAGTCCCTCCCTTCCTTGTTGGACTAGGAGAAGGGGGGAAGGAGGAGGGAGAGAGGAAGGAAAGTGGGGCGCCGCCCCCCCCCTCCTTATCCAATTCGGACTAGAGGAGGGGGGGGCGTGCGGCCTGCCCTGGCTGCCACTCCTCTTCTCCACTAAGGCCCATGTAGGCCCATTAAACCTCTGGGGGGGGTTCCGGTAACCCCCGTTACTCTGGTATATATCTGATAACCCCCAGAACCATTACGTTGTCTGAATATAGTCGTCCAATATATCAATTTTCATGTTTCGACCATTTCGAGACTCCTCGTCATGTCCGTGATCACATCCAGGACTCCGAACTACCTTCGGTACATCAAAACATATAAACTCATAATATAACTGTCATCGAAACTTTAAGCATGCGGACCCTACGGGTTCGAGAACTATGTAGACATGACCGAGACACGTCTCCGGCCAATAACCAATAGCGAACCTGGATGCTCATATTGGCTCCCACATATTCTACGAAGATCTTTATTGGCTCCCACATATTCTACGAAGATCTTTATCGGTCAAACTGCATAACAACATACGTTGTTCCCTTTGTCATCGGTATGTTACTTGCCCGAGATTCGATCATCGGTATCTCAATACCTAGTTCAATCTCGTTACCGGCAATTATCTTTACTCGTTTCGTAATATATCATCCCCCAACTAACTCATTACTTACAATGCATGCAAGGCTTAAGTGATGTGCATTACTTAGTGGGCCCTGAGATACCTCTCCGACAATCAGAGTGACAAATCCTAATCTCGAAATACGCCAACCCAACAAGTACCTTCGGAGACACCTATAGAGCACCTTTATAATCACCCAGTTACGTTGTGACATTTGGTAGCACACAAAGTGTTCCTCCGGTAAACGGGAGTTGCATAATCTCATAGTCATAGGAACATGTATAAGTCATGAAGAAAGCAAAGCAACAAAATAAATGATCAAGTGCTAAGCTAACAGAATGGGTCAAGTCAATCACATCATTCTCCTAATGATGTGATCCCGTTAATCAAATGACAACTCATGTCTATGTTTATGAAACATAACCATCTTTAATCAATGAGCTAGTCAAGTAGAGGCATACTAGTGACACTTTGTTTGTCTATAAACACATGTAATCTCTATGTATTCACACATAACCATCTTTGATCCGGTTAATACAATTCTAGCATGAATAATAAACATTTATCATGGAATTAAGGAGATAAATAATAACTTTATTATTGCCTCTAGGGCATATTTCCTTCAGTCTCCCACTTGCACTAGAGTCAATAATCTAGATCACATCGCCATGTGATTTAACATCAATAGTTCACATTATCATGTGATTAACACCCATAGTTCACATCATGATGTGATCAACACCCAAAGGGTTTACTAGAGTCAATAATCTAGTTCACGTTGCTATGTGACTAACACCCAAAGAGTACAAAGTGTGATCATGTTTTGCTTGTGACACAAATTTAGTGAACGGGTCTACTACATTCAGATCCGTATGTATTTTGCAAATCTCTATGTCTACAATGCTCTACATGAAGCTACTCTAGCTAATAGCTCCCACTTTCAATATGTATCCAGATTGAGATCTAGAGTCATCTGGATCAGTGTCAAAACTTACATCGACGTAACCCTTTATAACGAACCTTTTGTCACCTCCATAATCAAGAAACATATCCTTATTCCACTAAGGATAATTTTGACTGCTGTTCCGTGATCTACTCCTAGATCACTATTGTACTCCCTTGCCAAAACAGTGTAGGGTATACAATAGATCTGGTACACAGCATGGCATACTTTATGGAACCTATGGCTGATGCATAGGGAATGACTTTCATTCTCTTTCTATTTTCTGTTGTGGTCAAGCTTTGAGTCTTACTCAATTTCACACCTTGTATCACAAGTAATAACTCTTTCTTTGACTGTTCCATTTTGAACTACTTCAAAATCTTGTCAAGGTATGTACTCATTGTAAAAACTTATCAAGCGTCTTGATCTATCTCTATAGATCTTGATGCTCAATATGTAAGCAGCTTCACTGAGGTCTTTCTTTGAAGAACTCCTTGCATACACTCCTTTATGCTTTGCAGAATAATTCTACATTATTTCCAATCAACAATATGTCATTCACATATACTTATCAGAAATGATGTAGTGCTCCCACTCACTTTCTTGTAAATACATGCTTCACCGCAAGTCTGCATAAAACTTTATCCTTTGATCAACTTATCAAAGCGTATATTCCAACTCCGAGCTGCTTGCACCAGTCCATAGATGGATCGCTAGAGCTTGAATATTTTGTTAGCACCTTGAGGATTGACAAAACCTTCTGGTTGCATCATATACAACTCTTCTTTAATAAATCCATTCAGGAATGCAGTTTTGTTTATCCATTTGCCAGAATTCATAAAATGCGGCAATTGCTAACATGATTCGGACAGACATAAGCATAGATACGAGTGAGAAACATTCATCATAGTCAACACCTTGATCTTGTCAAAAACCTTTTGCGACAATTCTAGCTTTGTAGATTGTAACACTACTATCAGCGTCTGTCTTCCTCTTGAAGATCCATTTAATCTCAATGGCTCACCAATCGTCGGGCAAGTCAATCAAAGTCCTTAGTTTGTTCTCATACATGGATCCTATCTCATATTTCATGGCCTCAAGCCATTTTGCGGAATCTGTGCTCATCATCCCTTCCTCATAGTTCGTAGGTCTAGTAACATGACTTCTAGTACAGGATTACCATACCACTCTGGTGCGGATCGTGCACTGGTTGATCTATGAAGTTCTCTAGTAACTTGATAAGAAGTTTCATGATTATCATCATTAACTTCCTCTCTTGTTGGTGTAGACATCACTGGAAAAGATTTCTGTGATGAACTACTTTCCAATTCGGGAGAAGGTACAATTACCTTATCAAGTTCTACTTTTCTCCCACTCACTTCTTTCGAGAAAACTTCTTTTCTAGAAAGGATCCTCTCTTAGCAACAAAGATCTTGCGTTCGGATCTGTGATAGAAGGTGTACCCAATAGTTACTTTTGGGTATCCTATGAAGACGCACTTCTCCGACTTGGGTTTGAGCTTATCAGGATGAAACCTTTTCACATAAGTATCACAACCCCAAACTTTAAGAAACGATAACTTTTGTTTCTTGCCAAACCACAGTTCATACGGTGTTGTCTCAATGGATTTAGCTGGTGCCCTATTTAACGTGAATGCAGTTGTCTCTAATGCATAACCTCAAAATGATAGTGGTAGATTGGTAAGAGACATTATAGATCGCACAATATCTAATAAAGTACGATTACAATGTTCGGACACACCATTACACTGTGGTGTTCCAGGTGGCGTGAGTAGTGAAACTATTTCACATTGTTTTAACTGAAGGCCAAACTCCTAACTCAAATATTTTACCTCTGTGATCATATCATAGAAACTTTTATTTTCTTTGTTACGATGATTTTCAACTTCACTCTGAAATTGTTTGAACTTTTCAAATGTTTCAGACTTATGTTTCATTAAGTAGATATTCTCATATCTGCTAAAATCATCTGTGAAGGTCAGAAAATAACGATACCCGCCGTGAGCCTCAATATTCATCGGACCACATACATCAGTATGTATGATTTCCAACAAATCTGTTGCTCACTCCATTATTCCGGAGAATGGCGTTTTAGTCATCTTGCCCATAAGGCATGGTTCACAAGCATCAAGTGATTCATAATCAAGTGATTCCAAAATCCCATCAGCATGGAGTTTCTTCATGCGCTTTACACCAATATGACCTAAACGGCAGTGCCACAAATAAGTTGCAATATCATTATTAACTTTGCATCTTTTGTCTTCAATATTATCAATATGTGTATCACTACGATCGAGATCCAACAAACCATTTTCATTGGGTGTATGACCATAAAAGGTTTTATTCATGTAAACAGAACAACAATTATTCTCTAACTTAAATGAATAACCGTATTGCAATAAACATGATCAAATCATATTCATGCTCAACGCAAACACCAAATAACACTTATTTAGTTTCAACACTAATCCCGAAAGTATGGGGAGTGTGCGATGATGATCATATAAATCTTGGAACTACTTCCAACACACATCATCACTTCACCCTTAACTAGTCTCTGTTCATTCTGCAACTCCCGATTCGAGTTACTAATCTTAGCAACTGAACTAGTATCAAATACTGAGGGGTTGCTATAAACACTAGTAAAGTATACATCAATAACATGTATATCAAATATACTTTTGTTCACTTTGTCGTCCTTTCTTATCCGCCAATTACTTGGAGTAGTTCCGCTTCTAGTGACCAGTCCCTTTGCAGTAGAAGCACTTAGTCTCAGGCTTAGGTCTATACTTGGGCTTCTTCACTTGAGCAGCAACTTGCTTGCCGTTCTTCTTGAAATTCCCCTTCTTCCCTTTGCCCTTTTCTTGAAACTAGTGGTCTTGTCAACCATCAACACTTTATGCTTTTCTTGATTTCTACCTTCGTCGATTTTAGCATCATGAAGAGCTTGGGAATCATTTCCGTTATCCCTTGCATATTATAGTTCATCACGAAGTTCTAGTAACTTGGTGATAGTGACTAGAGAATTATGTCAATCACTATCTTATCTGGAAGATTAACTCCCATTTGATTCAAGTGATTGTAGTACCCAGAGAATCTGAGCACACGCTCACTGGTTGAGATATTCTCGTCCATCTTGTAGGCAAAGTACTGTCAGAGGTCTCATACCTCTCGACACGGGCATGAGTATGAAATACTAATTTCAACTCTTGGAACATCTTATATGCTCTGTGGCATTTCAAAACATTTTTGAAGTCCCGGTTCTAAGCCGTAAAGCATGGTGCAGTTAACTATGAAGTAGTCATCATACCGAGATTTTGTTAAAATGTTCATAACGTCTGCATCTGCTCGTGCAATAGGTCTGTCACCTAGCGGTGCATCAAGGACATAATTATTCTATGAAGCAATGAGGATAAACCTCAGATCACGGATCCAATCCGCATCATTGCTACTAACATCTTTCAACTTAGTTTTCTCTGGGAACATATAAAAATAAATGGGGAGCAACATCGCGAGCTATTGATCTACAACATAGATATGCTAATACTACTAGGACTAAGTTCATGATAAATTAAAGTTCAGTTAATCAAATTATTAAAGAACTCCCACTTAGATAGACATCCCTCTAATCCTCTAAGTGATCATGTGATCCATATCAACTAAACCATGTCCGATCATCACGTGAGATAGAGTAGTTTCAATGGTGAACATCACTATGTTGATCATATCTACTATATGATTCACGCTCGACCTTTCGGTCTCAGTGTTCCCAGGCCATATCTGGTATATGCTAGGCTCGTCAAGTTTAACCTGAGTATTCCGCGTGTGCAACTGTTTTGCACCCGTTATATATGAACGTAGAGCCTATCACACCCGATCATCAAATGGTGTCTCGGCATGAAGAACTTTCACAACGGTGCATACTCAGGGAGAACACTTATACCTTTATAATTTAGTGAGAGATCATCTTATAATGCTACCGTCAATCAAATCAAGATAAGATGCATAAAAGATAAACATCACATGCAATCAATATTAGTGATATGATATGGCCATCATCTTCTTGTGCTTGTGATCTCCATCTCCGAAGCACCGTCATGATCACCATTGTCACCGACGCGACACCTTGATCTCCATCGTAGCATCGTTGTCGTCTCGCCAACTTATGCTTCTACGACTATCGCTACCGCTTAGTGATACAGTAAAGCATTACAGGGCGTTTGCATTGCATACAATAAAGCAACAACCATATGGCTCCTGCCAGTTACCGATAACTCGGTTATAAAACATGATCATCTCATACAATAAAATTTAGCATCATGCCTTGACCATATCACATCACAACATGCCCTGCAAAAACAAGTTAGATGTCCTGTACTTTGTTGTTGCAAGTTTTACGTGGCTGCTATGAGCTGAGCAAGAACCGTTCTTACCTACGCATCAAAACCACAACGATAGTTTGTCAAGTTGGTGCTGTTTTAACCTTCGCAAGGACCGGGCGTAGCCACACTTGGTTCAACTAAAGTTGGAGTACTAACACCCGCCAGCCACCTATGTGCAAAGCACGTCGATAGAACCAGTCTCGCAAAAGCGTACGTGTAATGTCGGCCCGGGCCGCTTCATCCAACAATACCTCCGAACCAAAGCATGACATGTTGGTAAGAAGTATGACTTGTATCCCCCACAACTCACTTGTGTTCTACTCGTGCATATCACATCTACGCATAAAACCAGGCTCTGATACCACTATTGGGGAACATAGTAATTTCAAAAAAATTCCTACGCACACGCAAGATCATGGTGATGCATAGCAACAAGAGGGGAGAGTGTTGTCCACGTACCCTCGTAGACCGAAAGCGGAAGCATTAGCACAACATGGTTGATGTAGTCGTACGTCTTCATGATCCGATCGATCAAGTACCGAACGCACGGCACCTCCGAGTTCAGCACACGTTTAGCTCGATGACGTCCCTCGAACTCCGATCCAGCCGAGTGTTGAGGAGAGTTTCGTCAGCACGACGACGTGGTGACAATGATGATGTTCTACCGACGCAGGGCTTCGCCTAAGCACCGCTATGATATTATCAAGGTGGACTATGGTGGAGGGGGGCACCGCACACGGCTAAAAGATCAATGATCAATTGTTGTGTCTATGGGGTGCCCCCTGCCCCCGTATATAAAGGAGAAAGGGGGGAGAGGCGGCCGGCCAGGAAGAAGCGCGCCAGGAGGAGTCCAACTCCCACCAGGAGTAGGACTCCCTCCCTTCCTTGTTGGATTAGGAGAAGGGGGGAAGGAGGAGGGAGAGAGGAAGGAAAGGGGGGCGCCGCCCCCCTCCTTGTCCAATTCAGACTAGAGGGGGAGGGGGCGCGCGGCCTTCCCTGGCCGCCCCTCCTCTTCTCCACTAAGGCCCATGTAGGCCCATTAAACCCCCGGGGGGGGGGGGGGGTCCGGTAACCCCCGGTACTCGGGTATATATCCGATAACCCCCGGAACCATTCTGGTGTCCCAATATAGTTGTCCAATATATCACTCTTCATGTCTCGACCATTTCGGGACTCCTCTTCATGTCCGTGACCACATCCGGGACTCCGAACTACCTTCGGTACATCAAAACATATAAACTCATAATATAACTGTCATCGAAACTTTAAGCGTGCGGACCCTACGGGTTCTAGAACTATGTAGACATGACCGAGACATGTCTCCGGCCAATAACCAATAGCGGAACCTGGATGCTCATATTGGCTCCCACATATCCTACGAAGATCTTTATCGGTCAAACTGCATAACAACATACATTGTTCCCTTTGTCATCGGTATGTTACTTGCCCGAGATTCGATCGTCAGTATCTCAATACCTAGTTCAATCTCGTTACCGTCAAGTCTCTTTACTCATTCTGTAATACATCATCCCGCAATGTACTCATTAGTTGCAATGCTTGCTAGGCTTAAGTGATGTGCATTACTGAGTGGGCCCAGAGATACCTCTCCGACAATCAAAGTGACAAATCCTAATCTCGAAATACGCCAACCCAACAAGTACCTTCGGAGACACATGTAGAGCACCTTTATAATCACCCAGTTATGTTGTGACATTTGGTAGCACACAAAGTGTTCCTCCAGTAAACGGGAGTTGCATAATCTCATAGTCATATGAACATGTATAAGTCATGAAGAAAGCAAAGCAACATACTAGACGATCAAGTGCAAAGCTAACGGAATGGGTCAAGTCAATCACATCATTCTCCTAATGATGTGATCCCATTAATCAAATGACAACTCATGTCTATGGTTAGGAAACATAACCATCTTTGATCAACGAGCTAGTCAAGTAGAGGCATACTAGTGACACTCTGTTTGTCTATGTATTCACACATGTATTACGTTTCCGGTTAATACAATTCTAGCATGAATAATAAACATTTATCATGAAATTAAGGAAATAAATAATAACTTTATTATTGCCTCTAGGGCATATTTCCTTCAGTCTATGTGTTGTAGCGCGACTAGGTTTGCTCTTTCAAAGTCGGCGAGTCGACCCTTGAAGGCGACATGCATTTCGCGGCGACCCTCACGATGACCCCATCCAGCGAGCCTACCGAGGTGCCTGTTGACGGGCAGACCAACGGGGTTCTCGATGCCTAAATAATTCGTGCAGTAGGAGATGCACTCTTCGGTCAGAAAGCCCTTGGCTATGCTTCCATCTGGACATGCCCTGTTGCGAAAGTATCCTTTGATGACACCATTCATCATTTCTAACGGCATCATGCTGTTCAGGAACGTCAGCCCGAGTTGGATGATATCCTCTACGATATGGACCAGCAGATGCACCATAATGTCAAAGAATGCGGGCGGGAAGTACATCTCAAGCTCGCATAGTATCACCACGATCTCTTCCTGTAGCCTTCTGAGTTGCCTCACGCCAACCGACTTCCAAGAGATGACATAAAAAAAGTTGCATAGGCCAAATAGCATTTCACGGACGTGCGCGTCCATGATCCCATGGATTGCAACTGGAAGTATCTGTTTCATCAGCACGTGACAGTCGTGAGACTTCATCCCGCTAAACTTCTGCTTCGCTGAGTGTAGGTATCTGCTTATCTTCCCCGCATAACCGTAAGGAAGTTTTACTCCTACGAGGCAGGTGAAAAACTACTCGATCTCCTCCTGACTTAGAGTGAAGCACGCGGGAGGGCAGTCATATTCGATCTGCTTGGCCTTTTTGCCTTTGCGATGACTTTCCGTGCCCTTCGCCTCATCATCATCATCATCATTAGGGCGTTTTGCGTGAAGCTCATCCCTGATGCCCATTGATTGCAAGTCCGCCCTTGCTTTCGACCCATCTTTGGTCCTCTCTAGCATGTTGAGCAGGGTACCAAGCAGACTCTCGCAGACATTCTTCATGATATGCATGACATCAAGGCTGTGAGGCACACGGAGGATCTTCCGGTACGGCAAGTCCCAGAATACAGACCTCGTTTTCCATACCTTTAGCAGTGGCTCTGTCGCCTTTCGCTTCTTTCCCGACGCTGGGTGTCAGTGTGAAAACTGGCGGAACTCGGGTAGGGGGTCCCGAACTATGCATCTAAGGCGGATGGTAACAGGAGGCGGGGGACATGATGTTTACCCAGGTTCGGCCCTCTCAATGGAGGTAATACCCTACTTCCTGCTTGATTGATCTTGATGATATGAGTATTACAAGAGTTGATCTACCACGAGATCATAGAGGCTAAACCCTAGAAGCTAGCCTATGATTATGATTGTTCTTATCTCTATCGACTAGCCTGGCCTCGGTTTATATAATGCACCAGAGGCCTAGGATAACAAGAGTCCTAGCCAAATACGCCGATGGGGAGTCCTTGTCTTGATCACCAAGTCTTGTGGAATCTTCCTTGTATGCGGTAGTTGTCCAAATTGGCCCATGAGTATACGGCCATGGGGGTCCTCGACCCAATCTAACATATCGGGAGATGACGTGGTGAGTACCCTCTAGTCTAGGACACCGTCAGTAGCCCCCTGAACCGGTCTTCAAGTTAGGGACGCTCCTCGATTCTTCTAAACTGTTCTTCATCTTCGATCGTCGGTCTTGAAAACTGGTTCAACAAATTTTTCCCATCATTTGTCTTGAGGATTGCCGAGCTAAATCTGACCTTTATCAGCGCCTTGTATCCGAGAAGCCCTTTAAGTCTTTGGCCTTTATCAATGCCTTGTTATTTTTATGCCACGCCTCGGGTTTGAAGTTGTTCCCGTGCGGCGGTGTCCTCTTGCATCTGGGCCCAAACGCTGGACTGCATTCGAGGTATCCTTTGCAGCCAAGCACCAACGCCGGACTATATCCGAGGTGTCATAGATCACCTTGGTTCAAAAAAAGTTGAAGGAGTTTAGCCGAACTTAATGCCGGAAATGCCCTCTATGGAGCCAGCCACTGGCGCCCAAGCTTTATGCCGGACTGCTTCCGAGGTGGTGCACCACCAAACAGCGGGCTGATTTTTTGTGAATATTTTTGATTGGTGCAATTTTTTCTCTGCCGACATATATAGCCGGTATATGTATATCCAGTAGCCCTCAAGGTGTGTGTCGGTCTAAAACCTGAGATGCACCTGAAGGAAAACATGAAACGCTGTTCCCAATAGCCCCTAAGACTCAGGCCGATGCGTGAAATCGGCCTAAGGATCAACTCCTAGCTCGGCAGCATACATAGGAATAAAAATACAGTGTAATATATTAGAGATAATAGTGATCGGCGAACGGGCCCCTGAGAGAGGGTCGTGAGAAGTCGCCGTGATATATTAGCTTGATGCCAGATAGGTCTAGATGGTACTTATTGTTGTCCGAAGACGCACTTTCCTATAATTCGATCAAGTGGAATCTGAGCCCTTTGAATTTTCTACATTGAATAGGCAATGCAGTAGCCCCCGAGACACTGGTCGGGTGGCAACACCAGATTAGGGGATCGATGTGCCCCTTTAATATTTGTAAATAATGAGCGCAAAGCCCAGTAGCCCTTGAGCCTTAATGTGGGTACGGGTGGCCGAATTAAGGATTGATATCCAGAGTAAAATCACAGATTATGTGTAATGATTCTATGTATCAAAGTACTTTACATCATTATTTTGACTCCATTGCGACCGTTTATCAGTTGAAAGTGGCCCATCGTCGGCTTCTACCCCTTTGTAGATAATATGCAGGGTGTTTCCGCAATAACAAGAGAACCCTTAGCCGACGTCTCGGTGCCCGAAGGCGGTTGTGTTAGCAGAAACGAGGCAATCATGTATGCGGGCTTTATAACTTTCGCTTAGTCATAGGAGGTTTAAACTAGGGAAGCTAGCGATGAGCCCCCTATTAGTGTTCGGCGACAGCCGAGGTCAAGCCATAAACACTTCGGCCAATGTTATGAACGGCCCGTCATTGAACATAGTCATCGGATTGCTGACCAGTTTATGCCTATTGTGACGGTCAGTTTTTGGCTTTCTCCACTGAGGTGCTTAACCATGCGAGCTGGAAGCACAATCGCAGTGGTTCTTCCTTTGCACACCTAGCCGAACAGGGCGGAACGTAGGAGGCAAGCACAGGAGCCGGGCAACCCAACTATTGACCAAAGACACAATTCGAAACCGATGCATATATGGCAATATCCGAGAATGTTTTTGCCGAATCTCTAAAGGTGTCCGACGTTGCACTACGAGACTAATGCTGGAGACATACAAATAGTTTAAAAGTGCCATAGGCTTGGAAAGCCAAAAAACGTCAGTGAACACCTGACGTCCGAACAAGATCAAGTGTTCGGTGCCAATCTGAAAATTGGACTTTTGAAAAAAAGTGCTTTTGTCATGCTTTAACATGACACATCCTATCTCAAGACTTCAAGCGGGTCAGCCTACGGCTTCAACCTCCTATCCTGAAGGCGGAGTACTTCTCATTAGGCCAGTTTAGCAAACTAAACTCTAGTGGCTTTAAGAGAGAAATTAGGCTCCCCGGCTAGTGGCCACACACTCGTGTCTAAAAAAGGAGTGATAAATAATAATAATAAAAAAAAAACTTTGCAATTACTAAGAAGAAGAACAATTATTATAAAACGGCTCATATAAATTTAAGATCCCCCAAGTGACTTGGGTAAAAGAATTTTATGTAAAATGATTCTATGTACCGAAGTACTAATATCATATATTTGTTCACCCGAACTTTAAACGCGTCTTAACCGACCGTCGCCTTCTCCCTCTTCGGTCAAGGAGCAAAAAGTGTTATGTACTCCACCTGTCGAGATTATCAATGGTGTTTCCAATAACCAGGCAATCAGGCCATAAGGCTATAACAGACAAAGTGCGCTCAGGGAACTTATGCTATATTACTGACGAAGTGTAAGAAGCATCTTCGAAGAAAATAGTATCCCCACCGATACCTTTCTTCGGTGCTCATTGTTACTATGAGACTTGTGCAATAGATTTTTTGTACTCATGAGTTCCGTTGTGTGCCGGCCATAATTGAAAACAATAAGAGTGCTAGCTTTCGGCTTCACCCAGTCTGAGGTCCGGCTCGGATGACCCGATCGTGACAATCGCAGAGGTGCTCCCTTTACTCCCTAGCCAAACAATCAGGAACGTAGGGTAAACACAGGAGCGAGGCAACCCAGCTTGCGAATCGCTTAAGTTAACATGGTGCATATTATGGCGTAATACACGAACAAGGAACGAAGCCGTACAAGTGTAATCATTTGCAAGAGGAAAGGCTTCATAAAGGAAGCCCCCAAGTAAACGGGGTATTTAAATTTGTGTGTCACAAACAAAGTTTTGACAAGGAGATTTTTCACAAGCAACTTTTTTCCAAAAAAGTATAATGCTTGGTCGAACCGAACACAAGTTAAAAAGTTAAAACTTTGAGCATGATGGCAAATTAGCTGGTTAATGTGTTCGGTATTGATGACGCAGTCCGAGCTTGAAGCGGGACATGGTTCCATCCCCAAGCCGGTCCCAAGGTGGCGGAGCGAAGAGGTCGGCACTCCGAAGTGGTGACATAGCACGGCCAATGCAGGCCGGCAGAGTGACGCCGAAGTCCTCGGCGTGGGGTAATGAAGTGTTGATGAAGCCCCCCGTCCAGCCGAGGTGACGTGGTATGCCAGTACACCGAGTTGACGATACTGCCCGACCCGGATCATTTTCCTGTGCACAAATAATAGTGCAAACCGGAGATAATAGTAATAATAATAATTAAAAAAATCATTGCATAGTAAATAATTTATGCAAAGTGAGTAATAAAAGAAAATATGGCCTGCGCGCCGACGTGAATGTCGATGCAGGGCGTCGGCATGATGCGGTAAAGGCGTGGCAAAGCCTGAATTCATAGGTCGGTCCGAGTTCTGGATGCGGCGTGCGCTGGACTATCTACGGAACCCGACCGAACCACCATGCGAATGTCGTTAGTGCAGCCATCATTCGATAGACCCGTGTACAGATGATGGAACAAACCAGAGTAATAATTTCTTGGGAAAAATAAACCCAAACAAGCAAACATTACTAGGATTAATCGCACCTGGTTTATTTGTTGTAGCAATCCGAAGAAAGGTGACTCCCAAAATTGGGACTCGATCCACACACCCATTGCCTGATGGGCCACAAAGCGACGGCATGGCGATGCTGGCAAAGGTTGGCTTGTCGAGGCAAAGCCCTCGGTCCAGCTAATGTGACGAAGCTGGTCAGCTAGTGACGCTGAAGTCTTCGGAGTAGGTTGATGAAGAGATGGCGAAGCCCCCGGTCCAGCCGAGATGTTGAAGCCTCGATGTCAACCGATGAGTCTAAGTAGGTCGGCGTGATGGACATCGGCTTGACGAGGCAACAGTGCGGCCCTGCCGATGCCGATCGTGACGTGGTCAATACCGGCTTGATGAAGTGACCATGCGGCGATGCCGGTGTGCCCGCTCCGTGTAATCCGTGGGGCGGCGATGTTGGTGATGATTTATTCTTTGTGATGCCGAACTCTTGTTCGGCTTGCCGAGATGATGATCCGAAGAAGTTGAACTCGGCTCAATAAAGTGACAACATGTCTAGCGCAGGTCGGCAGCCGTAGAGCAACGTTGTCGGGCTGGTTTGACACCAGCGTGATGGTGAAGATCATATTGGAAAAGACTTCAAAATTAGCAGGGTGTGTTTGGGAACAAAACACAATAACCCATACAAAACTTCCTTCAAAAAGGATGTCAGAAATCCCGTTCATAAAAAAGATGAATTCGGGTCAGATTCGTTCTCGCGCAGAAAACAGATCCAAAAAGTGATACACTAACCGGAAGGTTCCGGAGTTTGGATGGTCGGATCTAGCTGAAATTTTGAGGGGTGGTAGATATAGGAATCCCGCAGCTGATCAACAGTTGGATTTTCCAAAGGATGTCCGAGCTAGAAGCTGGACACCACGCCCTAAACACGTCCAGATTCCCGTCCAGATTTGACAGGGCTCCGGTATATCGTGGATTGCCAGAGATTCCTCCATCGGAACTCGACGAAATTTTCCAGGGTTGTTTTAGACTCAATTACGCACAATACCACCGAAGAAATCGTTAGAATGACACTTGAGGAGGAGGTGGCGGCGGATACAAGTTCGCTGTCCAGAAAACAGCACGGTCGCCCGAGGGCAATGTTGACGTCGAGCCCCCGGGCTCCCTGGATGATTCCTCCATGATCTTGATAGAGATCGGAGTTGAAGTTGATGAAGGCCCTCCTCCAAACATGACGATCGGAGGTAGGGCGTAGTCCTCGGTCCAGCCAAGGTGACCACTCGAGTCGGTGATGAAGAAGCTGACATCGTAGTTGATCTGTAGTCGAGCCATTGATCCTTTTGCCGATCACACAACAGAACTCTCAATGAAAGCACCAATGTTGGTGTCAAAACCGGCGGATCTCGGGTAGGGGGTCCCGAACTGTGCGTCTAAGGCGGATGGTAACAGGAGGCGGGTGTCGTGGTTTTGTCACGGCAGATATCCTCTTGAAAGGACTTAGTCATGGAGCCATTGCTACGGGTTAGCTTGAAGGGGTTAAAGCGGACAAGGGACGCAAGAGAGTTTATACTAGTTCGGCCCCTTCGATGAAGGTAAAAGCCTACGTCTAGTTGTGATGGAATTGATGGGGTTTTGATGACCAGGGAGCGAATATGCTTCGCCTAAGTCTCGAGTTGTTGTCTGTTATCCTGAACTGCCACCGGGTCGTCCCCTTATATACATGGGTGACACCCGTTGGTTTACAGAGTCCCGAGACCGGCTCATAAACGTGTCTGGTTCGGTCTCCGCTCTTTCTATCTTACCATACAAGTTACATACCAATGCCGGTTCACGGTTACATGGCTCATAAACGTGTCCGGTTTGGTCTCCGCTCTTTCTATCTTACCATACAAGTTACATACCAATGCCGGTTCACGGTTACATTCCTTGAACCGGTTCTGGGCCTTGGGCCCCTATCTATCATTCCTATCTGCCTTCACGGGCTTCAAGCATACTCAACTACTGATGAAGTTAACACGGCCTGTCCTGGCCGGTTTACGCCCAGTAGTAATATCCCCAACATTAGACCCCATATTGATTTGAACAGGTTCATGTCAATCCTTAGCAGAAACTTCATCGTCAACGTCTTCTCATAATTTGGTAAACCGGCCTGACGTCATATTCTTGGATCTTGGAAAACTGTCATGACGTCATCTGTTATAAAAAAACTGTATATGACATATCCTCATTAATGGGTCTCCAACAATCGAGGCGACAACTGCGCCTGACTTCCAAATTCGCGGCCCCTTGATTTTCGCGCCCGACATTTATCTCCTGCCTTTATAAACAAGACCAAAGGGTCATTTTCTTTTTTCCCCTCATGCCTCTTCGCGTCATCCTCCTTGCGCCTCTCAGCTTCTGGAGCTCCGCCGCCACCATCGACCGTCATCTCTACTCCAACATTGGCTGCTGCATCACCCTGAATGCACCAGAACACTACGACGCTCTTCCGCTTCTTCCTCATCTCCGGTAAGTTCTCTGCCCTTTCCGGCATAGATCTGTTTTAGGGTTCCCAAGTTCTTTGGTGTTCATCAATGGAGATCTTTGTTTATATGATAATTCTGATAAACTCCTGAATATCTGCTCTGTATAGTGGTAGACTTTAGCCTCTGTTTTCATTTATGCTGTCAGGACCCCGACTCGAAGTCACATCGATCTAGCAGGTAACACCTCATATCACTTTGCGGCCTCACGCACGGTATCCCCACGGGTGTCGCCTTACCTTTGCCCGGGACCGTTTGCGCCTTTTGGCCCACGTATATGATAGTGTCGCTAGCATCCATATGATAAGGAGCCCGGGCTGACATGACTAGTCGTAAACCCAAAGTGGCACAGACTTACAGGGACAGGCATCCATGACCCAGCTTCGAACGTGTCGGTCATCAGCAAGTGGGTCCGGGCTGTAGCACTGGGCTAGCAGGACTCCGGTAAACCGGGCTGTAGCGGGCTAACAGGACTCCGGTACTCAATGCGTGACATTTCCCCGAAGGGACAGACACCGGAACGAAGAAGGACACATGCCGGCCAGCCTAAGTGTTCCAGAGCAGTAGCAAGCTACCATGGTTCAGCGGTAACACTAGGAGACATTTCTCGGTAAGAGAGGCTACTAAAGATAAACAACTAGATAGTCAGATCCCACACATACCAAGCATTTCAATCATACACACAATATGCTCGATATGTGCAAATACAACAAGGCATCACAACATGACTCTACGACACAAGTACTTTATTTAAGGCTCAGAGAACCATACATAACATACACAAGGTACGGGTCTCACGACCCAGCATTCAAGTCATACAGTCATACAAACCAGCAGCGGAAGTAACTTGTCTGAGTACAGACAACTAGAAAGATAAAAGAGGCTTGGAAAGCCTAGCTATACTACGTGGTCCTTCACAAGCTCAGGATCACCACCTGGGCCTTTAGCCTACTCGTTGATGTCAACGTCTACGTAGAACCCATCAGAAGGGGTTGCAGCGTCTTCTGTAAAATGTAAATTATAGCAACATGAGTACAAAGGTACTCAGCAAGACTTACATCAGAACCTACATACATGCATATTATCAAGAAGGGTTGGTGGAGTTGTTGCAGCAAGCCAGCTTTGACTCTTGGCTAGGCTAACCTACGAGACTCAAACTTGAAATGGTTTTGCGTACACGAGTCCACTACTCACCACTTCAATACACTACCGAGCATCCACCTCCATCTCCCTACGGAAGAGCCATCCTCGGCACTCACACTTATCTTGAGGCTTTTAGCAGTCTCCATTTACTTGTCTATGAACTGTATAGGCAACCAAGTAGTCCTTTACCGTGGACGCGGCTATTCGAATAGATCATGATAACCCTGCAGGGGTGTACTTCTTCATACACGCTCTCACCTCTTACCGTCGTTTACACGACATGTACTCGGCAACCTTCAAGCGGAAGCCCAACGTGGGTGTCGGCCACGACCTACCTAATCACCTAAGCCTCCAGTCCAGGTTTATCGCCTATCCAGGTTCCATCCACAGGGAGTCCGGCCGAGGTTTCCCATACGGCCCCGAACGATGTGAACAGGGTTCCCGAGATACCTAACGGGTATTCGGTACACCCGGCCACGTACCTACCGCATCACAGCCCACCCCTACGGTCAGCGCTGTCCACGGCCTCCAGTAGGCTACAAACACCAGAAACTACTTGCAACTCCTGGACGGAGAACTAGGGTGAATAAGAAGCCGAGAGGGTCCATTGGTTTCGGGCCCAATGCATGGTAGTAGCTGATTCTAAAATCACACATACAGATCTCAGTGCTTAAGGTCGGCTTCAATGAAACAACCCACCATGTACTCCTACATGGCCTCTCATCGATACCTTTACCAAATCGTGTTCACCACACCACTCTCATTACCGACATAATCATTTCACTCTAGCCCATCACCCAGATGAACCAGACCTGACACGACTCTAAGCATAGCAGGCATAGCAAGGTAGGAACAACACATACATATGGCTCAATCAACTCCTACACATGCTAGTGGGTTTCATCTAGTTACTGTGGCAATGACAGGTCATGCAGAGGAAATGGGTTCAACTACCGTAGCACACAGCAGTTTGAAACGCGTTGTCTTAATGCAGTAAAAGAGAGCTGGAGCGAGAACATGGGATTGTATCGATATGATCAAATGGTTGGTTGCTTGCCTGATGATTCGATGCACTGATACGGTTCTTCGTTAGGGTAATCACGGTACTCCTCGGAGGCAGATCCTGCCGCAAAGAACACCGATACACAACCATCACCAAACAATGTGCAACAATATGATGCATGCATGAAACATGGCAATATGAGTGTGTTGGGCTAATGCAACTAAGACCAGAAGAGTTTGAACCAATTTGAATCAAAGATTCAAATTTCAAACTCAAACATGGCCCTTTAAAGTGTTTTTCCTGGTTCTGCATTAAACATCAGGTTAACTTGTTTAGTCATGCATGAAAATAGTACAGATGGATAGATTGGATTTTTCTGATCATTTTTCATATATAATTTGTCTGATTTGGAGTTACAGACTAAAAGTTATGAATTTTTGAAGTTTAAATTATATTCTGGAATTTCCTATATTAGAATAATTCCAGAAAATCAATTATTGCGTCAGCCTGACGTCAGTGTGACGTCAGCAGGTCAACGGAACACGTCCGGGTCAAACCTGACAGTGGGTCCCGCATGTCAGGGTGATTATTTTAATTAAAGTTTAATTAAAACTAAACCTGTTTAATTAACGGGGCTGGGCCCCACCTGTCATTGACTCAGGGGAGTCAACCAGGGCCCACCCGTGGTCAAACCCGGGTAGGCTGCATCGGCGTTTAGCCGCCGGCGAGCCCGACGCGGCGGCGGAAGTGATTTTTGCCGTTCCGGCAACCAAACAAGCCGCGGAGGGCACCGGAGCGGAGCTGAGGTCGAGCCGCAGCTCTTGGTGGAGTCCGTTGGGGTCGGGGTGGCCGGAGTTGGCGCCGGTGACGACTTTGTCGGCCACCGGAGTTCGGCCAAAGTCGAACTTGTCGCTAGGGGGATCGGTGAGGTGCGGGGAGTGCACGGTTGGGCCTAACGCAGCGTGGTGAGTGCGTTGGACACCGCGGGTTGGCCGGAGGATGGCCGGAAGCACGTCGGCGACAAGATCCGCGAGGGTGCGTGCGTGTGATCTTCGTGCGGTGGCTACACGGCTCGGGAATGAGAGAGAGAGGGTCGGAGGGGTAGCTAGGCTCACAGCGCTCCCATAGAGGCCACCGGCGGGGTCGGGGACGAGCAGAGGCGGCGACGGCGTTGAAGGGGATCTCCGGCGACGGCGAGCTCGGGCGAGGTCGGTGCGGTGGTCTCGGGCCGCTCGAGCACACGGGGCTCGGCTAGCTCGATGAAGTGGACGGCGGCGAAGCTCCTGGACACGGCGGCACGGCGTGGGGTTGACGGAGGGCGTGGCTACGGCGAGGGGGTGGCGGCGATGGCGTCGGCCATGGCGTGGGTGAGCGAGGGAGAGGAGCTGGAGAGGAGAGGGGGTGTCTGGGGGGTTCGGGGGAGAGAGGGAGGCCGATTCACGGCGTTAGCCGGGCGAGGGAGGCGGCGAGCAGGTGCGTGGCACCCATGCGGTGCTCGCCGTCGAGCACCTGCCTGCCTGCCTGGCCGGCAAGCAGCTCGCTGGCGCGGTGCTGGGCTGGGCCGGCAGGTGGGCCGGGTGCTTGGCGACAGGTAAGCCTTTTCCATTTCTTCTGTTTTCTGTTTTTTTAATACTTCTGCAACTTTGTTGAATTAAATAAAATACTTAGGCAACTCCAAAAATCACCAAACTACTCCTGGTCCATAGTTGGATTATTTCCAACATGAAACATTTTAGTTTGGAGTTATTTGAGCATTTAAATATTTTATATAATTTTAAATGCCCAAATTCAAATACTTATGATTTAAATCAAAAACCCTAGGATGGCCTAGGAAAATGTGCACCACTTTTGGCAGAGGTTCTGAACCAAGACAAAAATGATGGGCATTTTAGAAGGGCATTTCAGGTTCATTGAAAAAGTTTTTAGTAAACCCTAATTGGTTTTAGAGGGGACTGGGGGTTCTGTCATCCCCATTTCAGGTTTCTGATGAAAGAGTAAACATGATGCAACACTCTAATGCATGGCTAACTAGGATGTGACAACTCACCCCCACTCAAAAGAATCTCGTCCCGAGATTTGGGTTCCTCCGGAAAGAAGGCGGGATACTCAAGTCGAAGACGATCCTCCCTTTCCCAAGTTGCTTCATCCTCAGAATGGTGCGACCATTGAACTTTGAGAAACTTGATATTATGACGTCGAGTGGTACGCTCGGCCTGATCGAGGATACAAATGGGGTACTCTCGATATGTAAGATTATCCTGGAGATCAAGCGTTTCGTGGTCCACTCCACGGATAGGGTCCGAGAAGCAACGCCTGAGTTGAGAAACGTGGAAGACATCGTGGACTCTGGAGAGGTGCGGGGGTAGTTCCAACTGGTAGGCAACTTCTCCTCGTTTGGCGAGAATGCGAAAAGGTCCAATGTAATGAGGAGCCAATTTGCCTTTGATACCGAAACGATGGGTTCCCTTCAGAGGGGTAACCCGAAGGTAAGCCTTCTCGTCAACCTCGAAAGTCATAGCCTTATGTTTTCGGTCATATTGACTCTTTTGACGGGATTGGGCTGTTTTCAACTTTTCACGAACGATGCGAACTTGCTCTTCTGCTTCTTGAATCATATCCGGGCCAAAGAATTGTCTTTCCCCGGTCTCTGACCAGTTAAGGGGTGTTCGACACCGTCGTCCATAGAGAACCTCAAAAGGGGCTTTACCCAAGCTAGATTGATAGCTGTTGTTGTAAGCGAATTCGGCAAATGGAAGGCACTTCTCCCAATCCATTCCGAATGAGATAACAGAGGCTCGAAGCATGTCTTCTAGAATCTGGTTGACGCGTTCCACTTGACCACTCGACTGAGGGAGGAAAGCGGTGCTAAAGGAGAGACGGGTTCCCATAGCATTTTGGAAACTTTCCCAAAATCGAGAGGTGAAAAGACTTCCTCGATCCGAATTAATTTCCAAAGGAACACCATGGAGAGACACTATCCGGGAGATGTATAAGTCTGCCAATTGACTAGCGGTTATACTCTCACGAACAGGTAGGAAATGGGCTACTTTGGAAAGACGATCGACAACGACGAAGATAGCATTATTCCCTCTCTTGGTCCTGGGAAAACCGGTAATGAAATCCATACCAATTTTAACCCATTTCCATTCAGGAATAGCTAAGGGTTGAAGGGTGCCAGCAGGCCGTTGATGCTCTGCTTTTATACGACGACAAATGTCGCAATTAGCAATATACTGAGAAATTTCTCTCTTCATCCTAGTCCACCAGAACCTCTGGCGTAGGTCCTGATACATCTTAGTACTACCGGGATGAATGGTGAGAGGAGATTCATGAGCTTCCTTAAGGATCAATCGCCTCAGGTTTCGCACCTTGGGAACCACTAGTCGATTTCTGAAGTATACGACCCCTTGATCATCAATGGAGAAACAATTCGCAACTCCTTTCTTGATGTTTCTCTTGATGCGGGAAATTCCCGGATCTACCTTCTGTGCTTTGATGATCTGATCCGTAAGGGTAGGTTTTGCCACCAAGGTGGAAAGAAAACCTTGAGGAACAATGTGAAGGTTAAGCTTCCGAAATTCCTCATGGAGAAGCGGTTGACTTTGTTGTAGCATTAGGTTGTTACAGTAAGATTTACGACTTAGCGCATCAGCCATGACGTTTGCTTTCCCTGGGGTGTAAGTTATTCCTAAGTCGAAATCTGTGATCAACTCAACCCAACGTCTTTGCCTGAGATTCAAATCCGGTTGGGTGAAGATGTACTTTAGACTTTGGTGATCATTGAATATTTCGCAACGATTACCGAGGAGGTAATGTCGCCAGGTCTTAAGTGCATAGACTACGGCTGCAAGCTCTAGATCATGAGTAGGATAATTCTCCTCATGTGGGCGCAATTGCCGTGAAGCGTAGGTAATTACGTGTCGATCTTGCATGAGAATGCAACCTAGTCCTTGTCGCGAGGCGTCGCAGTAGATAACAAAGTCCTTGGAGAAGTCTGGCGGTACCAGTACGGGAGCAGAAGTCAGGCGTCTTTTCAGTTCCTGGAAGTTGTGCTCACATTGTGGAGTCCATTCGAACTTCTTATCTTTCTTGAGGAGTTCGGTTAGAGGTTTGGCAACTTTGGAGAAGTTCTCGACAAAGCGACGACAATAGCTCGCTAAGCCCAGAAAACTCCTAACTTGCTTGACCGATTCAGGTGGAGTCCAATTAAGGACGGCTTGAACTCGCTCAGGGTTAACAGCAATACCTTTACCAGATATTACATGACCCAGATAGGTCACTTCCGACAACCAGAATTCACATTTGGAAAACTTGGCATAAAGGCGGTGCTCTCGAAGTTTCTTCAACACTAGCCTTAGATGTTCGGCATGTTCTTCCTCGTTGTTGGAGTAGATGACTATATCATCGAGATAAACTACGACGAATTTATCCAAATACTCCATGAAGATTGAGTTCATTAACCGAGAAAAGGTGGCTGGAGCGTTGGTTAAACCGAAGGACATGACGGTGTACTCGTATTGGCCATAACGAGTAACAAAGGCCGTTTTAGGGATGTCCCCGTTTCTGATTTTGATTTGATGGTAGCCCAACCTCAAATCCATCTTGGAGAAGAATGAGGATCTGGCGAGCTGATCGTACAGGTCGTTGATCCTAGGGAGCGGATATTTGTTCTTGATTGTGACCAAATTGACAGGTCGATAATCTACAACCATCCGGTCCGTACCATCCTTCTTCTTGACGAAGAGGACGGGGCAAGCCCACGAAGATGAACTAGGTCGGATGAAACCCTTTTTCAAGGACTCATCGAGTTGTTTCTTAAGCTCGGCTAGTTCTAGTGGTGCCATCTTATAGGGTCTTCTAGCAATCGGAACGGTTCCTGGAATGAGGTCTATTACGAACTCAACATCCCTGTCAGGTGGAACACCTGGCAATTCCTCTGGGAAGACATCCGGGAAGTCACGGACTACCGGAACGTCCTCAAGGTCTGGCAAAGGGCTGGCGTTAAGAGAATATAATTGTCGCTTGGCTAATCGGGTCAAGACATTGACTATCTTCCCCGAAGGATGAGTGAGTTGAACAGTCCTAGAGAAGCAATCAATTTTGGCATGATGAGCTGACATCCAGTCCATACCCAAAATGATATTAATATCTGAAAATTTGAGAGCTATCAAAGATGCAAGGAAAACAAGTCTGTCGACTTGGATTTCATTTCCATAACTTACCCTGGAGGTCTGCCATCTAGAACCAGGAGTAGAAATTTCCATAGTGGATGGCATGTCACAGAATGCGGTGTTATGCAAACGGGCATAGTTCTCGGATATAAATGAATGAGAGGCTCCTGTATCGAAAAGAACAGATGCCGGGTGGCAATTAACAAGGAGCGTACCGAGAACGACGTTGGGATCTTCTTGAGCTTCTTCGGCAGAGATACAGTTGACATGGCCACGTGAGGCGGTGGCCGGCTTGGCGTGGAACACTTTCCCTGTCGGCTTGCCACGGCCAACAGCTTTAGCAGATTGGTTGGGGTTGATCTGGGGACACTCACGCATATAGTGGCCAGATTCCCCACACTTGAAACAAGTCACGGAACTGGTACGTGGAGGAGCATTGTTGGTTGGACCCCCATAGGGCTTGGCTGGAGCAGACTGTTGAACAGGGCGAGGCGCCTGGAAAGATGGCCTCGGTGTGAACCTGGGTGGCAGGGCGGTGTTGGGCACCCACACGCGGCGCTTCTGAGGACCAGCACCGGATGAGGAACCCATGTCACGGCCATGCTTGCGTGTTGCGTCATAATCGTTCTGACCAGTTTCAGCACTGATGGCCTTGTTAACAAGCTTCTGAAAAGATGTGCACTCATGCAGACGGAGGTCGCGGCTCAGGACTAAGTCCCTTACGGAACCTTGCTTGCTTCTTGGCATCAGTAGAAACTTCCTCAGTTGCATATCGTGCGAGGTTACCAAACTCCCTGCTGTAAGCATCCACAGAGAGTCGGCCTTGGGTGAAATTGCAAAATTCCTCACGTTTACGGTCCATGAGACCCTCCGGAATGTGATGTTCACGGAAAGCCTCACTGAATTCAGCCCAAGTAGTGACATGGCCCGCTGGGCGCATAGCTCCATAATTCTCCCACCATAGACTGGCGGGGCCTTCAAGATGATATGCAGCAAAGGTGACCTTGTCAGCCTCAGCTACTAGCGCGGAACGCAGCTTGTGAGAGATACTGCGAAGCCAGTCATCAGCGTCGGGAGGCTCGACGGAGTGGTGTAACGTGGGTGGATGTAATTTGATAAAATCACTGAGTGACACCACGTTAGTCCTCTGATGGTGTGCTGTGTTCCGTTCAATACGCTCCAACAAACGGTTGGTCTCCCGCTTGTTTCTCTCAGCTTCCATCATAACCTCGGCTAGGGAAGGAGGATGAGGCAGATTTGCATCCCTGACTTCACTGCCTTCGGCCTGCTCTTGAGGAGCAGGGTTAGTGCGCGTGTTGACCATCCTAGGTAAACAAGACAATGATTTAGTCAGAATGATAAAATTCCGACATAGGATACAAAATGTAAGGAATAACTCGAAATGCAAGATGATCATCCGTATGACATGGTAGATACAGAAACTGCTTCTTTATTCCATCGTCATACACACCATACAGGGTTTAGTACAATACCAAACAAAGTACTATTACGGTGAAAAGAGGATTACATCTCATCGGAGGCATCCCAAGCTCCTATACATTATTTTTCTACACCTCCGGAAAGAGTACAAACTAGGTCATATCCCACGAGTCACGCGGGACGATAGACGACACAACTAGTGCGAACTAGTGATACTACCACTAACTCAGACCGATCCGTAGTAGTCCTCGTAGAAGTCACCTCCATAGCCTGGAAGCTCAACATGATCATCCAGAAACAGACGATCTCACGGAGCTTGTGGACCATAGGGACTAGGATGAGGTCTTGGACCAACAGACGGTGGCCTGCGGGGACCGCGAGGTGGGGTGATGCCTCCTACATCACGCCAACCCATCACGTCTGGCAGAGCAGATCTCACAGGATAGAGATCGCGCATATCCAAATATCCAGCTTGCACCGCCGGTGCAAACCGAGTCAATGTGGCCCAGTGGTCAGCACGGGTATTGAAGAGCTCTAACCTCAAGGCCCGATTTTCACGGTCCTTATCCTCGAGCATCTCAGCAGTGGTGCGAGTCCGTGAATCCTCCTGAGTGGGGTCAGCATAGATAGCCTGAAGATACCCTTGTGCTCTCGGAAGTGATCCTGGCATATACCAGAAATCAGAGTCCCGAAATAGACCAGATCTGACTCGCATGATGGTCATCATAGAGTAGGCGGCGTCCTGCACAGCCATCTCAATAGTAACCCCGAGTCCATAGGAGCAGTGAAGGGGCTCGGTGGACCCAGGATAAGATGGAAATATCCTGACAGTGCAGAGATACTGGCTTTGATTAAAGTCTCGGAATTGCTCTTCGACCGTGTACTCAGGATACCAACGGTATCCAGCCTCAGTCATTACCCTGACCAACATGGTAGTATGGCCGGGTACATCTAGGCATCGAGTCAGGCGAACCACTTGATTGAGGTCGCGAGTGGCCATCTGAAAGCACAATCATAATGCAAAGGCATTAGAATTTCTAGAAAAATTTCGGCAGCATAACAGCTGTAAATTCTCAAGAAGGATTTTGAGACATTTGACAAAGGATTACATACACACTCATCATCATCATATCAAGTTCTGAGTCCATCCTAGCAACATAATGTGGTAGTAGAATTGAACTAGGCTTGTATTCATCAAACTTATAAGGTACTACTGATTAGTAACACGTGATCCTGATAGAGAGAATAGATCCTAATTCCTTAACCCCCGGTGGAAGAATAGACTGACTCAGATCAGAATGTCATTAGATAAAGGAGTAAAAAGAGCCTTACGTTCCAACCCACAAACAATTCCCCTACATATAACTAAAGAATTTCTAGAATCAACATCGACCAGTTTGGCTTGGAGAACCTACAGGCAGTCCGGCTCTGATGCCAACGCTGTCAGGACCCCGACTCGAAGTCACATCGATCTAGCCGGTAACACCTCATATCACTTTGCGGCCTCACGCACGGTATCCCCACGGGTGTCGCCTTACCTTTGCCCGGGACCGTTTGCGCCTTTTGGCCCACGTATATGATAGTGTCGCTAGCATCCATATGATAAGGAGCCCGGGCTGACATGACTAGTCGTAAACCCAAAGTGGCACAGACTTACAGGGACAGGCATCCATGACCCAGCTTCGAACGTGTCGGTCATCAGCAAGTGGGTCCGAGCTGTAGCATTGGGCTAGCAGGACTCCGGTAAACCGGGCTGTAGCGGGCTAACAGGACTCCGGTACTCAATGCGTGACATTTCCCCGAAGGGACAGACACCGGAACGAAGAAGGACACATGCCGGCCAGCCTAAGTGTTCCAGAGCAGTAGCAAGCTACCATGGCTCAGCGGTAACACTAGGAGACATTTCCCGGTAAGAGAGGCTACTAAAGATAAACAACTAGATAGTCAGATCCCACACATACCAAGCATTTCAATCATACACACAATATGCTCGATATGTGCAAATACAACAAGGCATCACAACATGACTCTACGACACAAGTACTTTATTTAAGGCTCAGAGAACCATACATAACATACACAAGGTACGGGTCTCACGACCCAGCATTCAAGTCATACAGTCATACAAACCAGCAGCGGAAGTAACTTGTCTGAGTACAGACAACTAGAAAGATAAAAGAGGCTTGGAAAGCCTAGCTATACTACGTGGTCCTTCACAAGCTCAGGATCACCACCTGGGCCTTTAGCCTACTCGTTGATGTCAACGTCTACGTAGAACCCATCAGAAGGGGTTGCAGCGTCTTCTGTAAAATGTAAATTATAGCAACATGAGTACAAAGGTACTCAGCAAGACTTACATCAGAACCTACATACATGCATATTATCAAGAAGGGTTGGTGGAGTTGTTGCAGCAAGCCAGCTTTGACTCTTGGCTAGGCTAACCTACGAGACTCAAACTTGAAATGGTTTTGCGTACACGAGTCCACTACTCACCACTTCAATACACTACAGAGGATCCACCTCCGTCTCCCTACGGAAGAGCCATCCTCGGCACTCACACTTATCTTGAGGCTTTTAGCAGTCTCCATTTACTTGTCTATGAACTGTATAGGCAACCAAGTAGTCCTTTACCGTGGACGCGGCTATTCGAATAGATCATGATAACCCTGCAGGGGTGTACTTCTTCATACACGCTCTCACCTCTTACCGTCGTTTACACGACATGTACTCGGCAACCTTCAAGCGGAAGCCCAACGTGGGTGTCGTCCACGACCTACCTAATCATCTAAGCCTCCAGTCCAGGTTTATCGCCTATCCAGGTTCCATCCGCAGGGAGTCCGGCCGAGGTTTCCCATACGGCCCCGAACGATGTGAACAGGGTTCCCGAGATACCTAACGGGTATTCGGTACACCCGGCCACGTACCTACCGCATCACAGCCCACCCCTACGGTCAGCGCTGTCCACGGCCTCCAGTAGGCTACAAACACCAGAAACTACTTGCAACTCCTGGACGGAGAACTAGGGTGAATAAGAAGCCGAGAGGGTCCATTGGTTTCGGGACCAATGCATGGTAGTAGCTGATTCTTAAATCACACATACAGATCTCAGTGCTTAAGGTCGGCTTCAATGAAACAACCCACCATGTACTCCTACATGGCCTCTCATCGATACCTTTACCAAATCGTGTTCACCACACCACTCTCATTACCGACATAATCATTTCACTCTAGCCCATCACCCAGATGAACCAGACCTGACACGACTCTAAGCATAGCAGGCATAGCAAGGTAGGAACAACACATACATATGGCTCAATCAACTCCTACACGTGCTAGTGGGTTTCATCTAGTTACTGTGGCAATGACAGGTCATGCAGAGGAAATGGGTTCAACTACCGTAGCACACAGCAGTTTGAAACGCGTTGTCTTAATGCAGTAAAAGAGAGCAGGAGCGAGAACATGGGATTGTATCGATATGATCAAATGGTTGGTTGCTTGCCTGATGATTCGATGCACTGATACGGTTCTTCGTTAGGGTAATCACGGTACTCCTCGGAGGCAGATCCTGCCGCAAAGAACACCGATACACAACCATCACCAAACAATGTGCAACAATATGATGCATGCATGAAACATGGCAATATGAGTGTGTTGGGCTAATGCAACTAAGACCAGAAGGGTTTGAACCAATTTGAATCAAAGATTCAAATTTCAAACTCAAACATGGCCCTTTAAAGTGTTTTTCCTGGTTCTGCATTAAACATCAGGTTAACTTGTTTAGTCATGCATGAAAATAGTACAGATGGATAGATTGGATTTTTCTGATCATTTTTCATATATAATTTGTCTGATTTGGAGTTACAGAATAAAAGTTATGAATTTTTGAAGTTTAAATTATATTCTGGAATTTCCTATATTAGAATAATTCCAGAAAATCAATTATTGCGTCAGCCTGACGTCAGTGTGACGTCAGCAGGTCAACGGAACACGTCCGGGTCAAACCTGACAGTGGGTCCCGCATGTCAGGGTGATTATTTTAATTAAAGTTTAATTAAAACTAAACCTGTTTAATTAACGGGGCTGGGCCCCACCTGTCATTGACTCAGGGGAGTCAACCAGGGCCCACCCGTGGACAAACCCGGGTCGGCTGCACCGGCGTTTAGCCGCCGGCGAGCCCGACGCGGCGGCGGAAGTGATTTTTGCCGTTCCGGCAACCAAACAAGCCGCGGAGGGCACCGGAGCGGAGCTGAGGTCGAGCCGCAGCTCTTGGTGGAGTCCGTTGGGGTCGGGGTGGCCGGAGTTGGCGCCGGCGACGACTTTGGCGGCCACCGGAGTTCGGCCAAAGTCGAACTTGTCGCTAGGGGGATCGGTGAGGTGTAGGGAGTGCACGGTTGGGCCTAACGCAGCGTGGTGAGTGCGTTGGACACCGCGGGTTGGCCGGAGGATGGCCGGAAGCACGTCGGCGACGAGATCCGCGGCGGTGCGTGCGTGTGATCTTCGTGCGGTGGCTACACGGCTCGGGAATGAGAGAGAGAGGGTCGGAGGGGTAGCTAGGCTCACAGCGCTCCCGTAGAGGCCACCGGCGGGGTCGGGGACGAGCTGAGGCGGCGACGGCGTTGAAGGGGATCTCCGGCGACGGCGAGCTCGGGCGAGGTCGGTGCGGTGGTCTCGGGCCGCTCGAGCACACGGGGCTCGGCTAGCTCGATGAAGTGGACGGCGGCGAAGCTCCTGGACACGGCGGCACGGCGTGGGGTTGACGGAGGGCGTGGCTACGGCGAGGGGGTGGCGGCGATGGCGTCGGCCATGGCGTGGGAGAGCGAGGGAGAGGAGCTGGAGAGGAGAGGGGGTGTCTGGGGGGTTCGGGGGAGAGAGGGAGGCCGATTCACGGCGTTAGCCGGGCGAGGGAGGCGGCGAGGCGGCGAGCAGGTGCGTGGCACCCATGCGGTGCTCGCCGTCGAGCACCTGCCTGCCTGCCTGGCCGGCAAGCAGCTCGCTGGCGCGGTGCTGGGCTGGGCCGGCAGGTGGGCCGGGTGCTGGGCGACAGGTAAGCCTTTTCCATTTCTTCTGTTTTTTGTTTTTTTAATACTTCTGCAACTTTGTTGAATTAAATAAAATACTTAGGCAACTCCAAAAATCACCAAACTACTCCTGGTCCATAGTTGGATTATTTCCAACATGAAAAATTTTAGTTTGGAGTTATTTGAGCATTTAAATATTTTATATAATTTTAAATGCCCAAATTCAAATACTTATGATTTAAATCAAAAACCCTAGGATGGCCTAGGAAAATGTGCACCACTTTTGGCAGAGGTTCTGAACCAAGACAAAAATGATGGGCATTTTAGAAGGGCATTTCAGGTTCATTGAAAATGTTTTTAGTAAACCCTAATTGGTTTCAGAGGGGACTGGGGGTTCTGTCATCCCCATTTCAGGTTTCTGATGAAAGAGTAAACATGATGCAACACTCTAATGCATGGCTAACTAGGATGTGACATATGCATCTCAAAACAGTAGATCTTATCCGAACCTTTGCTCATTGGTCTGGTACTGCTTCTTAGGTTTTTAATATTTTCCCTTTTCAGACATGCCTTAGATCAAAAACCATAAGATAATCTTGTGAAACCTGTTTTCATTCCCTTACTCATCTGTAGTCTTGACTCTTTGATGCTTAGACTAGGCGGTTTAACTTTGCAGAAAAAATGACAATCCGGTATATACCATTAGTCCCCTTGTTGAACCGCCAAACCCTTTACTAGGGCGTTACTTCATTGTTGAACTCCGGTTTATCGATAGCTGACCCCGGTTTAGCAAATATGCACCATTATACATATGTCCAACGTATTCTTGAACCGGCAAATATTGTATTGTAGATCCTGCCATGGCCAAACAAGCGCATGAGTGCAACTGGGTCCCTTCTCGAGTGACTGAGGATCAGTTGAACAATTTGGTCAAAACAGGCGCTTTAAGCGAGAAAAACGTCATTCACTGGAGGGTCCCTGGCACAGAATGTCCTCCTACTCCCAAATAAGGAGAAGTCATTGTTTTTGCTGATCATTTAAGCCGGGGCTTCAACCCTCCCAGTTCAAAGTTTTTCCGGGATGTCTTAGCCAATTTTCAACTGCGCCCACAAGATATCGAACCTAACTCCGTAACCAATATCTGCCACTTCCAAGTCTTCAGTGAGGCTTACCTTTAGGAGGAACCTTCAGTAGAGTTATTCAGAGATTGCTTTCACCTGAACCGTCGCACAGAGTTCAAAGACGGACCCAACACAGAAATGGGCCGTATGGCGATTCAAAAGAGGAAAGAAGTAACCTTCCCTCATGCCAATCTTCACAGCCACCCCAAAGAATGGAACCAGACATGGTTTTATTGCAAGGACACCTCTCCTTCTGAAGAAAATCCCCTGCCGGGTTACCGTTCGGAACGTCTAAGCAATACACACCCTTTTTGAAGGAAATATGCCCTAGAGGCAATAATAAAGTTATTATTTATTTCCTTATATCATGATAAATGTTTATTATTCATGCTAGAATTGTATTAACTAGAAACATAATACATGTGTGAGTACATAGACAAACCGGGTGTCACTAGTATGCCTCTACTTGACTAGCTCGTTGATCAAAGATGGTTATGTTTCCTAGCCATAGACATGAGTTGTCATTTGATTAACATGGTCACATCATTAGGAGAATGATGTGATTGACTTGACCCATTCCGTTAGCTTAGCACATGATCGTTTAGTATGTTGCTATTGCTTTCTTCATGACTTATACATGTTCCTATGACTATGAGATTATGCAACTCCCGTTTACCGGAGGAACACTTGGTGTGCTACCAAACGTCACAACGTAACTGGGTGATTATAAAGGTGCTCTACAGGTGTCTCCGAAGGTACATGTTGGGTTGGCGTATTTTGAGACTAGGATTTGTCATTCCGATTGTCGGAGAGGTATCTTTGGGCCCTCTCGGTAATGCACATCATTTAAGCATTGCAAGCATTGCAACTAATGAGTTAGTTGCGGGATGATGTATTACGGAACGAGTAAAAAGACTTGCCGGTAACGAGATTGAAATAGGTATTGATATACCGACGATCGAATCTCGGGCAAGTAACATACCGATGACAAAGGGAACAACGTATGTTGTTATGCGGTCTGACCGATAAAGATCTTCGTAGAATATGTGGGAGCCAATATGAGCATCCAGGTTCCGCTATTGGTTATTGACCGGAGACGTGTCACGGTCATGTCTACATAGTTCTCGAACCCGTAGGGTCCGCACGCTTAAGGTTTCGATGACGGTTATATTATGAGTTTATGTGTTTTGATGTACCGAAGGAGTTCGGAGTCCCGGATGAGATCGAGGACATGACGAGGAGTCTTGACATGGTTGAGATGTAAAGATCGATATATTGGACGACTATATTCGGACATCGGAAAGGTTCCGAGTGATTCGGGTATTTTCGGGAGTACCGGGGAGTTACGGGAATTCATATTGGGCCTTAATGGGCCATACGGGAAAGGAGACAAAGGGCTCAAAGGGTGGCCGCACCCCTCCCCATGGGCTGGTCCGAATTGGACTAGGGAGGGGGGTGCCCCCTTCCTTCCTTCTCCTTTTCCTTTCCCTTTCCTTCCCTCCTACTCCTACTACTTGGAAGGGCTCCTAGTTCTACTAGGAAAGGGGGAATCCTACTCCCGGTGGGAGTAGGACTCCCCTAGGGCGCGCCATAGTGAGGGCCGGCCCTCCCCCTCCTCCACTGCTTTATATACGGGGGCAGGGGGGCACCCCAGAGACACAACAATTGATCATTGATCTCTTAGCCATGTGCGGTGCCCCCCTCCACCGTAATGCACCTCGATAACACTGTAGCGGTGCTTAGGCGAAGCCCTGCGTTGGTAGAACATCAACATCGTCACCACGCCGTCGTGCTGACGAAACTCTCCCTCAACACTCGGCTGGATCGTAGTTCGAGGGACGTCATCGGACTGAACATGTGCTGAACTCGGAGGTGCCGTGCGTTTGGTACTTGATCGGTCGGATCAGGAAGACGTACGACTACATCAACCACGTTGTGCTAACGCTTCCGCTTTCGGTCTACGAGGGTACGTGGACAACACTCTCCCCTCTCTTTGCTATGCATCACCATGATCTTGCGTGTGCGTAGGATTTTGTTTGAAATTACTACGTTCCCCAACACTTTTCCTCAGAGGCTGACTGCCAAGGAGAGACTCAAATATGCTCCTCAACTATCCAAACTTAGGGCCTTCATGGCAAACGGGTTGATAGGGATTGATTTTGCTCGCTGCTGGATCTCTTGGAGCATACTGCCCATAAGCCAGCGCACTGGTTTGATGTGCGAGTATACAGGAGATGTAAAGGATGCTTTGCGTCACATTGATATCCAACTGACAGACAATGAAGTTACTGAAGCTGTCAAAAAGATGTTGAATGAACTGGAAGAGACCTGTGCTCAAACCAGCCTACCTCCCTTTTGCGCCATCAACAAACCACCAACGGTAAAAATCATACCATCTGTATATCTGAAATTGCTTCTGTGCAAATAGTATCAGAAAATGTCATTATTTTTGATAGGGTGATGATCCGTTCTAGAAAAAGGAAACCTCCACAAGAAAAACCGGTGAAGCCAACCTGGCAGAAGACCAGAGTTGTGAAGAAACCTGCTAACAGGAAGAGAACCACTGCATCCTCCGATCCACCGGCGGACGATGATGTGCGTAACCCAGATCTTAGGGTAGAACTTGACTCACTTGGTTTATTTTTCATACGCCTTATTGATGATGATCATTGCCAGGACGATGCTGAATTCAGTCATGCCGATGCTGCAGAGGTAATCGTTCATTCCTCCGATTCAAATCCTTTGCCTTCACTAAAAGTCTGTCGGGCAAACCGGAAAGTTAAATTTTCTCATCCTATTGCTTATTTGGACCCAACTTTCTTGTGAAGACACAACAGCACGAGGCCCGCCGCACAACTCAACATACCGGCCAGGTAGTTACCTCCGCCGGTTTACCAAACAATCCGGTTCAGAAACACCGTTCAGAGGTCTCTAATTCTCTTGCTACTTCACACCCTAAAACGGGTTGTTTTCGCCAACCTCTTAATCCGTCTGATTCCAATTATCAGGGCACTTCCCATTCATCCTCTGGTGAGTCATCAACCACCAAGCTTCCGCCTCTCAAAACAGTGCTTGGGTAAGTCATATTCCATCTTGTATCTTTGATATATTACTAGCACATATGCCCGTGCATTGTGACGGGAGAGCTATTTCTTTGCGAGAAGCAATGGGAGAGATAATTGATTTTTCCACAAAAAACGATCTCCATAGCGGTGTGATAGAGAGGAGTTGTGGTCTTCTCGCGGGTCATGTTTGTCCCATGAGATCTTGATATTGGTGTGGTTAGTTGGCGTGGCGGCAACCATCCAGCTTGTGGATTTTTTTCCTCTAGGTCCACCTCTGTCTCGGGGTTGTGTTTGCCTCCTCATTTGGTAGCTATGAGGTGACCTTCAGGGCACGGTTGATTTGACCACTCTCTCTTATGATTGCGTAACCGGATGGATTACTAATTGTAGCGCATAAATCCCGTTAGCATATTTAGCGCATAACCAGACATCATTGTCCCTTGTTTATTAGGGTTTATTCTTTTGATTATTTTAGCACTGACGTGCCCATAATTTTTTTATTCGAGCCAAACCAACATCTTCTCTTTTATTGGCCCAAGAAAAAAATTTCTCCCTCGGACGACCCAGTTGGGGAGTGCGGCTAAGGCCCATATTGCCTGTGCAATGAACCAATTTTTTTCTTGGGCCAACTGCATGAGGGCTACTATATGAAGCTAGTTGCGTAAAATAGTGTGTGGGACGCACATCAGTTCGTGTATGAGACAACACACTGATAGGCTCCAAGACGACCTGTGTTTGTAAGGCGCGAAAAAATCCCAAAAATGATGAGTTGAAGGATCGATATCTTGACCTCAACGACCCGACTACGTGTTGCTAGCCACTCGAGGACACGAGTCCTACCAACCAATGGCCAACTCAAAGAATTAAGACCATACTCCAATGTCAGGTTGGTAAAATTTTTAAAAACTATACAAATTGCTGAATATTCTTGGAAACATGAATAATTTAAAAATCACAAATATTTTTGTTGTCATTCTTTACATTTTGTCAGAAATTTTGAAACGTTCAAAGTTCACAAATTTATTTGAAAACATGAACCTTTTATAATAGCATGAATATTTTTTGAATTTATGATTGTTTTTTAAAAAGGAAACACATTTTGAACACTCAGGATAATTTTTAAAGATGTGTTTCTTTAAACTCGGACATTTTTCAGAATTTACGAACATTTCCCTAAAAGATGAATATTTTTCATAGTTGGAATATTTTTAAAATGCTACATTTTTGGAAAATCACAAATAACTTTGGAAAACACAAAGAAAAAATGGATTGTTTTTAAAAATCCGAACCAATATTGGAAGGAGAACAAAGATCTAATGTTCTGAACGTTTTCCAAAACATAATATATATTAAAAAAAATTGGCATTTTTTATAAAAGATGATTTTTACGATATTGTGAACTTTTAAAAAATAAAATTTACAAAAAGAGGGAGAAAAACTTGAAAGGAAAAGATGACAAAAGAAACAGGAAGGAAAAAGAGAAAGAAACGAAAAAGAAAAATACAAACATAAGACAAAACAAAAAGAAGAAAATGGTTCAAGCCAACTTGGGCGCGCTATGCGGATTTGTGACTATTTTGGAATGAGAACAAAGATTTAATGTTTTGATCATTTTTCAAAATGGAATATATTTCAAAATTCTGAACATTTTTGTAAATTGAATTTTTCTGATATTATGAACTTTTTTGAAAAAATAGTATACGAAAAAGGGAGAAAGAAAAATAAAATTCAAAGGAAAAAAGGCAAAAGAAACAGGAAAGAAATAGAAAAAGAGTAATAGAAACGTAACTCAGAACAAAGAAAAAGAAAATGGGTCAGCCCAACTTGGTGGCCATGTGCGAATTTTCTGCTATTTGATGCTCGCCGCAAAAAATAGAGTTTTGCTACGTACGTAAGCACGAAAATAAACGGGCTGGCTTTGCTGGGCCACACTGCTGGTGGCCCATCTATGAAATTCGGGCGTTTATCCTTTTCTAATAGAGAATGGACAATATTACTCAAAAAGAAATAGAGAACGGACAAAAATTTAGTACCACCTCGAATAGAAAAAAAATTCAATAGTGAACAGATGAAAAAATTGAAGAAACGCACCTTGCTTTATTAGTAGGTATAGACTTTTAACATAAGCTGTACTGATCGTTCTTAATTTTTCTCAGGGTCAAATCCAGACCAAGTAAGAAAGCTCGCCTGAACAAAACTGCAGAGGAAAATACCGCGGCTGAACCGGACAAAATACCAGATCCTGAAGAGGCCAATCTTGATGATGTGCTGAATGACCCGCCGCTGCAAGACCATGACTTTGTCGCTGAACAGGCAGATGTTGATACCACAGGCCCTGTTGATTAACCGACAAGCCCTATCCAGACTGATAAACTGGCTAGTCCAGCAAAAAATACTGACAAACCGGCGACCCCAATACGCGCCACGGAAGAAAAAGATAATGATGTGCTTATCACTGGCTTTTGTCGTACTGAACCGAGCAACCCTGTTGCCTTGTCAAAACATACTTCAAAACAGGAATTCTCTGCGGTTGGCAAAGGCAAATGGAGTGCGGATTTATCAACATACGCCACTCTGAATGATGAAGATCTTCATTTCGGTTATCTAAACCGGCTGTACACCAGACGCGACTATGAAGCCGGCCTAGTCAATATGATGAAGGAGAAATATGAGGTAACTTCCTATATGCTTCCCTTCTTGTATTATTTGGAGCTTTATCAACTCCAATAGCCCCCAAGTGACGGTTTAAGATATCAACTTAAGCCGGGACTTGAGTAAATATTCAATGTGAACCTCAATTCATGTGAACTTTGCTGATGTAGCCCCCAAGGGCCGGTTCCACTTTACGAAGTTAAACCGGGACTTTAGAGAATAAAAATTCCTATATCAATAGTCTTTGAACAAATAGCCATTAGCCCCCAAGTGCCAAGTTGAATACTTGTATTGAGCTTGGGACTTTGTAGAACCTGTACGATGAAGAGCAAATTGTTGGGGAACGTAGTAATAATTCAAAATTTTCCTACGTGTCAGCAAGATCAATCTAGGAGATGCTAGCAACGATAGAGAGGGAGTGCATCTTCATACCCTTGAAGATCGCTAAGCGGAAGCGTTACAAGAACGCGGTTGATGGAGTCGTACTCGCGGCGATTCAAATCGCGGAAGATCCAATCTAGCGGCGAACGGACGGCGCCTCCGCATTCAACACACGTACAGCCCGGGGACGTTTCCTCCTTCTTGATCCAGCAAGGGGAGAGGAGAAGTTGAGGGAGAACTCCGGCAGCACGATGGCGTGGTGGTGGAGCTTGTGGTATTCCTGCAGGGCTTCGCCAAGCTCTACGGAGGAGAAGGAAGAGTTGGAGGAGGGAGGGGCTGCGCCAGGGAAGGGGTGCGGCTGCCCTCCTACCCCTCCACTATATATACGGGCAAGGGGAGAGGGAGAGGCGACCTAGGGTTTCCCCTAGGGGGCGGCGGCCAAGCAGATTGGATCTCCCTAGGGAAATCCTAGGGAGACTTGCCCCCCAAGCCATGCAGGTGGAGGCTTGCCTCCCAAGCCAGGTGGAGGCGCCCCACCTCCCCAAGTTAACGTGGGAAAGGGTGTGGGGCGCACCACCCCTTAGTGGGCTGGTTTGCCCCTTCCCCTTGGCCCATGAGGCCCTCCAACACTTGCCGGGGCTCCCGAAACACCTTTCGGTCATGCTGGCCATAGCCTGGTACCCCCAGAACACTTCGGGACTCCAATGCCCTTCATCCAATATATCAATCTTCACCGCCGGACCATTCCGGAACTCATTGTGACATCCGGGATCTCATCCAGGACTCTGAACTACCTTCGGTAACCACATACTATTTCCCATAACAACTCTAGCGTCACCGAACCTTAAGTGCGTAGACCCTACAGGTTCGGGAACCATGCAGACATGACCGAGACACCTCTCCGGCTAATAACCAATAGCGGGATCTGGATACCCATATTGGCTCGCACATGTTCCACGATGATCTCATCGGATCAACCACGATATCGGGGAATTCAATCAATCCTATATTCAATTCCCTTTGTCAATCGATATGTTACTTGCCTGAGATTCGATCGTCGGTATCCCAATACCTCGTTCAATCTCGTTACTGGCAAGTCACATTACTCATTCCGTAACGCATGTTCTCGTGACTAATTGCTAAGTCACATTGAGCTCATTATGATGATGCATTACCGAGTGGGCCCAGAGATACCTCTCTGTCATACGGAGTGACAAATCCCAGTCTCGATTCGTGCCAACCCAACAGACACTTTCGGAGATACCTGTAGTGCACCTTTATAGTCATCCAGTTACGTTGTGACGTTTGATACACCCAAATCACTCGTACGGTATCCGGGAGTTGCACAATCTCATGGTCTAAGGAAATGATACTTGACATTAGAAAAGCTCTAGCAAACGAACTACATGATCGTGTGCTATGCTTAGGATTGGGTCTTGTCCATCACATCATTCTCCTAATGATGTGATCCCGTTATCAATAACCATCTATTGATCAATGAGCTACTCAACTAGAGGCTTACTAGGGACATGTTGTGGTCTATGTATTAACACATGTATTACAGTTTCCAGTTAATACAATTATAGCATGAACAATAGACAATTATCATGAACAAGGAAATACAATAATAACCATTTTATTATTGCCTCTAGGGCATATTTCCAACAGTATCCCACTTGCACTAGAGTCAATAATCTAGTTCACATCACTATGTGATTGTAATGAATCCAACACCCATGGGGTTTGTTCATATCTCGCTTGTGAGAGAGGTTATTAGTCAATGGATCTAAACCTTTCAGATCCATGTGTGCTTTACAAATCTCTATGTCATCTTTTAGATGCAGCTACCACGCGCTACTTGGAGCTATTCCAAATAATTGCTCTACTATACGAATCTAGTTTACTACTTAGAGTCATGCGGATTAGTGTCAAAGTTTGCTTTGACGTAACCCTTTACGACGAACTCTTTTACCACCTCCATAATCGAGAAAATTCCTTAGTCCACTAGTTACTAAGGATAAGTTCAACCGCAGTCATGTGATCCATTCCTGGATCACTCTTGTACCCCTTGACTGACTCATGGCAAGGCACACTTTAGGTGCGGTACACAACATAACATACTGTAGAGCCTACGTCTAAAGCATAGGGGACGGCCTTCGTCCTTTCTCTCTCTTCTGCCGTGGTCAGGTCTTGAGTCTTACTCAATACTCACACCTTGTAACACAGCCAAGAACTCCTTCTTTGCTGATCTATTTTGAACTCCTTCAAAATCTTCTCACAGTATGTATTCATTTGAAAGTACTATTAAGCGTTTTTGATCTATCCTTATAGATCTTGATGCTCAATGTTCAAGTAGCTTAATCCAGGTTTTCCATTGAAAAACACTTTTCATATAACCCTGTATGCTTTCCAGAAGTTCTACATCATTTCTGATCAACAATATGTTAACAACATATACTCATCAAAAATAATATAGTGCTCCCACTCACTTCTTTGGAAATACAAGTTTCTCTTAAACTTTGTATAAACCCAAAATCTTTGATCATCTCATCAAAGCGTACATTCCAACTCCGAGATGCTTACTCCAGTCCTTAGAAGGATTGCTGGAGCTTTGCATACTTGTTAGAATCTTTCAGGATTGACAAAACCTTCTGGTTGTATCACATACAACCTTTCCTCAAGAAAATCGTCGAGGAAACAATGTTTTGACATCCTATCTGCAAGATTTCATAAATAAAGCAGTAACTGCTAATATAATTCCAATAGACTCTTAGCATCGCTACGAGTGAGAAAGTCTCATCGTAGTCAATTCCTTGAACTTGTCGGAAAACATCTTCATGACAAGTCGAGCTTTCTTAATGGTGACACTTACCATCATTGTTCGTCTTCCTTTTAAAATCCATCTACAACCAAGAGCCTTACGACCATCAAGTAGTTCTTCCAAAGTCTATACTTTGTTTTTATACATGGATCCTCTCTCGGATTTTATGGCCTCGAGCCATTCATCGAAATCCGGGCCCACCATCGCTTCTCCATAGCTCGTAGGTTCATTGTTGTCTAGCAACATGACTTCCAAGACAGGATTACGTACCACTTTGAAGTAGTACGCATCCTTGTCGTCCTACGAGGTTTGGTAGTGACTTGATTCGAAGATTCATGATCACTATCATAAGCTTCCACTTCAATTGGTGTAGGTGCCACAGGAACAACTCCCTGTGCCCTGCTACACAGTAGTTGAAGTGACGGTTCAATAACCTCATCAAGTCTCCACCATCCTCCCACTCAATTCTTTCGAGAGAAACTTTTCCTCGAGAAAGGACCCGTTTCTAGAAAAAATCACTTCTGCTTCCGGATCTGAAATAGGAGGTGTAGCCAACTGTTTTCGGTATTCTATGAAGATGCATTTATCCGCTTCGGGTTCGAGCTTATCGGCCAGAAACTTTTTCACATAAGCGTCGCAGCCCCAAACTTTTAAGAAACGACAGCTTAGGTTTCTCTAAACCATAGTTCATACGGTGTCGTCTCAACGGAATTGCGTGGTGGCCTGTATAAAGTGAATGTGGTTGTCTCTACTGCCTAACCCATAGACGGTAGTCGTAATTCGATAAGAGACATCATGGTATGCACCACATCCAATAGGGTGCAGCTATGATGTTCGGACACACCATCACACTATGGTGTTCTAGGCGGTATTAGTCGTGAAACAATTTCCACAATATCTTAATTGTGTGCCAAACTCGTAACTCAGATATTCATCTCTATGATCATATCATAGACATTTTATCCTCTTGTCATGATGATCTTCAACTTCACTCTAAAATTACTTGAAACTTTCAATAATTCAGACTTTTGTTTCATCAAGTAAATATACTTAGCATCTACACAAATCATCTGTGAAGTAAGAACATAATGATATCCACTGCGTGCCTCAGCACTCATTGGACTGCACACATCAAAATTTATTACTTCCAACAAGTTGCTTTCTTGTTCCATCTTACTGAAAACGAGGCCTTTCAGTCATCTTGCCCATTTGGTATGATTTGCATGTCTCAAGTGATTCAAAATCAAGTGAGTCCAAACGATCCATCTGTATGGAGTTTCTTCATCCATATATACCAATAGACATGGTTTGCATGTCTCAATCTTTTCAAAAACGAGTGAGTCCAAAGATCCATCAAAAAGGAGCTTCTTCATACGTTTTATACCAATATGACTCAAATTGCAGTCCCACAAGTATGTGGTACTATCATTACTATCTTATATCTTTTTGCATGAACATGTGTATCACTATGATCGAGATTCAATAAACCATTCATTTTAGGTGCAAGACCATTGAAGGTATTATTCAAATAAACAGAGCAACCATTATTCTCCTTAAATGAATAACCGTATTGCGATAAACATAATCCAATCATGTCTATGCTCAACGCAAACACCAAATAACAATTATTTAGGTTTAACACCAATCCCGATGGTAGACGGAGCGTGCGATGTTTGATCACATCAACCTTGGAAACACTTCCAACACATATCGTCGTCTCACCTTTGGCTAGTCTCTGTTTATTCTGTAGCCTTTTATTTCGAGTTACTAACACTTAGCAACCGAACTGGTATCTAATACCCTGGTGCTACTAGGAGTATTAGTAAAGTACTCATGTATATCCAACATACTTCTGTAGACCTTGCCAGCCTTCTCATCTACCAAGTATCTAGGGTAGTTCTGCTTCAGTGACCGTTCCCCTTATTATAGAAGCACTTAGTCTCGGGTTTGGGTTCAACCTTGGGTTTCCTCACTAGAGCAGCAACTGATTTGTTGATTCATGAAGTATCCCTTTCTTGCCCTTGCCCTTCTTGAAACTAGTGGTTTTACTAACCATCAACAATTGATGCTCCTATTTGATTTCTACTTTCGTGGTGTCGCGAGTAGCTCAAGGATCATCATATTTATCCCTGATATGTTATAGTTCATCACGAAGCTCTAGTAGCTTGGTGGCAGTGACTTTGAAGAACCATCACTATCTCATCTGGAAGATTAACTCCCACTCGATTCAAGTGATTGTAGTACTCATATAATCTGAGCACATGCTCAATGATTGAGCTTTTCTCCTTAGTTTGCAGGCTTAAGAAACTTGTCAGAGGTCTCATACCTCTTGACGTGGGCACTAGCCTGAAATCCCAATTTCAGTCCTTGGAACATCTCATATGTTTTGCGATGTTTCAAAAACGTCTTTGGTGCCTCAATTCTAAACCATTTAGGATTATGCACAGAACTATCATGTAGTCATCAAAACGTGTATGTCAGATGTTCGCAACATCCACAACCGACGCTCGAGGTTCAGCTCACTGAGCGGTGCATTAAGGACATAATCCTTCTACGCAGCAATGAGGACAATCCTCAGTTTACGGACCCAGTCCGCATAATTGCTACTATCAACTTTCAACTGAATTTTCTCTAGGAACATATCTAAAACAGTAGAACTAAAGCATAAGCTACAACATAATTTGCAAAGACCTTTTGACTATGTTCATGATAATTAAGTTCATCTGATTATTTAACGAACTCCCACTTAGATAGACATCCCTCTAGTCATCTAAGTGATACATGATCCGAGTCAACTAGGCCGTGTCCGATCATCACGTGAGACGGACTAGTCATCATCGGTGAACATCTTCATGTTGATCGTATCTACTATACGACTCATGTTCGACCTTTCGGTCTCTTGTGTTCCGAGGCCATGTCTGTACATGCTAGGCTCGTCAAGTCAACCTAAATGTTTCGCATGTGTAAATCTGGCTTACACCCGTTGTATGCGAACGTTAGAATCTATCACACCCGATCATCACGTGGTGCTTCGAAACAACGAACCTTTGTAACGGTGCACAGTTAGGGGGAACACTTTCTTGAAATTTTAGCGAGGGATCATCTTATTTATGCTACCGTTGTTCTAAGAAAATAAGATGTAAACATGACAAACATCACTTGCAAATCATAAAGTGACATGATATGGCCAATATCATCTTGCGCCTTTTGATCTCCATCTTCAAGGCGCGCCATTATCACCTTCATCACCGGCATGACACCATGATCTCCATCATCATGATCTCCATCATCGTGTCTTCATGAAGTTTTCTCGCCAACTATTACTTCTCCTACTATGGCTAACGGTTAGCAATAAAGTAAAGTAATTACATGGTGTTTTTCATTGACACACGGGTCATACAATAAATTAAGACAACTCCTATGGCTCCTGCCGGTTGTCATACTCATCGACATGCAATTCGTGATTCCTATTACAAGAACATGATCAATCTCATACATCACATATATATAATTCATCACATCCTTTTGGCCATATCACATCACATAGCATACCCTAATTGTTGTTGTTGCATGTTTTACGTGGGTGCTATGGGTTTCTAGCAAGAACGTTTCTTACCTATGCAAAAGCCACAACGGTGATGTGCCAATTGCTATTTACCCTTCATAAGGACCCTCTTCATCGAATCCGATCCGACTAAAGTGGGAGAGACAGACACCCGCTAGCCACCTTATGCATCAAGTGCATGTCAGTCGGTGGAACCTGTCTCACGTAAGCGTACATGTAAGGTCGGTCCGGGCCGCTTCATCCCACAATGCCGCCGAATCAAGATAAGACTAGTAACGGCAAGCAAATTGAACAAATCACCGCCCACAACTACTTTGTGTTCTACTCGTGCATAGAATCTACGCATAGACCTAGCTCTGATACCACTGTTGGGGAACGTAGTAATAATTCCAAATTTTCCAACGTGTCACCAAGATCAATCTAGGAGATGCTAGCAACGAGAGATAGAGGGAGTGCATCTTCATACCCTTGAAGATCGCTAAGCGGAAGCATTACAAGAACGCGGTTGATGGAGTCGTACTCGCGGTGATTCAAATCGCGGAAGACCCGATCTAGCCCCGAACGGACGGCGCCTCCGCGTTCAACACACGTACAGCCCGGGGACGTCTCCTCCTTCTTGATCTAGCAAGGGGAGAGGAGAAGTTGAGGGAAAACTCCGGCAGCACGACGGCGTGGTGGTGGAGCTTGTGGTATTCCTGCAGGGCTTCGCCAAGCTCTACGGAGGAGAAGGAAGAGGTGGAGGAGGGAGGGGCTGCGCCAGGGAAGAGGTGTGGCTGCCCTCCCACCCCTCCACTATATATAGGGGCAAGGGGAGAGGGAGAGGCACCCTAGGGTTTCCCCTAGGGGGCGGCGGCCAAGCAGATTGGATCTCCCTAGGGAAAATCCTAGGGAGACTTGCCCCCCAAGCCAAGCAGGTGGAGGCTTGCCTCCCAAGCCAGGTGGGGGCGCCCCACCTCCCCAAGTTAACATGGGAAAGGGTGTGGGGGCGCACCACCCCTTAGTGGGCTGGTTTGCCCCTTCCCCTTTGGCCCATGAGGCCCTCCAACACTTGCCGGGGCTCCTGAAACACCTTTCGGTCATGCTGGCCATAGCCTGGTACCCCCAGAACAGTTCCAGACTCCAATACCCTTCGTCCAATATATCAATCTTCACCGCCGGACCATTCCGGAACTCATTGTGACGTCCGGGATCTCATCCGGGACTCTGAACTACCTTCGGTAACCACATACTATTTCCCATTACAACTCTAGTGTCATCGAACCTAAAGTGTGTAGACCCTACGGGTTCGGGAACCATGCAGACATGACCGAGACACCTCTCCGGCCAATAACCAATAGAGGGATCTGGATACCCATATTGGCTCCCACATGTTCCACGATGATCTCATCGGATGAACCATGATGTCGGGGATTCGATCAATCCCGTATTCAATTCCCTTTGTCAATCGGTATGTTACTTGCCCGAGATTCGATCGTCGGTATCACAATACCTCGTTTAATCTTGTTACCGGCAAGTCACTTTACTCGTTGCGTAACGCATGATCCCGTGACTAACTGCTTAGTCACATTGAGCTCATTATGATGATGCATTACCGAGTGGGCCCAGAGATACCTCTCCGTCATACGGAGTGACAAATCCCAGTCTCGATTCGTGCCAACCCAACAGACACTTTCGAAGATACCGGTAGTGCACCTTTATAGTCACCCAGTTACGTTGTGACGTTTGATACACCCAAAGCACTCCTACGGTATCCGGGAGTTGCACAATCTCATGGTCTGAGGAAATGATACTTGACATTAGAAAAGCTCTAGCAAACGAACTACACGATCTTGTGCTATGCTTAGGATTGGGTCTTGTCCATCACACCCTTCTCCTAATGATGTGATCCCGTTATCAATGACATCCAATGTCCATGTTCAGGAAACCATAACCATCTATTGATCAACGAGCTAGTCAACTAGAGGCTTACTAGGGACATGTTGTGGTCTATGTATTCACACATGTATTACGGTTTCCAGTTAATACAATTATAGCATGAACAATAGACAATTATCATGAACAAGGAAATACAATAATAACCATTTTATTATTGCCTCTAGGGCATATTTCCAACACAAATTTGCATTAGCCCCCAAGTACCAAGGGCATAACTTGTTATGTGGTTGGTACTTCAAATCTGTACTGTCATTTCATCGTATAACTATCTGTATGCAGGCTGAGCTGAGCAAGAGAGAAAGTCAAACCGCCGACCTGAAGGAGAACCTTAAGTCGCAACAGGCAGAAACCTCCAAGGCAAAAGAAGAATTGACCAGCGCTTTAAGCGCGATGGAGAAACTTAAAGAGGGCTTCAAAAAAGAGCGGGCGGATTGGGCAACTGAGAAAGCCACTGTAACGCAAAGGGCTGAAAAAGCAGAAGCCGCCCTTAAACCAGTAGTTGATGAACTGACCAGCGTGAAGCGATTGGTTCACGCCATGACGGCCGCTGTGTTTGGTAAGTATCCTTGTGTTCCGAATTAAGCAGAATTTTTATATAGCTACCGGTTTACTAATCCTTGCAATGATACAGGAACTCGTATTGGTCACTTGGGAGCGGATGTGCGGAAGAAGTTAAAAGCTGCCTATACTCTGATAGAGCAACTGTATGCTGGTGCACAACGGATAATCTACACTGCTTCCCACCACAATCCGCCGCCCACCTTGATCAAAGATACCCTTGAAAGGTTATCGATGCTCCCTGCCTGGGTTGAAGAGCTGAACAGGTGCTTTGAACGCCCTAATCCGGGCAAAAGCATGGGTGCCTGACTTTGATCCTGTTGAAGCCCAAGGTTATCCCAGCTTGAAGGAGGACAGGACATAATTTGATGAAGAGGATCTCCGAACTATAAACCGCGAAGTGCACCCACTAGCTTATCAATTGGTTGAAGAGGCAGATCTGTCCCACTATCAAGCCCAATATGATGACCAAAACAAGCGAGTTGCAGCACCAATTTGTCACACCCTGATTTTCATGGCACAACACTTAAGCTAAAAATCATGATAAATTTTGGTTTGACAAAAACTTTTGTGTGCTTTGGTCCTTGCTTGATTTGATCTTTGTCTGCTGTTTGCACGTGCTCTAAAAATCAAATAAATCCTCCAACTCCTATACTTCATCTCCTTGCTCCAAACTCTTGAACCAATGATTATGCCATGTGTATAGGACATAAAAATAATTTCTTACAAAAATAATTTGGCCAAATAGTATTTTCAAAAATTAGTTTTTCCAAAAACCCCTGAATTGAGATTTGCACTGCAAGTACTCAATTCAGGGCAGTAAAAATATTTCCAAAAATATATTTGACTCCTATTAGATATAGGACACCCAGAAAACACAAAAATATAATTTTACAAGTTATTTTCCTATTTTATTTAAAAGCTTTTTCTTAAGGCCAGAAATGGTCTTTAATAGGTTAAAATTATTTTAAAGCTTTAAAATATTTGGGAAAAATCTAGGGAAACTCAGTGGACATATACTGTCCATATATAAGAGTTTCAACACATGGTCATGTTCAAAATATTGGTCAAATCCCTCAAAAACCCTTTCTGGATATTTCAAGCTTTTGAAATATTTACAAAGGAAATATTCTCCAAAAATTCCAAGAAAATTCTAGCATGTCACATATGACATTTTTGATGATCTTGACAAGTATAATGTCATGGAGAGTAGTATAACCCCATGAAATCCCCTCAAATCCATTTCTGTCCATTTTGAAGTTTGAGCAACTTTACATTTCCAAACATGTCCAAATGTTCTTAAACCTTGTGAACTTGCTCAAATGGTCTAATAATTTACCTAGACCAAATGGCACAAGTTGGAGGGAAATTTATCTTGATCAAAGTACCTCAAAACCCTTTCTGTCCAGAACCAAATTTGAACAACTCTACATTGGAAACTTTCTCCTTTTGATCTCAACTTTTGTGGACATGTTCAAAACCTCAAATGATGACACTACACCAAGTGGTGCATCAAGGAGAATAGAATTGCATGGCTAAATCTTGAAAAGTCCATTTCTGCTAATTTTTAGGGCTTACAAAAGTTGCATTGGCAACTTTGCCCAAATGAGCTCAAAATTGGTGGAAGGCCCTAATTATATGTGACATTTCACCCTGTGGAGTCTCATGGAAAATGGAGATCATATGCTTGCCCAAACCACCATCAAACACCTTCTGGCAGAAATTTAAAATGCACGTTTTGGCAATTTACACTAATCTCCATAAGCTAAGCTTCCTCCCACAGCCCCATCTGGTCCTCCTCTAACCCCTGCATCTTTCCCTGCCCGAGAAGCCATGATGAAGGGGGTGAAAATCCCTTTTCCCCCTCTGGACAGCAGCTTTCCTCCCATTCTCTCACCTCTCTCTCACTCCTGGCAAGCCCCAGGGCATCCAATGCCTTTTCCCACATTGTTTACTCCCCTGAGCAGCCACTAGACACAAGTGGGCGCATGAGGACGCGAGGAAAAGCCGCGGGTGCCGGCCATTTGCGCACTTTGGAGGACGTCAGCGTGCTCCCGACCGTTGACGCCGCGCTCCCCCACCACCTCGAGCCTCACCCTCGCGCCAGTCGAGGTGCCTCGACGTCCGCAACACGCCACCGTGCTGGCCCCCTCCTCTCTCTTCCTCCTGCTGCCTCCTTTCGCAAGCGCACCGGCTGCCCGAGGGCTCCAATGGGCAACCTCACATGCGCGATGCCTCTGACCCGTCCCCGCTCCCTCTCTCTCTTCCTGGAGTCCTACTCCACCCCCACGAGCGCTGCACACAAGTCCTCGCCCTCTCTCCTGGCCAACTGAGCCGTTGCCGCGGTCACCCGTGCGCCGCGTCCATGGTGAGCCGCGGGTCAGCTACTTAAGGCCGTTCCAGGCCCTCCTAGCTGCTCCATTTGCTCCCTCTCTCTGACGAACACCACCCAGGCCAACCCATTCCTCCTCCGTGCCTTCCAACCACCTCCATGGTCGGGGGCCGAGCCGCCGGGCTCCGCCCAAATTCGTGCCAACCCGAGCCCCTCCTCTCCACCTCATGGCCTCAGAATAACTCCACCACCATCATGCATATCTCCCCCTCTTCGTTTCGTCCCCTCCGCGGCTGCAGCGCCATGCCCCAACCTCACTGTCGCCTCCGTCCGCCGCGGGTGATGCACCGCCCGCATCCGACCACCCCTGCCTCCGTGGAGTACCTCGTCGGATGCGCCACTCTCCCCTAAGCACGCCGGTGGGTGGAGCATCACCGGAGACGCCCTGTGGCGCCGGCGGCCGACGTCGAACGCCTCCTCTATCTCCCTTTGCGCCCGCGCGGGAGGTGGAGGACGAACCTGCAGGCGGGCCCCGCTCGTCAGTGGCTCAGCCACCGGGCCACGCTGGCAAGGGGAGGCGGGTTCGCCCTCTCCTGCGTCCCCTCAGCGAAGGCGCACTTGGCCTGGGCGCCTTCGACATCGCCTGCCGTCCGAGTGGCCGAGCCGCTGGGCCGGCCCATGGTCTGTCTGTCGCCCCGTGCGCAGGATAAGGTTAAAACATTATTTCCTTTTTCTTTTTCCAGTCAACTTATAAAATCCATAAACAATTCATATGGACTCCAAATTTGATGATTGAAATTTCTAGTGCCTCTATAAATCATGATCTACCTGGTGGTGCAACATGCACATTTTTTCAGAAATCTTTTCTTCACAAATATTTATCAAATCCTATTTTTCCTATTTCTGTGATGAACTTTAGAAAATCACAGAGAGCTCAAACTTGATCCAAATGCCATGATTCAAATTCTTAGATGCATCTAAGTTCAAAACTTAGTTTTTGAACATTTTTACTAATACTTTCTGCACCCCACAAAATAATGAGCCATTTCTTCATATTTGTCAACTTTGCAAATTCGTAAGAAATTCACTTGAACTCCAAATCCAGTGAAACCAAATCCTAGATGCTTCTAAAATCATCCTTTGTTAAATGGTTACCTTTGCTCATTTTTCAAAAATATATTTCTGTACACTTCTTGCAAACCCAATAATCCCTTGATTCCATCATATTGAAATGTTTAGAAATATCCATTGATCCACTTCCAATGAAGTCACTTTGGTCATTCCTCATATGACCATAGGTATCCTAGAAAAGTCCAACTCACATTTTTAGAGCACTTTTACTTTTTCCTTGTTGTGTTGCTTATTGTGTTTGTTTCCGACGTTGGTTGACGAAGTAGACAGAGTACTTGGAGAAGGACCAGAAGATCTCAAGACTCTGATGAACCAGGCAAGCAGCCCTTTGACCATGTCTATGAAACCCTTTTATGCATGTCATATAGCTCTTTATTATTGTTGCATCGGAATCATGATGAGATGGTGAACCACGTGGGTTGGTTGCCTCTGTTACTTCCTCGTTGATACTTGCATTGTGCATAACCCTACCTTCTTATGAGGGTTATGCCAGTGGGAGTAGATAGGATGCTAAAGTAGTGCTACACAAAAAGGGATGGGAATATGCATGGTGATGGAGACAAAGTATTTTCAAAAGACTTTTTGAAAACCCCGTCGGGTGCCACTTATGCCCGAGGTAGATGATTGAGATGGGTAACCACTTGATGACGAAGTGGTGTACCGAGGCAAGTGTATGTGTTGTTTTCGAAAACGGATTATATTTAAGATTTGATGACTGTCCCAACAAAACATGCGCAACCACTCTACCCTTATATGGGAAAGGGCATTATTGATTACCTAGGCCGATACTAGCTTGGAGCCCGCATTACTAGTGATGGGGGAGAGTTGGTGCTCTCTCTCGGGACGGGGTCGTCCTTGGATAGGCGGCCATGACTGTTTTCACAGGGCACCGGACACACCGTTGGTACCCCCGTGCATGTGAGATGTGATGAGTATGGGAGCATGGCTCCACCAGATTAAATTGTGAATATGATTGGCACGGGGGCTGTTACAAATCGAGTGGACTCTATGTTAGTGTCGTCTAGGGAAAGGTAGTGATCGGGTCCTTACCCCGGGTACTTGAGGTACCGCGGGTCATGGATGACACGAAAGTTCCCCGGATCTTGTGGGTAAAGTGTGCAACCTCTGCAGAGTGTAAAACTATTCGAATAGCCGTGTCCACGGTCAAGGACGGTTGGGCGGTGTTGCTTAAACTATGTCCAGAGTTTTACAAACGTGTGTGGGTGTGTTGATAAAACCACTTGGGTCAAGTTAAAGGACTTGACATGATTGAGTTGGGTTGGTGCCCACTATTTATGTTGATATCTGTAACCTGTCCACATGGTTACTTGAAATTCTCCTGATGCATGTCTTACAAATTGTTGAACATGTCATTGCACTCAAAATTAGCTTTCTGCAAAAATTTACCTATATCATGCATTATTGTGCCTTGTTCCAATCATGGGTTGCTTGCGAGTACATTCAAAGTACTCATTGGCTTGCCACTGGTTATTTTATTGGCCAGGCATGAAAGAACAGGATTTAATGAAGAGTACCTTGGTGGCGAACATGCGAGCTAGGACGCTTCCCAGTCAGAATGCCTGGTGGGTTAAGGCAGATGGCATGGGTCCAAGTTGTTATTGAAGATTTCCGCTGCGATGATACACTCAAGACTTGACCATAATGGTCATAATTTGTGTAAGACGGTATGTATGGATGTAAGACTCTTGTTATTCAGCTTCTGTGTGTTCAGTGAGCATTGATCTCTGGGATCACTGTACATGTGCATTCAGTGATCACGACTTATGAGTCGGGTTCCCCACACAATTCCTGAAGCTGAAAACCTTATACCACCAATCCATAAGCATACTTACGCTCGTGACATTGAACCGTCGTTGTTGATCAGTGATGAAGCTGTGTTTCAAGTGTTAACTGGAATCGACTGGGCAATTGTTGATTTCCAGCCACTGGGTAGGGAGGAAGGGGCTGAACCGGCGCGAGGTGATCCGCAACCGTCAGGTCAAGTCGGCGACCAAGTGTGAACTGGAGGCCGGTTTAAACCATTGCATGGTGTGACATGTAAAAAACAATGATCTTGTTTAGGCACTAGAACGCCTTGTAATAGGCTAGTCGATATACTTGGTCTTGGTATGCCTTTGTGCATATTTATCTTCAACTAATGCCTCTTTGAATCATATACCTCCAAACTGTTTTCTGCAGCTATGAAGCTTAAAACGCCCTCGCGGTTTACCGCCAGGCGGGTCATGATATCTATGTATGTGAAACCAAAGATAATAACTTAGGTTAAAACATATTACCAAATATGGAAATACATAATACCTGCCATCGTTAGGCATGATGTTGGCTGGCCAACCTTGAAGCGGGGTTGATAACCCAAACTTTGGAGGAGAAAACAGCTCCTGTTAATATAAGATCGATTTACCATGTAAACCATTCCGGGTTATGATAAACACCGGTTTACTCCATAATAGGATGGTAACAGAAAATCAAACCGGGCAGATAGTCTCCAGATTAAGGTTTGACCGTGTTCCGTCAATTTGTAACTGACGGTCGAACCGGTTTAATAATGTCGGTTTGAAAACGCAACAAAAGAAATGGTTTTAAAAAAAGAGAACAAAATTCAAGCAAAGGCAAAGATAAAACCATTGCAAATGAGGCTTTGAGCTGATCAAGAGGTATTACCATGGTCGGACAAGACCAAGCCCCCAAAAGGCGTAGCTATGGTTCAAGTCAGCCAGGTCCCCAAATGATGTGTTGGCATTACGCCGGTCAAGAGGTGTAGCTATGGTTCGGGTTCGACCAAGCCCCCAAGTGATGCTGTGGCAATTGGCCGATCAAGAGGCGTGACTATGGTTCAGACGTGACCAAGTCCCCAAGTGATGCTGTGGCTTTGCGCCTATCAAAAGGTATTGCTATGGTTCAGACACGGCCAAGCCCCCAAGTGATATAATATAAAGCTTTTGAGAAGCTAACTCAAGGGGTAAACCGGGCGCCGCTTTAAAGACAAAAGCTCCGTGTAACCACACATGATGTAAAAATAACAGAGACCCCGCTTTAGCTGAGGTTCCGATTTATTGTATTGATCATAATATATACATTGTCATAATATGTACATAAGTAGAGCCTATAGCTCAAGTATAGTAAGGCCGAAGATGAACAATATTCCACGGCTGGTTGGTCTCCTCCTCCGATTTATGTGAGCTTTGCGCTCTCAAACATCAATGAGGTAGTATGAGCCGTTGTATAGATTCTTGCTGACCATAAAAGGTCCTTCCCAAGGTGGGGATAACTTGTGCATGTCCGTCTGATCCTGGATGAGCCGAAGCACCAAATATCCTTCTTGAAAGGTTCTGGTTCTAACCCGGCAACTGTGATAGCGACGTAGATCTTGCTGATAAATCGCCGAACGGGCAGCCGCTATGTCACGCTCCTCATCCAATAGGTCAAGAGCGGCTTGTCGTGCTTTCTCGTTGTCCGCTTCAACATATGCCGCTACACGAGGTGAGTCATGACGGATGTCACTAGGAAGAACTGCCTCCGCTCCATAAACCATAAAGAACGGTGTGTAACCTGTCGATCTGTTGGGTGTGGTGTTGATGCTCCATTACACTGAAGGCAGCTCTTCAACCCAACAACCCGGCGTCCGCTGCAAAGGAACCATAAGCCGGGGTTTGATGCCTCGCAAAATCTCTTGATTGGCCCTCTCTGCTTGACCATTGGACTGTGGGTGAGCCACTGATGAGACGTCAAGCCGGATATGCTCACGTTGACAGAACTCTTTCATGGCACCCTTGGATAGATTGGTACCATTGTCAGTGATAATGCTATGTGGAAAGCCATACCAGAAAATCACCTTTTTGATGAATTGAACCGCCGTGGCCGCGTCACATTTGCTAACGGGCTCTCCCTCTACCCACTTTGTAAACTTGTCAACCGCCACAAAAAGGTGGGACTTCTTGTCTTTGGACCTCTTGAAAGGCCCAACCATATCCAGCCCCCAAGTTCCAAATGGCCAAGTAATTGGAATCATCCTCAATTCTTGAGCCGGCACATGAGCGCATCTTGAGAACTTCTGACAGCCATCACATCGTCTAACCAGGTCCTCCGCATCAGCATGAGCAGTCAACCAATAGAAACCGTGGCGAAACGTCTTAGCCACCAAAGATTTTGAGCCGGCGTGGTGACCACAATCTCCTTCGTGGATCTCGCGCAAAATTTCACAGCCTTCCTCAGGAGACACACAGTGTTGAAATGCCCCTGACACACTGCAATGATGTAGCTCTCCATTGATAATAGTCATGGACTTGGACCGCCGAATTATCTACCTGGCTAGGGTCTCATCCTCTGGTAACTCGCCCCGGTTCATGAACGCGAGATAAGGAACCGTCCAATCCGGGATGACATGAAGAGCCGTCACCAATTGAGCTTCCGGATCAGGAATACCCAGATCCTCTTCACCAGGGAGCTTGACGGGCGGATTATGCAGAACATCCAAGAAGACATTAGGCGGGACCGGTTTACGTTGAGATCCCAATCGGCTCAAAGCGTCCGCCGCTTCGTTCTTCCGTCGGTCCACGTGATCCACCTGATAACCTTTGAAGTGACCTGCAACAATATCCACCTCACGACGATATGCTGCCATGAGCGGATCCTTGGAATCCCAAGTGCCAGGCACTTGTTGAGCCACCAGGTTCGAGTCACCAAAGAACTTAACTCGGCTTAGATTCATTTCCTTAGCGATCCGAACACCATGGAGTAAAGCTTCATACTCAGCTGCATTGTTAGTACAAGGGAACATTAAGCGGAGAACATAACAGAACTTATCACCTCGTGGGGAAGTTAACACGACTCTAGCCCCCGAGCCCTCCAATTGCCTGGAACCATCAAAATGAATAGTCCAGTAGGTGTGATCCAGCTTCTCCTCCGGTGCTTGCAGTTCCGTCCAATCGTTGATGAAATCCACAAGTGCTTGAGATTTGACCGCCGTTCAAGGTATGTATTTCAACCCATGAGTCCCAAGCTCTATAGCCCACTTGGCAATCCGACCAGTTGCCTCCCTGTTCTGGATTATATCTCCCAAAGGAGCAGAGCTGACCACTGTGATGGGATGACCTTGGAAGTATTTTTTAAGCTTCCGGCTTGCCATGAAAACTCCATACACCAACTTTTGCCAATGCGGGTACCTTTGCTTGGATTCAATAAGTACCTCACTGATATAGTAAACCGGACGTTGAACCGGATATTCCTTGCTTGCCTCCTTGCACTCCACCATAATAGCCACGCTGAATGCTCGAGCATTGGCAGCCACATATAATAACAATGGTTCTTTGTCAATCGGGGCAGCAAGAACTGCTGGATTAGCCAGATGCCGCTTTAAATCCTCAAACGCCTCATCTGCCGCCGAACTCCAGACGAAGTTGTCGGTTTTCTTCAGCATCTGATACAAAGGAATCGCCTTCTCACCGAGGCGGCTGATAAACTGGCTCAACGCGGCCATCCGGCCAACCAAGTGTTGAACATCATTGATACACTTCGGTTTAGCCAAGGAGGTTATAGATGTGATCTTTTCCGGATTAGCCTCAATGCCCCTGTTAGATACCAGAAAACCCAATAACTTGCCTGTCGGTACACCAAAGACGCACTTGGCCGGATTGAGCATCATCTTGCATGTCCACAGGTTATCAAAGGTTTCCTTCAAATTGTCAACCAGAGTCTCCTTCTTCCTTGACTTGACCACAATATCATCCACATAGGCATGAACATTACGGACATTTGCTTATGAAGACAATTCTGCACACACCGTTGATAAGTCGCCTGGGCACTCTTGAGCCCAAAGGGCATAGACACATAGTAGAAAGCTCCAAAGGAAGTTATGAAGGCCGTCTTCTCCTGGTCCTTAACTGCCATATTGATCTAATGATAACCAGAATATGCATCCAAAAAACTCAAACGCTCACAACCCGCCGTAGCATCAATAATTTGATCAATACGGAGGAGGGCAAAAGGATCTGCTGGACAAGCTTTGTTGAGATCTGTGTAATCCACACACATATGCCACATGCCGTTCTTCTTAAGGACCAGCACTGGATTAGCTAACCATTCAGGATGGAATACTTCAACGATAAATCCAGACGCTAAGAGTCTGGCTACTTCCTCTCCAATAGCTTTACGTCTTTCTTTGTTGAACCGGCGGAGAAACTGCTTCACTGGTTTATACTTGGGATCAACATTAAGGGTGTGCTCAGCGAGTTCTCTCGGTACACCTGGCATGTCAGAAGGCTTCCACGCAAAGATGTCCCGATTCTCATGGATGAACTCGATGAGCGTGCTTTCCTATTTCGGATCCAAGTTTGCACTGATGCTGAACTGCTTGGACGAATCGCCAGGTACGAAGTCAACAAGCTTAGTCTCAGCAGCCGATTTAAACTTCAGGGCCGGATCATGCTCCGTAGTTGGCTTTTTCAACGGAGTCATGTCTGCCGGATCAACATTATCCTTGTAAAATTTCAACTCCCCCGTGGCACAAACCGACTCAGTATATGCCGCATCACCTTCTTCACACTCCAAAGCAATCTTGCGGCTTCCATGGATAGTTATTGTTCCTTTGTGACCCGGCATCTTGAGCTGTAAATAGACATAGCAGGGCCGTGCCATGAATTTAGCATAAGCCAGCCGTCCAAACAGGGCGTGATATGGGCTCTAGACTTTCACCACCTCAAAGGTCAATATTTCCGATCTGGAGTCATGATCATCTCCAAAGGCCACCTGAGTAGCTATTTTGCCAACAGGATATGTTGACTTACCAGGTACAAGGCCGTGGAACATTGTATTGGACGGTTTTAGATTTTTATCTGTTAACCCCATACGATGGAAGGTTTCATAGTAGAGGATGTTAATACTGCTTCCTCCCTCCATGAGCACCTTGGTGAATTTATAAACTCCCACCTGAGGCACCACCACCAAAGCCAGTTGACCCACATTGTCAACCCAGGGAGGATGATCCTCTCTGCTCCACACGATTGGCTGCTCGGACCAGCGTAAGTAACGGGGCACTGCCGGTTCAACAGAGTTCACTGCCCGCTTATGAACCTTTCGGTCACGCTTGTCCAAAATAGTGGTGAAGACATGATATTGCCCACTATTTAACTGCTTCGGGTTGCTCTGATAACCCGATTGCTGCTGCTGCTGATTGTAGCCACCCTGGCTGCTCTGGTTACCTTGATTGTTGTGTCCGCCCTGATTACTATTGAAGCCTGAACCGGAATTTCCTCCACCGTAACCCGGCCCATGAGATCCGGATCCTGAACCGCCACCTGATCTGTGATCATACCGGAAAGAATTAGATTTTTTGAACTCTTGCATGATGTAGCAGTCCTTCCAAAGCTGGTTGGCCCGCATCTCCTTCGTCCCATGTTTTGGACAGGGCTGGTTCAACAGGTAAGATAGGTGGTCCGGGTTAGGATTAGGCACTCCGCTGCGATTCGGAGGTTTACCCTTTCATCGCTGGCCCTTGTCCCGTGTGCTGGTATTAGCCACAAAGTCCATGCTGTTATCCGCTTTACGCTTGCCGCCGTTTCCATGACCCGCCGGGTTGTAGTGCTGTGCTTTGGCGTTGCCGCTCTTTTTTCCCTTCCCTGTCTTATCGTCATCAGACTCAGGATCCTTGGTGCTATCAGAATCGGCATACTTCACTAATGTAGCCATGAGGGTCCCCATATCGTTGCAATGGCACTTTAGCCGTCCCAATTTCATCTTCAGAGCTTCAAACCGGCAGTTGCCTTCCAAGGTTATAACTGCTGTATCGGCATTGATGCGGTCTGACGAATGCAAAAAATTTCGAGACCCGGCGCACCCACCGGGTCGTCAACTCTCCTTCTTCCTGGACACAGGCCGCTAAGTCCACTATCGACATAGGCTGCTTGCATGTATCCTTAAAATTTTGGATAAACCAGGCTCTCAACTCGGCCCATGAACTGATAGAGTTGGCTGGTAAACTTTTTATCCAAGTACGGGTCGTCCCTTCTAGCATCATGGTGAAATACTTCGCACATGCCGCATCATCCACATCAAGCATCTCCATGGCCATCTCATAGCTCTCCACCCATGTTTCTGGAGATAAATCGGCAGTGTAATTCGGCACCTTGCGCGGGCCCTTGAAATCCTTGGGCAGGCGCACATTGCGTAATGCGGGGACAAGGCCCAATACCCCCAAAGAACTAGAGGTAACTCCTCGCTCAACTGATGTGGTCGGACGAACCGGTGTAAGCTAGCGAGCTTCATACTGCGCCGCTAACTCGGCCTCCCTGCGCGCTCGGGCCCGGTCTACCACTTCCTGAGCATCACCAACACCACCTGTCGGGTTGTTTCCATGGGGCGCTTCACGGTTCCGTGCATTTCTTGACACGGCCAGCTCATCCATACGCCTGCTGTAACTCCGTCTCGGACGAGGGTTGGAATGAATTCGATCACGGCTGTACGAATACGCTTCCTGTTGAATCAAGGCTGTCCGAAGAAGCTCCTTAACTCGGCGTGTCTCCACCACCGCCGGAGAATCACCTTCAACTGGGATGGCCTCCAGTCGTGAAGCGGCAGCAACGAGATTGTCTATTGGGATAGAATAATGACCCGGCGGTGTGGGGATGGGCTGAGACACAATGTTGTTCTGCCGAGGCGGACCCATCAAACGCAGTTGAACCGGCGCACCCGCTCCTGGTGCCTCCACCCGGTTTGCTACCGGCAGGTTACTGGTCCCTGCTCCTGGGGTGTTAAAGAGGTTCCTAGCATCCTAATCTGGAGGTAAGAGGGACCGGTGCCTCCTCTTCAGGACTTCGTGCGATGCGTTTTGATCCAGCATAAGCCGATAAGCCTGCGCGTCCAAAGCGGCCCGCTTCGCGGTCATCCTGGCTTCCTCAGCCGACAAATCAGCCTTGGCCTGAGTAATCTGATCCTTTACCTTTGCGATTTCTGCATTGTGGGCATCCTGATCCGCAGGGTTAGCCTCTGCCATGAGCGTAGTCAACGCATCGAATAGATTGGATAAAACTTGAGCCGGCGGGCGCACGGGGCCTCCTGCCTCGGCTGCCGTCGCCGCTACTGATCCAGAGATCATTGCTGCTACGGTCGAAGAGTGGACCGCCGCTTGTGTACCGGCCATGAATATTCCAACTCGGTTCGGCAGATCAGAGGGGTTCGGAATACTGTCGCCATTGGAACAGCCCCAAATCCGGCCATTTTGTAACTAATATAAGGACTCGGTCTCCCCGGTCGATGACTCATCGCCGGAATAAATGACGGTCTCACCACCAGATTATGATCTATCCTCGTATTCCCCTTAATGGATGACTCCCACGAAGGCACGCTTCATGGCTGGTTTGACCCGGGAAGATCATGCACACTGAGCCGTTTCGACGAGGTCGGTGCAGATGTCCGGCACAGGGCCCGGTTCGCCGATCTTGCCGATGAAGACGTGTATGCCACCAAAGGGGACCCGGTACCCATACTCAATTGAGCCGGCCTCGAGGCCCCATCCTGCATTGTTGATGTAGAGCTTGCCGCGATGACTCTTGGTCATCCGGCCCATGGCGTAACCCTTGAGTCCTTCGAAGTTGCCCTCCAAGAACTTGAAACCATCGTGTGATAGCCCCACGGTGGGCGCCAACTGTCATGGTTTTGTCACGGCAGATGTCCTCTTGAAAGGACTTAGTCATGGAGCCATTGCTAGGGGTTACCTTGAAGGGGTTAAAGCGGACAAGGGACGCAAGAGATTTTATACTAGTTCGGCCCCTTCGATGAAGGTAAAAGCCTATGTCTAGTTGTGATGGAATTGATGGGGTTTCAATGACCAGGGAGCGAATATGCTTCGCCTAAGTCTCGAGTTGTTGTCTATTGTCCTGAACCGCCGCCGAGTCGTCCCCTTATATACATGGGTGACACCCGTCGGTTTATAGAGTCCCGAGACTGGCTCATAAACGTGTCCGGTTCGGTCTCCACTCTTTCTATCTTACCATACAAGTTACATACTAATGCCAGTTCACGGTTATAGGCCTTGAACCGGTTCTGGGCCTTGGGCCCCTATCTTTAATTCAATCTGCCTTCACGGGCTTCAAGCATACTCAACTACTGATGAAGTTAACCCGGCCTGTCCTGGCCGGTTTACGCCCAGTAGTAATATCCCCAACAGCGGGGGACACGTTGTTTACCCAGGTTCGGGCCCTCTCGATGGAGGTAATACCCTACTTCCTGCTTGATTGATCTTGATGATATGAGTATTACAAGAGTTGATCTACCACGAGATCGTAGAGGCTAAATGTTGGTGTCAAAACTAGCGGATCTCGGGTAGGGGGTCCCGAACTGTGCATCTAGGCGGATGGTAACAGGAGACAAGGGACATGATGTTTTACCCAGGTTCGGGCCCTCTTGATGGAGGTAAAACCCTACGTCCTGCTTGATTGATATTGATATTGTGGATGTTTACAAGAGTGGATCTACCACGAGATCAAGGAGGCTAAACCCTAAAAGCTAGCCTATGGTATGATTGTTGTATGATGATGATGATGATGATGATGATGATGATGATGATGATGATGATGATGATGATGATGATGATGATGTCCTACGGACTAGAGCCATCCGGTTTATATAGACACCGGAGAGGGCTAGGGTTACATAGAGTCGGTTACAATGGTAGGAGATCTACATATCCGTATCGCCAAGCTTGCCTTCCATGCCAAGGAAAGTCCCATCCAGACACGGGGCGAAGTCTTCAATCTTGTATCTTCATAGTCTTGGAGTCCGGTCGATGATGATAGTCCGGTCGATGATAGTTCGGCTGATGATGGTAGTCCGGCTATCCGGACACCCCCTAATCCAGGACTCCCTCAGTAGCCCCTAAACCAGGCTTCAATGACGATAAGTCCGGCGCGTATATTGCTTGGCATTGCAAGGCGGGTTCCTCCTCTGAATGATAGAAGATTGTGAACACCAGGATAGTGTCCGGCTCTGCAAAATAAATTCCACATTTCACCGTAGAGAGAATAACATATACACAAGTTCAATCTGCTGACGTTTTTTGCGGCATGACATCACGCCACTACCAAGCCATTAGTTGAATCGTTTTTTACTCTACCACCTCAGCGCATTTAGCGAAGCGGTTTCCTTGGCACGTCTTGTCGAAGCAGAGATCGTATTTCCCCTTAATCCAGGATTCTCATCAATATGGACGTGGGTAACCCAACCGCGCCATTGATGGTGATGCTTGGGGGATAAGCGAGTTTTACCAGGCCGGTGGGGGACGCGTAGACTTCGCCCGCCCATATAAGGGATTAGGATTCACCTTTTCACCTACGCCTTCTTCCTCCTTTGCTTACCCATCTCCGCGCACTCGAGCTCCAGCGCCCAAGCCCGCACATCTCGTCTCAACCTTCCCCAGTCATGTCTGGAGCGGGAGGCAAGTGGATGACCTCCTCCGTTACAGAGGAGCACATCGAAAGACTGCGCAGCGCCGGCTACCTGTCCGACAACATCGCGCACCTCGCCGGGCAGCTCATCCCCACCCCCAGGCCCCATGAGAGGGTCGTTTTTCTTCCCCACTTCCTCCGTGGACTAGGTTTTCCACTTCACCCCTTTGTCCGGGGGCTCATGTTCTACTACGGCCTGGATTTCCATGATCTAGCACCGAACTTCATCCTCAACATCTCGGCGTTTATCGTCGTGTGCGAGGCCTTTCTCTGCATCCAGCCCCACTTCGGCTTGTGGCTCAAGACCTTCAATGTCAAGCCGAAGGTAGTGAAGGGCACTCAAGCGGAGTGCGGAGGAGCCATGTTGGGCAAGATGCCCAATGTCCTTTGGTTCGAAGGGGCCTTCGTGGAATCCGTCAAGGGGTGGCAATCGGGGTGGTTCTATATCACCGAGCCACGTGACCCTAAGTGGGCGGCGGCCCCCGAGTTCAGATCTGATATCCCCACGCAGCTCACCTCCTGGAAAGAGAAGGGCTTGCTGTGGGGTAGTTCGGAGGAGGTGACGGGACTCCAAGCCTGTATCCAGAAGCTGGTGAAGAAGCTCAGGCTGGTTAACGTGGTCCAAGTCATGCTCGTCCGCCGGATTCTCCCATGCCAAGAGCGGGCATTCAATCTGTGGGAGTTCAATCCGGAACAGCACCAGGCGCTGAGCGGGCTCTTCGATACGACGTACGAAGGCGCCTGGAGGGGGTTGTTTAAGGGCACCGAAGCCCCCGCATCCGCGACTGAAGATCGCGGATTCCGCTCGCAGCGCCAAGCCGACGAGGTAAGTGATTCTGCCCCTTTAAGGGACACTTGCTTTTCATAGTTTGACTCTATGCGGGTTTTAATTTCCCCTTTTCCTTTGACAGGACTGGATGAGGAAGGCGGAGTAGATTATCTGCCCGGCTCCTATGCCAGAAAACCCAGTAGACGCCCGTCTAGCGAGGCTGCTGGTTCCGGCACTGCACGTGGTGCCGGAGAAGAAGGCCAAGAAGGAGGCCATGGGTGCTCGAAAGAGTTCCCGTTTTCAGGTGTCCGACGACTCCGGGGCGGACTCCTCCCCCGAAAACGAGGAGGAGAAAGAGGACTCTCTCCCAGAGGGGGGAGAGAGGAAGAGGAAGGCTTCCCCAACAGGGGAGGCCGAAGGGTCCAAGAGGGGAAGGACTATTCCCCCGGACAGCTCCGCCAACATCAACGTTGGCGGGGAAGAATGGCCTTCAAGGGCCAGGCCTCCGGCGAGATCGTAAGTATCCGGATTCCTGAATGAGTTATAATTTCTTTTTTCGCGTCACATAGTGTCATTCTAATGCCGCATGATGCCTGTAGTCCGGCCAATGATGATCTCCTCGCTTCAACGAGCGGGTCGTTGGCTCCGTCGGAGGTAGACTCCATCCCGACCGCCTCCACCCCTCGTGACACCGAGGACGCCGAGGTAGAGTCCCAAGAAGGGGCCCATCAGGGGGAGGCTCCAGAGGCGCCACGAGGCGGCCTCCCAGACTTTGCGCCGGACTCCATATCAGAACCCGCAGTGGTTCCGGAGTCCGGCCGGCGGCCCCTTCACACGAAGGGCAAGACCGTGACGCCGGCAGCTTCCGTCCAACCGGAAGCGCCGGATAATTTGTTGGAGGCGCTCCAGAGCGCTTCCATCGAGGAAGAACACCGCACTATTATGAGTGCGGTGATTTAGAAGGTACAGCTCGCCAAGAGCGGGCTGACCGAAGCCTGCAGCAGCCTTCTATTAGGCTTTGAGGTAAGAAGTTCAAATTATGCAATGTAATACCGCATAGACAGTAGCCCCTGATGCTCGGTTCGTTGTTCGGAAAGAAAAGCCGGACTGAGGATCTGAAAAAAAGATATACGCAGGGTTGCTAAAAAAATTATGTCAACATGGGTTGCAGGCTGCACTGCTGACCTCTGCCGCACTGACTGCGGAGGTCGGTGGTTTGAAGCAGGAGCTCGAGCGGTCCGAGCAAGAGCTTTGCCGCGCCAAGGAGCAGCTCCCGGACAAAGAAGGTGAGTAACACCACTTTGAACTTGTACCTTACAGAAAAGGATTTAGGTTGCAACAAAAAATAACAAGGATAACATGGGTACTGCAGGGGCCACGAACGAGGTGGCAACCCAGAAGGAGGCTGTGTCTGCGGCCGAACGCAATGTGGCCACGGAACGAGCAGAGCGAGAAAAGCAGGAGGCGCGGGTGGCGGTGGTTCAGCAAGAGCTCCAGGCTCTCATGGAAAAGCATGAGAGTTTGGAGCGTGACTCAAAGACTCGAGAGTCCGAGCTTGCCTCGGCTCTCGAAAGTGCCAAGACTGCCAAGGCCGATGCCCATAAGTCCCTTCAGGAGATTGAGTTGGTGAGGAAGATAGCGGCGGGTAAGGCATTTTTCATGCAAAGCAAGCATCTGAATGTAAATTACTTGTTACTTACCCATATTCGGAGCTCTCCAGGGGCATTTGCAGATCTGCCTCACAGTGTATCTGATGCCGCCGCATTCTATCGAGCCGAGGAGGGGAGCTCAACGGAGAAGGTCTTCTGGTCTCAGTATGCTGAGGCCGGCCATCTGGTGCCCCCTAGCGACCAGCTGAAGCAGCTGGTCGAGCTCCACAAGGCGGCCGGGCAGGCCATGAAGGGCCTCATAGTCCGGCTGTGGCCTGGAGAGGCCATGCCTGGGAGCTACTTCGGCCTCATGCGACGGTTGGTGGATGCGTGCCCCTGGGTGGAGGTTATCAAGCGCTCCGCCTGTATTGAAGGTGCTCGCCGGGCCCTTGCCCGTGCAAAGGTGCATTGGGGCAAGCTGGATGCGGAGAAGCTAATCACTATCGTGCCACCAGCGGGCAAGGAATATCGTACGCCCAAAATGTACTATAGGACTGTCCTGAAGGGTGCCCGCAAGATTGCAGATGAGTGCCCCAGGGATGTAATTATTGAGTAAATTCACAATGTGTTATCCTGTGCGCTGAAAACTTTGTTCATATGCGCTAAGCAACGCTTGTTAATTTAAAATATTACCTTCTGTGCGGTCGTTTATTAAATCTGAGAGATGGCAAGTCGTCGGCTTCAGCCCCCATGCCACGAGTGCTGGGGTGCTCGGGATAAACTTGAGCACTCTTGTTCCCATTTTTGGGTCCATCTAGGGAGGCGCTCAACACAACGAACAAGGCAGCCGGACTTATAGTGCTTGAACACTCTCACTTAGCCATAGAATTCTATAATTTTAAATTTCGGCGAAGCCCCTAGTATTCGGAAGACCGAATTAGGGGCGCTATCCACGCCTTCGTTGGACATTATCCGGAACTTCGCTCGAAGCGGCGTAGGTCTTTAAGGACCCGAAAGGACCTCTCGAACAGTGACCAGTCTCTCGCCTTATCATGACAGTCAGTTTTAGCTTTCTCCACTGAGGCGTTAACCCGGCTCAACCGGGGCGCAATCGCAGTGGTTCTCCCAGTGCTACCTTAGCCGATAGAACGGAACGTAAGGTGCCAAACATGGGAGCCGGGCAAACCCAACTATTGACCCAAGACATGATTCGGAGCCGATTCATATAATGCTATAAGTTCGGGGTGCCGCACTTGTGAAAGTGTTCGGACTTGATCACACCATAATGTGGGGAACATAAGCCCCTGGCGTATTTGGCCGTACCAAAATGTACGGATGCAACATGTCGTAAATGAACATATATATAAGGTAATGCAATTATGGGCAAAAAGTGCTGCATTTTATTCGAGAAGATCTATTATGAGTACGGAATGATACAAATAGTGCGGAAAGCAAGGGATCGAATGAATTAAAGGCGTCTCCCTCCAGGGGTAGGCCGCGGAATGGTGTATTTAATAAATTTAATGCTCGTAATGGAGACCACCTGAGTGTTCGTCGCGGCCTTTGTCTCTCCTTGGCTGTTGCATCATGAGTTCGGCAGATTCGCCGCCGGACAGAGTTCTGTATAAAAAAGAAAAATAAAAGATAAAAAGAGCGACACACTTGGGAGCCCCTGGTGTGGTCGAACCACACTCTGGGTCTGTTGTGGTTGTGCCTCTCCCCCTATGCCCATGGTACCTCCAGGGCGTAATTATGTACGCGGAGAGTTTGTCTTACAATTGAGCGAGGGCTGGGGTTGAGGCCGCATTGCTACGCGTGCTCGGAACGTGCCAGGTGGTCTTGGTTGATGTTGCTCCGGGCGCGTTTGGCCGTGTCCGGTTTTTTAACGGCCGGACTCGAAAATTGCCTTAAAAGGCTGCTCTGTACTTCTGCCGCGAGAGCCGCTGTATGTTCCTCCGTTCGGAGGGAGCGTTCCGTGTTTCCATTGACCGTGATGACTCCACGAGGGCCTGACATTTTGAGCTTAAGGTACGCATAATGCGGCACCACATTGAATTTTGCGATCGCGGTTCATCCGAGCAGAGCGTGATAGCCACTGCGGAACGGGACTATGTCGAAGATTAACTCCTCGCTTCGGAAATTATCCGGGGATCCGAAGACCACTTCCAGTGTAATTGAGCCTGTACAACTGGCCTCGACACCTGGTATGACACCTTTGAAGGTTGTCTTTGTAGGTTTAATCCTTGAAGGGTCTATGCCCATCTTGCGCACTGTATCCTGATAAAGCAGGTTCAGGCTACTGCCGCCGTCCATCAGGACTCTCGTGAGGTGAAATCCATCGACGATTGGGTCTAAAACCAATGCGGCGAATCCGCCATGGTGGATACTGGTCGGATGGTCTCTTCGATCGAAAGTGATCGGGCAAGAGGACCATGGGTTGAATTTTGGGGCGACTGGCTCCATCGCGTATACATCCCTTAGTGCACGCTTCCGCTCCCTCTTGGGAATATGCGTTGCGTATATCATGTTTACCGTCCGAACTTGAGGGGGGAATCCCTTTTGTCCTCTGTTGTTCGGCGGCCGGGTCTCTTCCTCGTCATCGCTGTGTAGCCCCTTGTCACTGTTGTCGGCGATTAATTTGCCTGCCTGCTTGAATACCCAACAATCTCTGTTGGTGTGGTTAGCTGGCTTTTCAGGGGTTCCATGTATTTGACAGGAGCAGTCGAGTATTCGGTCCAAATGGGACGGGCCCGGAGTGGTTCTTTTGAATGGCTTCTTCCGTTGACCGGGCATGGATCCTCGGAATCCGGCGTCGACTGCCGTATCCTCATTGCTGTCGCCGTTAATGCGGCGTTTGTTTTTGTTTTGACGCAACCTTCCATTGCGGTCCTTGGTATCCGGACTGCCAGCGTTTTTGCCGAGGTTGTTGCTGCGAGCTAGCCAGCTATCTTCTCCCGCGCAGAAGCGGGTCATCAGTGATGTGAGGGCTGCCATGGATTTCGGCTTCTCCTGTCCTAGGTGCCGGGCCAGCCACTCATCGCGGATGTTATGTTTAAAGGCAGCGAGGGCCTCTGCATCCGGACAGTCGACGATTTGATTTTTCTTTGTTAAGAACCGTGTCCAGAATTGTCTGGCCGATTCGTCTGGCTGCTGGATTATGTGGCTTAGGTCATCTGCGTCCGGTGGTCGCACATACGTGCCCTGGAAGTTGTCGAGGAATGCGGCTTCTAGGTCTTCCTAGCATCCAATTGACTCTACGGGCAGGCTGTTCACCCAATGCTGAGCTGGTCCTTTAAGCTTGAGCGGGAGATACTTGATGGCGTGAAGATCGTCGCCGCGGGCGATATGTATATGGAGGAGATAATCCTCAATCCAAACCGCGGGGGTCTGTTGTGCCATCGTAGGATTCGATATTAACGGGTTTAAACCCTTCAGGGATTTGATGATCCATTACTTCGTCAATGAAGCATAGTGGGTGTGCGGCGCCTCTGTATTGAGAAATATCGCGACGTAGCTCGAGAGAGCGTTGTCTGCTCTGTTCAGCCCGGCCGGAGTAGTTGTATCCGGCGCGACGGTATTCGTCGTGGGTCTTGGGGCACCCACGTGATCCATAGATAGATCTCGCAAGTCCGACGCGTTCCCCCGTGGCTTCGTACTTTTTGAATGATGCCGGGGTACGGTTTTGGTGGAGGGTTTGCATGCCTCTCTGTCGCGGCCACGAGGTGGTCGGTCTGCCGTATTGTGCGCTGGTGATGTAGGTTTGTACGCTTCCTCCTCTAGTCGGGGGAGCAACTTGCCTTTTGGGTAACTTTTGGAGGGGCGTTTGAGTTCATACTCTTCGGCCGCGAGGATCTCGGTCCATCTGTCGGCCAGTAGGTCTTGATCAGCTTGAAGCTGTTGCTGCTTTTTCTTTAGGCTGTTTGCCGTGGCCATTAGCCTGCATCTGAAATGCTCTTGTTCGACGGGATCCTCAGGCACGACGAATTCGTCGTCGTCGAGGCTTGCCTCGTCTCTGGAGGGAGGTAAGTAAGTATCATCCTCGACCTCGTCGTCTGCCGCCCTTTCGTGAGGGCTTGCTTCTCCCTCCTCCTGCGCTGGATCGTGCTGGAGGGGGTTGTCTTCGGCACTTTCCGGGGTGCTATTATCTCCTGTGCCAGAATCTCCATTCTTGCTGTGGCAGGATTTAGAGCGGCGCCGCTGACGTCGGCGCTTGGGCTGTTTCTTTAAGGAATCAGCCTCCGCTGCTTCTTTGCCATCCCCATCTTTTGGGGTGTCCACCATGTATATGTCGTATGACGAGGTGGTCTTCCAGTGTCCTGTAGGCACTGGTTCTTGATAGTCTCCGGCATCGTCGTCCATACTGTCGATGTCTTCGGAGTCATAGTCGAGTACGTCGGTTAGATCGTCGACGGTGGCTACGAAGTGGGTGGTCGGCAGGTTCTGAATTTCTTCGTCGTCCGCGTCCCAACCGTCCTGGCCGTAGTTCGGCCAGGGTTCTCCGGATAGCGAGAGATGCTTCAGTGATTTTAAGATATCGCCGAAGGGTGAGTGCTGAAAGATGTCCGCAGTGGTGAATTCCATGATCGGCGCCCAATCGGATTCGACTGGCAGGGGCGCAGGAGGTTCGGAGTCCGGCAGAGAGTCAGGCACCTTGGAGTCATGAGCTTTGTGCGGGACAAGGTAAGTGTTCGGCTCCATCGCCGTAGAAGTTGCAGCTCCCGAGGCGGTGTCCAGCCATCCGTCCTCGATCTGAGCGATCGGCTCCGGACTATAGGTCGAAGAGGATTCGGGTGCGGCCTCCAAGGTGCTGTCCGGCGGCAGAGTTAGGTCATGCCCATCGTGACAGCGCGGCACGCTCGGCTGTGGCTCGGATCCGTCGAAGATCAAGTCCCCCGGACATCGGCCGTGAAGTTTAGGCTCCCAAACCTGACCTGACGGCCAGGGGCGTAGCTTTCGATCTGCTCCAGATGGCCAAGTGAGTTGGCCCGCAGTACGAAGCCGCCGAATACGAAGATCAGTCCGGGGAGAAAAGTCTCACCCAGGACTACGTCGTTGTAGATTGAAGAGGCCATCAAGCCTATCGGTGACGACACAGAGGAACTCTCAATGAAAGCACCAATGTCGGTGTCAAAACCGGCGGATCTCGGGTAGGGGGTCCCGAACTGTGCGTCTAGGCGGATGGTAACAGGAGACAAGGGACACGATGTTTTACCCAGGTTTGGGCCCTCTTGATGGAGGTAAAACCCTACGTCCTGCTTGATTGATATTGATATTGTGGATGTTTACGAGAGTGGATCTACCACGAGATCAAGGAGGCTAAACCCTAAAAGCTAGCCTATGGTATGATTGTTGTATGATGATGATGATGATGATGATGATGATGATGATGATGATGATGATGATGATGATGATGATGATGATGATGATGTCCTACGGACTAGAGCCATCCGGTTTATATAGACACCGGAGAGGGCTAGGGTTACATAGAGTCGGTTACAATGGTAGGAGATCTACATATCCGTATCGCCAAGCTTGCCTTCCACGCCAAGGAAAGTCCCATCTGGACACGGGGCGAAGTCTTCAATCTTGTATCTTCATAGTCTTGGAGTCCGGTCGATGATGATAGTCCGGTCGATGATAGTTCGGCTGATGATGGTAGTCCGGCTATCCGGACACCCCCTAATCCAGGACTCCCTCACTAAACCCTAGAAGCTAGCCTATGATTATTATTGTTCTTATCTCTATCGACTAGCCTGGCCTCGGTTAATATAATGCACCAGAGGCCTAGGATAACAAGAGTCCTAGCCAAATACGCCGGTGGGGAGGAGTCCTTGTCTTGATCACCAAGTCTTGTGGATTCTTCCTTGTATGCGGCAGTTGTCCGAACTGGCCCATGAGTATGTGGCCATGGGGGTACTCGGCCCAATCTAACAGATCGGGAGATGACGTGGTGAGTACCCCCTAGTCCAGGACACCGTCAGTGGGCACTCTTTCCAATTTTTCAACAGCTCGTCTATTTCCTCGCCGCTCCTCGTACGCGGGCGTGTTCGGGGTTCGGTTTCACCATCGAACAGATCCTTGCGTTTTCTCCATGAGTCATCGTCGCGAAGCCACCTTCGATGTCCCATGAACACGATTTTTGAAGACCCGGGATCTCTATCTAGCAGGCGCTACATTGTGTCATCCATCACTACAAAAAAAAGACACATCCGTGACATTTTGGGCCGAACAAATTTGTTTTCTATCATACATATGACACTTCTATGACGATAATTGTGTTAAAACCCGGTATCATCATAGATGTGGTGGGCTCCTACTTCTATGACAAAAAATCATGACAGAAAATGGGCTTTTCTTCCTGGGCGGGCCGGAGACGCAGCTGCATGACATTCTTTGGGCCGTCCATGACGGAAAAAACCGTGGTAGAAGTGAGGGGGAGGAAAATTTTGGGGAGTTCCCGGTTACGGTGGGAGGTCGGGGGCCGAGCGATGCGTGTTTCTCTCGTACACGTATGCGCATGTGTGCGAGGCGTTGGCTCTAACAGAACCCGAGCGAGGCGTTGGGCTCTAACTGAACCCGAGCGATTGCACTGCAGGCTACGCGTTACTGAACCCGAGCGATCGATCGATGGCTGTTAACTGAACCCGATCGAGTGATTCCTTTGCTATGCTG
>NC_041383.1:768269450-768405978 GCF_002162155.2 Triticum dicoccoides | reverse complement strand
TGGTGTTGCCTCTGGATGAACAGGACCCCGATCGATTGAGCCGGTTGGGGCTGGATGAACAGGACCCCGTGGAGGGCTGGATGAACAGGACCACCCCATGGTGGGCAGGATGAACAGTAGACGGTGGAGGGCAGGATGAACAGTAGCCCGTGGAGGGGTGGTTGAACAGGAGCCCGTGGAGAGGGGTGGTTGAACAGTAGCCGGTGGAGTTGCGTGCGGTGGAGGCTGGATGAACAGGAGCCCGTGGATGAACAGTGCAGGTGGAGGCTGGAGGAGGTCGACAGTGGATGAACAGTAGCTCGTGGAGGCTGGAGGGGGTCGACGGTGGAGATGAACAGTATCCTGTGGAGTCCCTTTTTGCGGTACGCCACACCCCTCCCGATGAACAGGACCCCCGTTTCGACCGTAGCACTCCAACACAAGTCCGTTTCCTTCGTTTTGCAGTACGCCACACCCCTCCCGATCAACAGGACCCCCGTTTCGACCGTAGGAGGTCCGTTTCCTCCGTTTTGCGGTACGCCACACCCCTCCCGATCAACATGACCCCCGTTTCGACCGTAGGAGGTCCGTTTCCTCCGTTTTGCGGTACACCACACCCCTCCCGATCAACAGGACCCCCGTTTCGACCATAGGAGGTCTGTTTCCTCCGTTGTGCGGTAAGCCAGGCCTCGTTTCCATCGCCTCTTCAGTCCAAGCCCTCCCGATGAACACGACCACAAATTCCGTTCCGACCCATGAACACGACGACGATGCTCTTTCTCCGTTCCGACCCAGCCAAGTACACGAGCCCTCGCCGTACGTATGCGCGAGTAGGCATTTGAGACCCCGCCCGTATGTACACATACGTGGCCGTATTTTCCTTCTTGCACCCTGGCCGCTGTACGTACGTGTACATGCTACGTGCGCACCTCTACATCGACCAGTATGTACGTACACGTCCGCGACCAGAATGACAACGGTATGTACGCTTCGACCAGGTGGGTCCTGACTGTCAGGCACTTCCTTGCTTGCGAAGATGTAGCTGGTGGGTCCCAGCAGTCAGGGGGCGAATCGTTTTTTGCCCGGACGCACTTCCTTGCGTGCGAAGATGTAGCTGGTGGGTCCCAGCAGTCGGGGGGCTGGTGGGTCCCAGCAGTCAGGGGGGCGAATCGTTTTGGTTTTTTTTGCTCGGACGCACTTCCTTGCGTGCGAAGATGTAGCTGGTGGGTCCCAACAGTCAGGGGGCGAATTGTTATTTTTTTGCTCGGACGCACTTCCTTGCGTGCGAAGGTGTAGCTGGTGGGTCCCAGCAGTTAGGGGGGAAACGTTTTTTTTGCGAAATACGGTGGCCCATCCGGTGGGTCCTTGCTGTCAGGTGGAGGAATAATTATTTTCTGCGTAATAAGGAGGCACTTCCTTGCTGCCGCCGTGGACCCAGCTGTCAGCCTCTCCACCTATAGTCCATGTCTGATGGAAGTCGTTCCTTGACCACGTTGACCACGCCGCGCCGACAGCACCAGGGCGGTGGACGACGGCGAGGCCTAGGAAGGTGACGACACGGAGCCAGTGAAGACGCGGCAGTGGATGCCCACGCGGAGAGGAGTATGAGGGTTCACTCGTTCGGCTGCGGTGTGAGGCTGTCGTCGCCGCAGGGACTGGCCAGCGGTGGGAATAGTAGGGGTGGTGAGGCCTCCGCGGCAGCACAGCCGGCCACGGGAGGCAGGAGCAGGCGGCACGACCGGTGCTGCTTTGGGCAGCTGGAGAAAGAAGACCAGAGGTTGAAGAAGCACTACGGCCGTTGGATGGACATCGTACGGTCACTGCAGCTAGAATCGTTTATATTGACTAAGTTGACAAAGCCCTTGGTATGTCAACTTAGTAGGCCCACATGCCAGCTTCCGAAATGGTGCGCCCCAGATGTCAGGGGGAGGAATCATTTTTTGGGCGGGTGAAGCTAGAATATCCGAGATTGAAGAAAAAGCACGGCATCCGTTGGATGGGCATCCAACGGCCACTGGTGCTAGAACCGTGTGTTGACTATAAGTTGACAAAGCCTTGCATACGCGTCAACTCTGTTTTTTTAGGGGACGCGTCAACTTAGTAAGGCCAGAAGTGTGTGGCAGAGAACTTATAGCCCATTTGAGATTTGTTAGAACGTGTAGCCTATTTTTGAATTCTAATGGAATTTACTGCAGCCCATTTACAGTTGGTTAAAAGTACAGCCCATTTCAACCAACCGTTCAAAACAGAATTCAATAAAATTTCCCACATTTTGATGGGATCCGAAATATTTTTATCCCGAAATTTCTAGTCAGATTAAATAAATTTATATTACGTAAAAATCCAACAAAACATTGCGCTCGCAACAATTAATGAAATTAAAATTTTCAATATCCAAAAATAATATTTTATAAAGTAATCACGTGTTTGGTGCATTTTTTTATAGTTACTGCCCAGTTTTTATAATTACATCCCATTTATTATTTCTTAAAGCCCATTTTCTTGTTAAGCCTAATGCATCCGTCCTAGGAAAGATTTGCAGCCCAGTGGGGCAGAGAATAACAACTTGACCTTGCCTGGGTATTCCTAAAAAAAGTATAGCTGGGCTAGCCATTTTCAGCTTGAAAAAAATTAATATCTTAGCTGGATATCTGGCCTGGGCTAGATGGGCCACAGCCCGCCCAGTTAATACCTGCAGCGATGTTTTCGTTGTTGTTCAGAGGAGAAAAATTAATATCTGGGCTAAACATCGAAAAACTCTGCAGTGCTCACACCTCAAAAACACAAATACTGCTCGAGCTGCTTGGTCCCAGCTGTCGGACGCTTCTTGTGCAATTCTCTCATTTATTGACTACTACATAGGTTGACAATGGTGTGGGACCGTGATGTCAGGAAACCAGGGGAAGCAAAATAAATTACTCCAGCGAGCGCTTCCACCTCTGCCTTGTTGTCACCCGTGGAAACCCCTTTCCTCCCTTTTTTTTGCTCAGGCAAGGACCAATGCATGCAGCACATCCATGCGGTTATTAGCCAAGAAATAAAAGCGCTTTGCATGCTATGAATTACGATGGCCTGCATGGGTAGCTAATAAGGCATCCTCTTCACTGCTGTGATTAAATGTTGTGTTTAGAAGAGAGAAATATTCTTCTTTTCCACCAATCTACTTGCACCTACGTAGTGATGCACCTTCTAATACGACTTATTCACCTAGACGGAGGGAGTATAGTTTTATACATATATATATATATACATATATATATATATATATATAATAAGGAGGCACTTGCGTACGTGAGGCTATGCACCTGGTGGGTCCCCATTGTCATCCTCTCCAAGTAAAGTCATCTCCTCGCCCGCGCGCGCTTTCCGCCCGAAACCGTCAGCGCCGCCCGCCCTGCTTCCCGGTGCAGGCGATTGCTCCGCCTTCAAACGACACAAGTGTCGTCCGTCCGTCCATCTGCCGCCCACATTAATTATACACGATTGCCGCGGCGGCTACTCCAGCGCCACACATCCATCCCTCCGCCCGCCCACCATTTCTATATAAACTGCTGCGCCGGCCATAGCCACAGTCATCCGCATCCGTTCCCTTTCTCCTGTCCACACCACTACTGCCCACCATGGCTTCCTCGCGCTCCAGCGCACTTCGGGACGGGCGGACGATGGACCACAAGGAGATGGTAGCCATTGCTGCCGACCGGCTGGCTGGCTGGCAGCCGGGGGACGACGACGTCCCAATGGAGAACATGGTAGTCGACGATCCGGTGCCAACCCCCTCCTCCGCGCCATCCTCGCCAGTGCATTGCACCATGACCATCGGTGAGGCCCATGCCCAATATATGGACAGTGTGAGGCAGATGCTTTAGGAGCAGTTCCGGGAGGCGCAGGCCGACGCCGCCTACAACCACCATCTTCTCCAGGAGCACCTGCAGGTGGAGGAGCAGATCACCGCGGAGCAGGCGGAGCAGGAGGCGCTGCTCGACTCGTACCGCTCCCCCGCAAGGGCCGCCTCGAGCCCTGGCGGTACCGCATGCGGGTGGCGGAGGCTGCGGCCGCCTACAAAGAGGCTAGCAAAGAGGGCGATGAAGCAGGCGAGGCACTGTTTGGCGAGACCGAGGACGAGGCAGAGGACAATGCCGGCTCCGACGAGTCCCCGCTCCGCTGGTGTCGACGAGGCCCTGCTCCGCCAAGGCCCCGCGGCGCCAACAACGAGGCAGAGGACACCGCCAGCTCCGCCGAGGCCCCGCCCAGCCAACAACGAGGCAGAAGACATCACCGACTCAGCCGAGGCCCCACCCTGGTGGCAACATGGGGGAGGATTTCCACCGCTCCGCTGAGGCGCCGCCCACCGGCAACGAGACAGTGGACATCGCCGGCTCCGCCGAGGCTCCACCCGGCTGCCAACGAGGCCGCGCCACACAGAAAACGAGGAAGAGTAGAACACGGTAGGTTGCCGCCGCTCGGGTCCAAGTAAGGCCACCGCTACTACTCGCCGGTTGAAGCCAAGCTAGGCGGGTTAACCATTGACGGCCGGTTAGCTTATTGGCGGCGACGTGGAGTCGGAGAGCTGTGCTTGAGAAGTATGCTGCTTCTCCTTAACTGCTGGTGCAGTTGGCTGACTGACACATGGGCCCAACAGGCCACATGTCAGTTATGCAACTGCACCTGCAGTTTAGTCACTGAAGCTTCTCTTCGGCTCAGCAGGACACAGGTGGGTAGCTTCGGTTAATTAATTATACCTCCTTCATCACCAAGCTTCCTCCTTCGTGGATCTCATTGGCACTCTTGATGTGGAAGAAAAGGCGAGAGAAAAGGACATACATGCTTGAGGAATTGAGGGAGGATCTAGTGCCAATATAGTACAGAAGGACTTCCAGCCCCACAAGTTCAAGAACAAGGGCAAGTTTGATGGTAAAGCAAAGTTTGATGGAAGAACAAGGTTGTGCAACACAAGAACTTCAAGAAGAAGAATGACAAGAAGAAAGGTGTTTGTCATGTGGTGATCCTGATCATTGGGGTCCTAGTTGCCCTAATCGCTATGACAAGCTACGCGGGTTGACCACTCACAGCCGATTAGCTTCTTGGCGGCGACGTGGAGTCGGAGAGCTATGTTGGAGAAGGACGCTGCTTCTACTTAACTGATGGTGCAGTTGGCTGACTGACACGTGGGCCCAACAAGCATCTGGGCCACATGTCAGTTATGCAACCGCACCTGCAGTTAAGTCACTGAAGCTTCTGTTCGGCTCAGCGGGACACAGGTGGGTAGCTTTGGTTGATTAATTATACCTCCAGCGCATCCCTTTTTAGTTGAAGAATGTAGGAAATGTAATGAAATACGGCATGTTTATATGAAATACGACCGTGTATGAATGAATTTATTTCGATTAGTTCGAATTCCTGTATCACTGGCATTGGATGAACATGCAAAACAATACGTAGTAGAATTATTCCCAGGGTGGTCAATTCGTTTGCAGCAGTTTTACATGTACTCCCTCCGGTCCTTTCTAGTCTGCATACAAGTTTTGTCTACAGTCAAAGTATCTCTACTTTGACCAATCTTATACAAAAAAGTATGCACTTTCACAATGTGTGAGGTAAAAAGGAACAGAAGGGGTACGAAGAGTTTGAGCAGCTTTTTAGCATTTCTGTACATTGCAATCAAACACACAGGCCTGGCAATCCATAGAGAACATTCAAAACAATCGATGATTATGCATCTCAGCGACTCACATGTCAGAGGCAATATTTACTTCACAACTAAAGAATAAAGAAAAAATTGATCGACACTGCTGACAGCAAAGGGCGTCCCATTCGAAAATATCAAATGCATGTCTTGCTAAAATCAACGAGCAAAAGTTGACAAGGTTGTCCCATTCCAAAATATCAAATGCCTGTGATTGTGGGATGGGCAGGGTTTGCCATCAGTTCGGACATTGACATGGCACCTCGTGCTAAATAAACCAGCTGTTCTTTTTGTGCAGTTCCACCAAAATCAACCAAATTCGCGCGTAGCTTGTATGATTTCGCCCTTATATGTTGCAACGCCTTGAACTTATCGGCACCTCCTTTCTTGTGGTGGAAATGAATGATTTGATGTATTCATGAACATTTTGTGCAGTTCCCATTGAAATCAAGCTGAGCACCCCTGTTTGCACAAATACAAAAAAGTGATTAGTATAGAGCAAACTGTACTATGAATTGACAGTTTCAACAGGCACATACATGGTCCATGTAGAGCACACTTTTAGAAAAATGGAACTCACAAGAAAGAATCCTAGAACAACATTGTACTCACGCATCACAGCAAAAAAATGGAGATTTTGACAGTCCTTCTGAGCTGAAGTTAGTTTGGTCTTGTGGGGAGTAATGTAACCATCCTTCAGCTGCTCCTTCTGATGATAAGATAGACAGGGCTTCTTCATCCTGGCATAATCGGAACTAGTCACTTCACGTACTCCATATTCTTCTTCAGAGGAAGATGATGCTATTGTGCAAAGACAAGAGGACTACTAAATGTTAGCATCACTGTTTGCTCGAAAAAAAGGAAAGGAAATATTTAAAACAGCACAGATGAAGCACTTCACAAGGACAATACCACTTTTTCATGACAGTATCTAAACAGTAGCACAACACCAATAGAGATGACAAAGCTCAATGATATGGATGAAATCAGTGGGCGAGTACCAACCTTTGTCAGGAGGCTTATTGTGTACAGCATACAGATGAAGCATTTCTCCGGAACCATCTGTTGCTATCTACGGTGGTGGCCAAGCTTACTATATACTCCTCAATTAGTTTAATGTTTCCAACATCTTCTTGTGTAGTTCCACTAAAATATATGGTATCTTCAAAGAAGATCCCTGTTTGCACAAATAGAGATAATTACATATTACATTAAGAGTGGCATCAACTCAGTGGGAAAACAATTGCTTGTTCCAGCCATAGCAATAAATTAAGATGCAAAACTATATCATTACTTGTGCCATCACAGTTCTAGTGCTTCATTACAGCACCCGGAGTTGATTTTTGTTTTTTCCTTGTTCTTCCCCTTCATCACTTGGTTCAATAACAAACAAGCTACACCTTCAATGTAAGATTTGGCATGTCAATTAGGGAGCACAAGTATAGTACTAAACTTAATTTTCTGATGAAAGTGGCAAAATACAGGCCAACAGTTGTGAAATATTCTTATCTTGCCTCAATGGGATATTACGGTGCACATATAGATTGGAAGTCTTGTCTCCATTTGTGCAGTTCACTAAAATCAAGCAACATTATCGTACAAGTAGCACAACATATGAATGCACACTGCAGAATCATGTGAAAGAAGGCTAGTACTGACCTCTCATGATGCGGAATTCAAACAACTCATAAGAAGAAGATCTGAACCAAATTCGCCTTAATGGATAGGAAGTAAGATCTCCTCTTGTGCAGTTCCACTAAGATCAAGAAATCAAGCAACGTTGTCGGTGTAACATTTTGGTTGAACTGCACAAAACACTCTTCAAACAAAAGTGTTTTGTGCAGTGCAACACAAGGTCACAATGGCAACGAGGTGAAGCAGATAACCCTGTTTACACAGAGGTGCAAAGGAAACAATTAGTGGTCAATAACGGTGGATGACACAGAAGCCAATAAAAAGAAGCATCTACCTTATCTAAATGGGAAAGAAAGCAAGACAGTAGCATTTATCAAACGGTGGCATTGATTAATATTAACATAGAGATTATATTAACAATAAAATTCATTAAACATGTAATTTGCTTTTAGCTGTGGCATTGCATCAATTTTCCAGCGACATTATTAGAGGGTGTTTGTTTACAGGGACATTTTGGTGTAGGGACTAAAAAAACTCCGTGTCAGTCCGTGTTGGTCCCAGTTTTGTTATCAGACGCCTTTCCCTATGTGAGCGCAGCAAGTCTAGTCCTGCTCAAACTCTACAGCCTTGTCCCTTCCTTTCCTTTTTGAACTAGTACTTTCGCCCCTTCCTTTCCTTTTTGAACCACGTCCTAGATTTATGCGATACAACTTTCCCCACTACTTTCCCCCATTCCTTTCCTCTTTGAACCATGTCCTAGATTCATGCTATATACAACTTTTCCCACTCCTTTCCTCTTTGAACCACGTCCTAGATTCATGGTATACATGCAGTCAGAGCAATGCATGTGGAATAAGTAAATTATACCTTAAGGTTCTTGGGGCGTGGTTCGGTGGGCGACGGGCCGGCGGCGAAGAAGAAGGGGTCGGAGGCCCTCCCGCGCCACCGCTGGGTGGAAAGTGAACAGCTGCGCCGGTAGTCCCTCGCCGATGGCGACAATGTTAAGCCTCCTTCCCTTACCGGCGGACGGATCCTGCCGGCTCTTTGAGCAGCAGTGAGGGGAGAGAGAGGCCAACGAAGTCTTGTTTAGATATGTAGAGGGAGAGAGAGTGTGAAGAGAGCAACTACAAGCGCTCAGGCTCCAGCATGTATATATATACTGGAGAGAGGTGTGAAGCGTGCAAACCCTACAAAACATTTTGACTAGTCAAAGAATCCTCCTGCCACAAATTATGCTCAAGTGTAGTTATCGAACCTGAGACCTCAAGTTTGATGAGCGAACAGGCTAACCAGCTACACAACCCTCCCGTTATGTTCAACGAGAGGGAAATAACCTTTTATACATTCCTGAATCCTTATTATAGCATGCACACAAATTTTGGGCACTTGTATTCGACTTAAGTCAGTGTGCCACCATATCTTGTATACTTACTACTCCCTACGTCTAGGTGTAATAAGTCACGTTAGAAGGTGCAATGGGACCAAGGTGTGTGCGCGCGCGCGCGCGTGTGTGTGTATGTGTGTGTGTGTGTGTGTGTGTGTGTGTGTGTGTGTGTGTGTGTGTGTTTAACACCATGTGTGTGTTAGAGAGAGCGACAGATCGACCTACTCCTACAGAGAGATGTTGTGTAGTGTACGATTTTAGCCGCGAGAGTTGGTGCATCCTCTCGTTTCTGGGCGTGTCCGGTAGGGACATGCGGACAGCTGCCACGCCCGCTCCTGACCAGCCTGGCCCACCCAAAGCCCCTCCATCGCGCGCGCTTCCCGCCCGAAACGGTCAGCGTCGCTCCAAAGAATCAGTGCCGCATTCATGCCCGGGCAGAGCGGACGCGACCTCTCACTGGCGCAAGAGTGATGGTTGCTTCGTCCGTCCAACTTGCTGTCGGGTCTATGTGATTTGACGGCTCATTGGTCTTTATTACTAAGGTGGTAGGACTGCTCGATGTCCCACGCTTTCGGCGAAAGGAGGCATACTACTACTAGATTACAATTTTCTCCATTCTTACAGCGGAGGCGTGGAAGAGCAATGAAAACACGCAGGCTCAGTGATTACATGGCCCACCTCACACTATCACCGTGCGACACCTAACTCTTTACATAGTACTCCCTCCGTTCCTAAATAATACTACTAGATGAGTCCGCGCGCGTTGGCGCGGAACAGTTGTATATCTCTCTGCGCAAAATTATCGATTTCATAGAACAAAAAAAACTCTATAACCGCATGACAAATGTGGTAGCCAAACTAAATAAACTCCCATCATCATTTAGATCATCCCACGTAAATAAAAAGATCAGCCAACTCCTACTGCATAATGGGATTATATTTTTCTTTTTGACATGTTAATGGGACTTAAAAGCTCACTTACATGCATGCTACCGGTGCATGCTTGCATGCAGACATGTTGATGTGATTTAAAACCCACTCACATGCATGTGGCACGGTATTTCTGCATGCTTGCATGTGGCTTAGTGCGGAGCCTCTCAACGTCTAGATCAGACGGCTATTATGGACTGATTTACTTCATCTAACGGCTACATCAATTTTGATGACGTGGCTCAAGGAGAGGATAGAGAATTCCTAGTAGTGGGGGCTAGCTATTACTAGTAGATAGTAAGTCTTTGTAGAGATTCCACTACATACGGAACAAAATGAATGAATCTACACTTAAAATGCATCTATATACATCCGCATGTGGTTCATGGTGAAATCTCTACAAAGACTTATATTTAGGAACGGAGGAAGTACTAGTATAGTACATACTGTAATTTATCAGCAAGATAAATTTGTACAATGCTATGAAGCTTCCAGCTTCTGTTACATGTATCTTGCGTCCAAGGTTGCCCGTTGCAACATTTCATCAAATACAAAGGAGATTAACATGCCTGCTATTGCATCTCAATGATTGACAGATCATAGCAAATATGTACTCCGTCCGTTCCAAAATAAATTTCTCAACTTTGTGCAAACTTTAGTATACAAAGTTGTACTACTACTAAAGTTGACACTTATTTTGGAACAGAGGCAGCTAAGGAAAAAAATGATCCATGCAGTCCCTAGCCCTTGAACCGTGAACCCTGACCAAGCTTCAATTTGCTGGCAACGTTCGAGCTTCCTAATAAATGAAGTTTGCAACCTTTTGACCATCGGATCATTTTGTGCAGTTTCACCAAAATCGAGATGAGCATCCCTGTGGCAAAGAAATTGAACAAGCATGATTAGAATAAGATTACTGGGACTAGTTGATGAGACATAAACTCATCACAAATACAGTACGTAGAAGCCAGTAGAGGTATGTGCGCGGCAAAGAAGTATAGAGAAATATCCACAGGGAGTGATGTGGGCAGCTGGAGCAGTGGTGCAAGCCGGCTGTAAAGGGAGTTGTACCTGAGGGACGTAGCTCAACCTTGAGGAGGGCGGCGGGAGGAGGCAACTGCCCACGTCACGGCAGTGAGCAGGGACGAAGGCAACCTCACCGGCTTTGTGAGAGAGAACGGCGGGGACCCCTAATCGGGACATGCCGACAGTGGGTTTTCGCTATCGGCGACGGCCACCGCATCTACACTAAGCATCCACCCCTTGCCCAAGCGGATGTGATCCGCCGGGATGTTAGAGATGTGGCCACAGTCGTTTTGTGCGAGAGAGTGTGGAGAGAGCAACCCCAGCAAGCAACCGTGTAGGCTGGCCCGTCCTGACTATGTATATAGTGGAGCGGTTTCCTTTTCTCTCCATATGAACCTATCATATTGCTTACGTGCCACTGAAGAAAACTTTATTTATAAATGACGCGGCACCTACTACTCGTTCTCCTATAACCTTGCGCTTGGCATCTCCAAAATATTAACCTTGCGATTGGCTCTTCGCCTCTTCGGGAAGTCGAGCAATAATGGTAGTGCAGTATATATCGTTCTGGCAATATGAGACTGAATGAATTGTTGCACGTCGACCACGTGGGCGAGGGTCGAGGGGCGAGGGAGAGTGCTACATACGGAGCAAAATGAGTGAATCTACACTCTAAAATACGTCTATATACATCAGTGTTTGGAGTATGTACTAGTAGTTCATATTGAAATCTACTAAAAGACATATATATTCCAAACAATATGATAGTATAATCATTATAACCAAGGTAGTAGGGACGAGGAGTAAACGGAGGGAGTAGTAAATTTTTCTTGTCGTCCTGCGAGCCACCGTGCGCATGGGCTAGGGAGCGGGCGTAAGGCGTAGTAAGCAAGCTTCACCTCATCCTGCGAGCCACCGCGCCCGTGGGCGGGGGAGACGGCGTACTAAGCAAGCTTCTCCTCGTTCTGTGAGTTGACGGGACACATCAAAAGTCCTCCAGTGTATAGAGCCTTGCCTCTAAGGTAGGCCCCACATGGTTTGCCTCTTTTTTTAATTTAACATAACGCGTCAAGTCGCAATTTGTTTGTTCACCCGTGGTAGACGATCCTCCCTCCACCAAGTGGACAACCAGTACACGTGCCAAATTAACACGTGGCCTGCCTTTTTCATACAGAAATGAGCTCCACCGTGTACCCGCGCGAGTGTGGTTGGGAAAGAGACGGGAGTACGTGCGTCGTGCATGCACCTCTTCTCTTCGTGCACGTCCCCCAACTACGTGGGTGTGTGTGAGAGAAACAAACCGCGTTCATGAGTGTTTTTTGTTTTGGGGTGGGCGGTTGATTTCGTGAATTATTTGTGGGAATATGTGTCGATGACATCTCAAACAAAATTTTGCATGCAATGTGTGTGAAATGGAGGCCTATCCATATCATACATAGAGGGTCGGGCAATCCACGAGAAGAGAGGGAGGGGTCATAGCTATCGGTAGAGTCGAAGAGAGGATCAAGTGGGTGGGTGCGAGATCGATGAAGAGAGCCATCGAAATTGTGTGTGTGTACAAGTCAAAGATATAGGGCGACTGGCCTACCGGAACGTTAGAGGGCACACGTCAAGTTTGTGTGTGGCAGGGAGACATGACTAGAGTGCTCGATGTATCGGTGTGTGGGGGGGGTGGGAGGGGTAGGCAGAGGCCTAACTATATAGGTAGAACGACTCGCATATGTGTTGAGAAGGAGAGACCCAGCTATGTCTTGAGGGAGATCGGTCGACATCCATACATAACTGAAGGACGGGAAATATGATGGGACAGAGAGAGAGAGAGGAGGGAGAGAGGGAGGGAGAGGGGTAGAGTGCTGGATGGGTGATGGAGTTGCTTCTCGAAGATGGTGGGAGAGGCCTACTAGACAAACTAAGGGTGGAACTGCAATGTTATCAATAAGAGTGGGGATGTGTTTCTGTGTGTGCCTATGCGTGATAGATCTGTAGGGACGCATCCATGGATGATGAAGGGGAACCATGTGTTTGGTAAGCAAACCTAACTAGATTGGTAGATCAATTGTTGTTTGTCGGAGGAAGGGAGAGACACAACTAATGAGGTAGATCGATTGACGTGTGGGTAAAAATGAGTTATAAGGACCTAGATAGCTGTATGTATAGCGAGATATTGGTCGGTGTACGTCCATTTGATAGAGGCAAATAAGGCCCAGCGAGACGGATAGACAGAGAGAATGGAGCTAGGAGGTGGTGCGAGAGGCCCAACTACTAGCTAGATAGGGGGAGGAGTGTGCTGTTGTGAGAGCGGTGAAAAGAGGGACAAAAGTTTACACGTGTGTCTGACCGTATGAGAGACACGAGGCAAGGATACATAAAGGAGGAGATTGAAGGTGTGTTTGTATGTTGTAGGCACACATCGCTGGAGAGGTTTATCGATCGGTGTGTGTCGGAAAGGAGTTGTGGTGACTCTGGGAGAACGACCTAAAGAGGGGGAGGGCGAGGAAGGCATGTGCATGCACAAGAGAAAGTTAGTGGTAGCTACAAAGGTTAGAGGATTGTGTGGGTGTAAGAGACTAACAAAGATCATAATTTGATATGAAAGCGGATTCATATATTTGAATAGCAGATCATAGTGTTTTAAACATTGCATGCATGAATATAGCGGTGATACACGTGTTGTGCACATGTTATACCATAATGTGATAATGCATGGTGTTTGCAACTCACAGCTAAATGCCAGACAATCTAAACCATACTATACATCAAAAAATCTCACATTTTATTTGAATTTGTGATAATGTGTGGCGTTCGCAGCTTACAGCTAAATATCGAACAATCTAAACAATACTATATATCGAACATTCTCACATTTTATTTGAATTTGTGGTAATGTGTGGTGTTTGCAACTCACATCTAAATACTTGTAGGCGTAGGGGGCGGGGCACCATACATAATGTGATAAACACATTATACATATGAGACATGGTTTAGATTATGAAGATCTAGCTAGAGCTAGATATGTAATGTGATTTGAAATCAAAATAAAGTGGATTCAAAAAATCTAGTTCAAGTTCATATAATACACATAGTTCATATGTAACTCGAGACTAATCATGTGGTGTGCTGTGAAGATAATACACAAATGATGGTTTAACTTGACAATAATGATGATTGTAGATCTTATTAAAACAAAGAAACGAATTCAAATGCTTTGACTTCACAACAAACATTACTGTAGATCTTATTCAAATAGAGAAACGAATTCAAATTTAGTTCATATTGAAGCGGTAGTATATATGTTTGGAATGCACTAAAACGTTCATTTGGGTAGTAGGTTGCATGCATTATACACGTAGCGAAATATTTTAATTGAACATAACATGAATTCAAAGTTTTGAATGACATTTGTACGGCGCATTGATTTGGGACAGTACACGTTAGGCTTGTCCGGAAATTTCAACCCGCGCCTTGTTAGCCCAAAATATTTAAGATATATCTTTGTCTCGTTGTGCTGCAACAACTCCCTCCATCTCAACCCGCGCCTTGCTATTCTGAAATTACAACGCGCGCAAAAACTCCCACCTCCTATGAAATCCCGACACGCGAAATGCCCGTGGTACCCCTGAACCGAAAGAACCGCCTCAAATCGGTGGGGGTACTTTCATAACTTACCCCACATTTCGGACAAGCGCGTCTCTAAGCCATGGTTCCCCATAGCCATCCCATCCGCCCACCCATTCGAACACTGAGGCCGCGAAAACCCGCGACGAAACCCCACACCCTGGACCATCCGCCACCCAGCCGGAGCCTCTTCCCCGATGACGTCGTCCACAGCAACACGTCGACGTCCCTCATCCACCGTACCGGATGAGGAACCGTTGTCGATCTCATCGTCCCGCCGGTTCAGCCACCCCGTCCTCCACCTCCAAGGAGCTGCCCTGACGTTCCCCTCGTCTTTCGCGCCACCTCCATTCCCACACCGCCGTATTCACCTGCACCACCGGAAGAGCATCATCATCACGGTTTCCTCGGATGAAGCTGCGGCCTAATCGGCGCCACCAACGAGGTTGTACACTAATCGCTGCATTTTCTTCCTGATTCGATCTCACGGTGCTGCCGGCGCTGGGTCCCAAGACGACACGGCGCGACTCCATCCACGGCGGCGTCGCCCGCCACTTCCTCCATGGCGTCGCTCCCTCGGCGGCGACTTCCACATCAGTAGGACTTGCTGCTGCTTTAGCTCTCGCTCGCGCTGCTGCTCTGCTCTTGCTCTCGGTCCCCTGCCTGCTCTGCTATTGCTATTGCTCTTGCTCACGTTGCTGCTCTCGCTCTTGCTCTTGCTTGCGATGCTACTCCGATTTAGCTACACTTCAGTCGACTGAATCGACTTTTGGGCCAGTCAATTTTCAGGGGGTTGGGGGGGCTCGCAGGGGTGAAGGAAGAACCAGCCGCAACAGGGAGGGGGGCTTGCTAGAGAGGTACCCCACTATCTATCTTAGGTTTCAGGATGGGGGCGGTGGTCACCGGTGGTGGCGGGGCGTTGGCGGGGCGGTGGCGTGGGGATCGCTGGAGAAAAAGCTCGGCACGGGGGGGCCTAGAGGGATGGCCGGGGCGGCGACGGACCGGTGGTGGGGAGTGTTTTCGGGGCGGGCGGGGCGGAGCACCGCCGGCCGCGGGCGGCAGGGGGCTGCTGTTTGGCCGGCTCAGAGGGTGGAGGTTGAAGATGAACCGCAGGCCCTTGATTTCGTATCCAATGGCTGCAAAATCGACTGACCAGAGATGAAAAAGTCAGTCGACCGACGTGTAGCGTCACCTTGCTAGTGCGTTCAGTTTCTACAGCGTAATTCAGTTTCGACAGCAAAATTCAGTTTCGACAATTAAGTTCAGTATCGACAGTTACCTTCAGTTTCGACAGTTAAATTCAGTTTCGACAGTTAAGTTCAGAGATGAGCGGCTGATGTATTTTACATCTAGCACTTTGTGGTTATGTATTTTACATCATGTATTGGAGATGCTATTAGAATTCCACTCAGGTTAACGTTGTTCCTTGTCTCTCTTGTCCTGGTTCAGCCTCGGCGTCGTACAACCCACCGGAGCTGCTCCAACGACGAAACCCTCCATCATAGCGGAGCAGTACCTCGGGCTCCATCTCCAGACGCCTAAGATCTTCTTCCCCTCCTCCGACAGCCAAGTCAGCCGGAGCATCCTCACCGGCCAACCCAATCACGTTGAGATCGACATGGCTTCGCCAAAGAGGTTCTACACTTGTTGCATATCTTTTTTACTCTACATGTTATATATATTGTCCACTGAGCACACGGATTTGTTCCTTTAGTGTCGCCTTGAAAGAAAAAACATAGGAATTTTAATTTTCGCTTGTCCTCCTTTTCAAATTCCTATTCATGAAGCACAAGACTAAGAGATAGTAGCATAATAGCATTATAACCGTACATTTTCTTGTGGTTTGACTTAATGTCACCATGCTTCTTTTTCACGCAAAAAAAATGTCACCATGCTTCTTTGCATCCTGTGATCTTCCAATTGTTGTGAATCAAACACCCAGATTGGCAGAAATCCTGTGTTTTAAAATTCTCTGTTTTGCACGTGCATTCCTATCCTATTCCAGTCTATTTCGTACCCCTGCATTGCTGGAATCCTCCAATTCAAATGAACCCTTACAGAATTACTTCTCTTACAGATAGTTGCCAAAGAAAACCTTGCGTGGTTTGTCCCGCTCCTGCTGCATCGTCGTCCACCCCAGCTCAGCTGCTCCAACGACAGAAGGGTCCAGCACAGCAGGGATCCGGCCTCCAGACTGTCTTTCGCCTGCCTTAGATCTTCTTCCCCGCCGTTGGCAGCCATGAAAACAGCACTACTGTCATCAACCGAGCACATGACGTCGAGGACTACACGGGTCCGCAAGAGAGGTCTGACTCTTTCGTGTCTGCTTACGTTATGCATCGCTTAATATTACATGCTACTTTATCGTCCTGTTCACCGATTAGACTCTGAGTCAGCTCCAAACTAATGGTCAAACTTGAGTTTTTAAATGGTTGTGGGGTACATATCGGGGCCGCTATCAATAGTATCTATCTACTATCTGGTTAATCTCCGGTGTCTACTATGAGTTTCATGTTGGGTGGGAAACAAACAGTAAAGAAGCCATTATCTGTATTTTTTCACTGAAGCCATTATCTGCCTGCTATTATTGGTTTTGGGTCTATCCATAGGTTGCTACCATCACTCTGGATTTCTGCATGCACTCCTTACATAATCTCACTATGTTTTACTCCTATGCATGATAGTTATTGTAAACAATGGAACTGAACATGTAGAGAAAAAGAGACGAGCCTTGCATGGCAATAAAATTTCATGCAGACGTCGCTCCATGGTAGGCGCAAAGGCAGCCCCCCTCCACGCATTTCGGATTGTAATCGAGAGGAAGATATCTGTTCTGAGGGGGATTCAGAAGGACAAGACAACTCCTATTTACCCCCTGAGGTCTTCGCTCTAACTTGGCATGCTGATGTTGGTTATATCATGCATATGGTGTCTTGCATTGCTTACTTTATACATCAAATATGTCATCTGCTTAGTTTAGACATCCTTTGTGGGAATGCCATCTGTTTAGTTTATTCATCGTTTATGTGAATTATGCAACGCCATCTTATTTAGCCAGGCATCATATATGTGAATTTTGCAATGCCATCCTGCTTAGCCAGTCATCTTATATGTAAATTATATCAGGCCATCCTTTTTTTTGGTTACATATTACATTTGTCAAAAATGTTATTACATTCAACTGCTCTTCATGTGCATCAGCCATTTGACACGGTGATGGCAAATTCTGGAGTGAAAACAAGGTCTTCAGAGCAGACTATGCTATCTGACGAAGTGCATATCTCGCTGGTTATGGATAGCTCCTCAGAGGAGGATTCAGAGACAGATGACCAGTCCTATCCCCCCCCCCGCCGAGGTGTATGCTCTAACTTGGCAGGATTATGTTGCTCATATCGTGCGTATGGTGTCTCGCATTGTTATGTCATTTGATTAGTTTAGACATGCTTTGTGTGAATGCCACCTGTTCAGTGTCTAATTACCATATATGTGGATTATGCATTGCCATCTTGTTGCAAGACATTATATATGTGAATTATACAATGCTATCTTGTTGCAAAGGCATTATATATGTGAATTATGCAATGCCATGATGTTTAGCCTATCATCATGTATGTGAATTATATCATGCTATCATTTTTTTGTATTACGTGTTCCATTTGTCGACAAGGTTTGTATATTCAACTACTCTTCCTATGCATCAGCCATTTGAAGCGGTGATGGAAGTATCTGGAGTGAAAACAAGGTATTTAGAGCAGACAATGCTACCTGCTGAAGCAGACATCTTGCTGGTTACAGAGAGCTCCTTAGAGGAGGATTGAGAGACTGATGACCAGTCCTATTTCCCCCCTGAGGTCTATGCTCAAACTTGGCAGGGTTATATTACCCATGTCATGCATGTTGTCTTGCATTTCTTAGTTTTTACATCATATATGGATTGTCATATGTTTACTTGCTTACTATATAAATCATATATTTGAATTATATCATGCCATCATGTTTACATAGTACATACACATCATCTATCTGAATTATGGCATGGCAACCCATTTAATAAAGACATCATATAGTTATATCATCTCATCCTGTTTAGTGTTTACAGTCATCATATTTTGAATTATGGCATTCTATCCGTGAATGTATGTGAATTATGGCATGCCAACCTATTTAATAAACACATTATATAGTTATGTCATGTCATCCTGTTTACACAATCTCATATTTTGAACTATGTCTTTCCATCTTTTTGAGTTAGCCATCATAATGTGAAATTGTGTCATGCTATCCTGTTTGGTTAGCCATCATATATGTGAAATTGTGTCATGCTATCCTGTTTGGTTAGACAACATAAATATGAATTATTTCATGCCCTCTTTTATTCCCCACTATCCATTGCACCTGTCTATCATACAATGTCTATACTTTCAATTACTTTTCTTGTTTATCAGCCATTTGAATTGGAGAGCGTGATGGAAGTATCTAAGGGAGTAACAACACGGTCTTCAGAAAAGATAGTGCTACCAGTTGATGCAGATAGAACCACGGTTGTACTTGCCCAAGGACCAGATCCACCGCACATAACCCAGACTCCCGCAGATTGTACCCCTACCCAGTTGGGCAGAGAACTAGCTACACCCCTTCTAACCCCAACCCCGGCAGATAGTAACCCAGTTCCAGTTGACACAACACCGTCTCCACCACAGAGCACCACTCCGAATCCCAACTCAACACTTAAAGGAGAAGAAGATTTGTTCTCAGGTTAGGTTCTATAGCTATGGTTCATACTCCTTTGCTCTTGCATGACTGTATTTACTCATACCAACTATTTTCAAGTTTGAAGGATGGAATTGAAACTCCAATGGCGCAACAGGTATGTTTTAAACCTGTTTCTTTAACTGGTTTGCTGTTGTAACCTGCTCTATGTTGACTTTAGTTTCAATTGAATAAACAGTTCTGTTCTCATGTCATGCACATTACAAGTGTTGTTATTGCTCTATAGTTACCCACACTTATATTCTGTCAATTCTGCTTTGTCTTGAACAAATATTATTTGAACTGTGTCTCTATCTTGATTTGGCAACAAAAACTAGAATGATATATACCATCAAGTGACCATGGTCCATATATATATGTTTGTTGCATGCTGTTATCCTGTCCACTTTACTACTGAACTCATTTACCAAAATGAGTTTCATATACAACATGGTAAACATGTGATTTGTCTGCTTGTTTCTCTTTTAGAATGCGGACAAAATATTGGAGAACAGTACCGCGTTATCCAATGGTAAAGGAAGTAATGCAGATAAGGTTCAAGATAGTGAGACATCCCTGTTGGTCTCCAAGAAAGCTGATAAAAACTATCTTGACGACAGTGAGGGAACCCAAAAGTCCTGTCTTGATGTAGTCTTCGAGTTACTGGCCACTACTGCTGGCACAAGCTCTTTGAACTCGCTGCCTGAATCAGTTCGTCTTCTTGAGTCTCAACTTCAAGTTGAAAGACATCGATCAGATGTGCTGCGACAGGAAGCTGAAGGACTGAGGAAGTCCTTGCAGAATTCAGATGCATATTTTCTGGTGCAACAACAAGCATTGGAGGATTTAAGCGCCAAACAGGAGAAAGTTAATAAGCTTGCTAAGCATCTTGCCAGCATTATGGGTACCCAGGATATTGTTTCTTGAGACCTTCTGAAGTAGTTTCAGTTCTGGATTTGTTTTGCTGCGGCGTTTATTTGCGCTGGTCGCCAACTTTGACAACCAGTGTATATGATATGCTGCTTTGTTCCCTATAGTTGCACTGGTGGCGAACTTTGATGCCCAGTGGATGTAATATGTGTAATAGCCGTGATAGCCTAGCGTTAGTTTCTTGCTTATTTATTTCCATGTTGTCTTGTTTATTTGTTTGCTTGTAGTCTTTGCAGTTCTTTTTCCGCGGTTAGCTAGTGGCTGCAATAACCTATTTTTTAAAACTAGGCCACAATAACCATGGGCTAATATTTACTGTAGTGACACTGGGCCTCCTACTAGCCGTAGAAACAGTGGGCCTTCTATGGGCCGTAGAAACAATGGGCCTTCTACGGGCCGTAGAAATAATGGGCCTTCTGCGGGCCGTATTATCAATGGGCCTTATACGGGTCGTATAATCGATTGGCCAAACATGGGCCAAACAGACCGCATTATGGCCATAAATGGGCTAGAGTTGGAATTGTCTGTTCATGGGCCGACCATAACGGGCCATCATTAATAGTCCGTATTTGATGATGCTATGAAATTGGCCCAACGTATTAACGGACCACAAACGGGCCCACTGTAACCACGGGCTGAATTTGGCCCACAAGCAGAAAATGACAGTAATGTGCCGTAAATAAACGAATGCTGGAAATGAGCCCAAGAATAAATGGGCTCTGAGAAGGCCAAAAGATAACATGGGCTGGAAATGGCCCAACGGAATAACGGGCCATTAATGGGTATAAAGTGATACACTGTTCATCACGGGTCAGTTTCACCACGGGCCGTTAATGGGTGTAAAGTGATACACTGTTCATTACGGGCCATTTTCACCACAGGCCGTTAGTAGGCCAAGAGTTACATAGGGCCTCAAATGGGACGAAAGACGTCATGGGCCATACATGGGCAAAGAAGTGAAAACGGGCTGGAATCATATTAGATGGCCCAGATGACGCTACTGGGCCTAATTCGGATAGGGTGTAACGGGCCTTGGGTTAGCGGGCTGTAAATGGGCTATATTTGAACAGGCCATTAACAGGCTTTCCATGGGCCGGCCCGCCAGCTTTTGACCAAGTCAAATGGGCCGGCCTTTTCACAGGAATGGGCCTTTGTTGGGCCGTACCACGTGTCGACGTATCATAGGCGCCTATCTGACCCACTGACGAGCTGACACGTGTTTAGTCCGGCCAATAAGAATTTTACACGTGGAAATTTCCCATTGGTCGGGGCTCTTAACGGGTTATCGGATCCAAAACCCAACCCGATAGCTTAATGGCGTTCCGTTACGGTGGATGCCACGTGTCGGTCACCCTTGACGAAAGCACTTCTGTGACGCGCGATTTATCGTCATGGAAGTGGACACTTCCGTGATGATAATTTTGGTAATGTCATGGAACACTTCTACGACAGCACAGGTATGACTATCTTGATTCTGTCATAAATTTCTCATGGATGTACATGCATGACAAAAAAGCGACCTACTGTGCCAAACACGTATCATCACGAAAGTGTATTTTTTTTGTAGTGCATGCACCTGACGCATGCACAAAATCCGTGGACCACCTGCCCCGCGACATATCCGTAACCGAGATAGTTGTGCACCCTCGTGAGCAGTGCGGCTCTCATAGGGAAATATTCTTTCTCTGCGGCGTCCCATGTATTGGCTGGCGTTTTCCACAGCGTGTCTAGCTCCACTTTCAGCAGCCCCAGATACAAATTGATGTCGTTCCCTGGTTGTTTCGGCCCTTCAATTAGCATACTCATGTGAATGTACTTCCTCTTCATGCACATCCAGGGGCCAGGTGCTATGTGTGCTTCTCTGGCTGACAAATGGATTAACTCCATCGGTGCTCGCGCCCAGCACGATGTTCCTTGGATCGTCCCAAAATTCTGGGTGTTCGAAGTTCAATGATTGCCACTGGCTCGCATCCTTAGTGTCGGCGTTCTGGGAACGGGGGTCCCCAGACTTGCCTGGCTGCGGCCTGCGGCGTGGCTCAACTGGGGGCCCAGTGCGGCCCATCTTCATCAGCTCAAGCTCAAGACCCTCGCGAGGGGCCAAGCCTCGCGGGGCGGACGACAGGAGGCTTCCTCAGGGGCAGCCGCATTAGGCAGGCTCGCGAGGAGGCGGAGAGATCAAGGCAGGGGCACCTCGCGAGGAGCCCGTGACGCAAGCCATGACGATCGAAGACCAGACGGGCGCCAGGCGGGCGCCGGCCTGCGCAGTGTCCTTGTTTCCCTTTCGGTGCAAAGGGGGCAAGCACAGGCCAAGGCATCAGGCAAAGTTTACCATTCCGGTGCAACGAGACCAAGACCAGCAGAGCGGCAGGACGGAGGTCACCGTGGAGCCCAAGACGGCGTCATCACTAGAGCTTTTGGCAGCCGAAGACCACCTTTGGTCAGGATAACTTGTACTAGATGTTCCCCTTCAAAATGGCCAATTGCTGGCGCCCTTCCCGCTCATTATTTTGGGGAGAGGCCCAGGGCCTCTATAAATAGGGCTAGCCACCAAAGAGTAGAGGTATCTGGAGACCAAGTAGAACACACCGCACCTGCTCAAGAACACCCCTCACGAGGATGTTCTTCCTCTATACTATTCATCATCAGCCCCAAAAGCAATCCACCACACCACACACTGGAGTAGGGTATTACACCACAACGGTGGACCGAACCAGTATAAATCTCGCGTCTCTTGTGTTGTTCATCGTTTCCAGCTCAGATCGCACAAGGAGATCGGACGTAGATCGGTAGGGAAGAGATCTCCATGCGCACCCGAGTGTTCGAACCTCAAGGGTCTGCCGGAACCCGAACTCCGACATTTGGCGCGCCAGGTAGGGGTGCGCCGGAGTTCTCCCTCCCGACGACCCACTCTCCGCCAATGTCGCGTTCTGCCCTCATGGCGGACAATGCGCCGCCCGCTCCGGCAACAGATGTCGGCACTGAGGCCAGGGGGCTCCGGGCCTTGGCCCCCACCTTGCGACAGGTGAAGTGGCCGCGCAAGTTCAAGCCTGAGATGCCGCCGCGCTACAACGGCGCGAAGGACCCGCTGGTTTTCCTGCTGGCGTATGAGGATGTCGTCCTCAAAGCCGGGGGCGATGGTCGGGTGATGGCCAACTGGTTGCCCATGGCCCTCACGGGCGTCCCGCGCATGTGGCTCCTCCACCTGTCGACGGCTTCGGTGACCTCCTAGGAGGAGCTGCACGACCTCTTCCTCGCCCGTTTTGCTGCACCGGCGCTGCCCGTCGTCGCGGCTCTCCTGTGGGGCTCCCACGCACCACCCTTGAGCCACCACATCAAGCCGTTCACCCGCCAGATCAGCACCGCCTCCAAGCGTCAAGAAGCCCCCCGGGTTGGGTGGCGCCCGAGGCCGATCTAACCTTCGACTCGGATGATCACCCCTTCAACCCCGTCGGCTCGGGACCGCTCCCGATGCTGTGCACCCCCACCATCTTCCAAGTGGCCGTCACCAGGACCCTCATCGACGGTGGTGCCGGCCTCAACGTGCTCTCGGTGGAGGCCTTCATCCTCCTCCACGTGCCACCGGAGCGGCTTCAACCCAGCAGGCCTTTCTCGGGCGTCGGAGTCGACTCCACCGCCTCCTTGGGACAGATCGGCCTCCCAGTGACATTCGGCACCCACGACAACTTCCGCACGGTGCTGATCGACTTCGACATCGCCCCCATCGGCCTCCCCTACAACGCCATCCTCGGCTATCCGGCCTTGGCCCGGTTCATGGCGGCAACTCACCCAGCGTACAACCTCATGAAGATGCCCGGGAGCAGCGGCACCCTTACCGTGCCAGGAGACACATGGGATGCACTACAAGCGCTCCAGCTCACCTTCAAGGCGGCCGCGGTGATGCATCCCACCAGCACCGACACCCTTGAACCCAAGGGGGCTGCACCGGCTAAAAAGAAGCAGTTGTTCATCCAAGACAAGGCGAAAACCAAGCAGGTACCGGTCGACGAGGACGGGTCCACTGACGCCACCTTCACCATAGGAGCCAACCTCGAGCCTGAGCAGGAGAAGGCCCTGGTGAGTTTCCTGCGCCCGAACAAGAAGGTGTTCGCGTGGGAACCTGATCAGTTAGCAGGGGTCCCAAGGAGCGTGATTGAGCATCACCTCAACGTGTGCCCCAACGTGCGCCCCGTGAAGCAGAAGGCGAGGGGCAGTCCACTAAGAAACAAGCTTTCATCGTTCAAGAGACCCAGAAGCTGGAAGTGGCAGGGGTCATCCGCGAGGTCCGCTACCCTGGTTGGCTAGCTAATCTAGTCATTGTGCCAAAGAAGGGAGGAAAGGAGCGCATGTGTGTCGACTTCACCAACCTCAACAAGGCCTGCCCGCAGGATCCATTTCCGCTCCCTCGCATTGACCAGATAGTTGATTCCACCGCAGAGTGTGACCTATTGTGCTTCCTAGATGCCTTCTCGGACTATCACCAGATCAAGATGGCAGTGGAAGATGTGGAGAAGACGGCTTTCCTGACCCCATGCGGAGTGTACTGCTATACGTGCATGCCATTTAGGTTGCGCAACGCAGGAGCAACCTCTCAACGGCTGATGCACATCGCCCTAGGCCGGCAGCTCGGGAGGAACACTGAAGCTTAAGTCGATGACATTCTAGTAAAGTCTTGGGAGGTAAAAACCCTGATACCGGACCTGGAAGAAACCTTCGCGAGCCTCAACGAAGTGGACCTACGGCTCAACACGGAGAAGTGCGTGTTTGGAGTCCCCTCGGGCAAGCTCCTACGTTTCCTCGTGTCACACAGGGGCATCGAGGCCAACCCTGACAAGGTCAAGGCGGTCGAGGACATGAGCCCGCCAAGGACCCTCAGAGAGATGCAGAAACTCACCGGGCGTGTGACCGCGCTAGGGTGCTTCATCTCCAAGCTGGGGGAGTGAGAGCTGCCTTTCTTCAAGCTGATGAAGAAGAAAGACCCCTTCGAATGGACTGCAGAGGACGACAAGGCATTCCAAGATCTCAAGAGGTACCTTACCAGCCCACCAATGATGGTAGCTCCGCGCCCTCAGGAGCCCCTGGTGCTCTACCTTGCGGCAACCCCTTACTCAGCTAGCGCTGCCCTAGTGGCGGTCAGGGAGGAGCGCCAAGCCAAGGCCGCATCGACCGCCCGGACTGAATCAGAGCAAGGCCAGGAGGGCCTCGCGAGGACTGCGACCGCAGCCGGAAAGGAACAGCCGCAGCATGAGAGCATGCTCGGAGCAGGAGAGGCCTCTTCAAGCGACCAAGCGCTGGGGGCTCCGTCGTCTCAGGTGGCGCCACGACCTCTGGAGGAAGCAAGTTGTGTCAGCATCCTCAACCTCGTCAAGCATCCCGTGTACTTCGTCAGCATCGTGCTACGGGACGCAAGAGCGCGGTACCCCATGCCTCAAAAACTCATCCTCGCGCTATTAGTGGCCTCGCGCAAACTGCGGCACTACTTCCAAGGCCATCCCATCAAAGTCGTCTCAGCATACCCCTTGGAGAGGGTATTCAGGAGCCCCAACTCAGCTGGAAGGGTCGCTGAATGGAACATCAAACTACAGGCATTTCAGCTCGAATTCAGTACGACCAGAGTCATCAAGGGAGCTGCACTCATAGATTACATGGCAGAATGGACAGAAGCACCGGGTCTCGATGCAGCGAAGATCGATCACTTTCCCCGGGAAGTGAAGCACCGGACAGCCGGGTCATGTACTTCGATGGGGCGTTCCCCCGACAAGGCGTGGGAGCTGGCGCGGTGCTTGCACTACAAGAAATCTGTTAATACATGACGGATCCAATCCGTCACGCATAAGTGAAAAACTGTTATGGGTGTCCATACATGACGGAAATGAAATCCGTCATGTATATCGCGTCATAATTTGACATAGTACCTTCCTTGACGGTTCCTGGCCGTCATGGATTTACACCAGGCCCGCCCAGGCCCAAACCATTGTGACGGAGCAGACTGTCATGGATTGTTGCCACATAGGATTTTCAATTGCCACATGGCTGCCTACGTGGATACTATTCTTCTCATAAAAATCGTCATGGATTTACGTACAATATAGAGCCCATTTATTTCAGCCTAATTTTGACCCAGTACGTTTTTAGCGTAATGCATCACACAAATCCCAATTCCAGTTTTGACCCAAGAGGAAGTATTTGCAATGTGTCAAAAAATTCATCCAGTAAAAAGCTATTTGTATGAAATGGTAACTTACAATATACATTAACAAAATATATCACACATCAAGGTTAGGAACCAGTACAATCCATTTTACATCAACACATATAAACTATTGAGACTTATTCATGTTCTTGTCCTCTGCGGCAACTATGATGTCATGGTTGATTGTGATAGGCAAGACCAAGTAGCTCGCTACCTAGCATATTTACAAGAATATTAGATACTTGCAGATATGAATAGATAGTACAAAAAAGAGAATTACAACAAAGATAAGAAAGAATTACATGTCCAAAATTCTTAAATCTTTATAGTAACAATACTTGCTGCCGACTAGACCATCATAGTACTATTATTTATAACAGGAAACAATAATGAAATGAAGCAGTATATATGAGAACAAGATGACAGCTTGCATGAGAACTACAAATTTAGTCTATACACATGGCTTAAAATTAGTTCACAATTATCAAGGTACAAGCCAAATCAGAACACAGGAACAAAAGGGTGATGACCACTCTAGTAGTGTGTCGATGCAATGCAAGGTTATTAAGGTACAAGCTGAACTCTGAAGTTTCTTTCTTCATTGGTTCATCATGTACAGATTGCATTTTAGATATGTTCAGACTAGGAGAACCAAAAATGTATCACCATGAAACAGAAGGCACTACTTAAATATAAATACTAGAACATACCCTCCAACAATTTCATATTTAATATCTTCATTACAAATCAGAATCATGACTATGTTTCTTGTGATCTTAATTAGTGTATGCCAGCTTGAACGCGCATATACACAATAGTAAAAAGTCACCTTAGTTTATGCAAGCTATAATAGTTCATGCACTCTGTTAATTAAGTATGACATGGGATCTCAGGGGACTTACATGTACGCCATGGAGCAGCAATCACTAAGCTATTTTGACGGAATTGCATAAGGCCGTATTTTTATCAAACATCTCGGCAAACATGTGAAAGGAACACCTAGAGTAGGAATGTTTCAGCATCTACACCTATGGGGCAGCATGCCGTGTAACAAGAAATCACAGAAAGAGAGTCATAGTGAAATCTAGGACATAAGCAAGAAGATAAATTGGATTGTTTTTATATCAAATCAAGGCCTACAAATGTGCAGAGACATTCAGTGGTGGACGTTGTGATTTACAAACATCAATACTACATCACTTAGAATTTTCTTGGAACCATTCTGAAAAAGGAGCCTCCTTTTTCTGTGTATACACTTGCAAAAACAATATATACCAATGACCTCCACTAAACAATGGCTTTAAAAAACCAAGTTAACCACCATGAGAACAAATCTAGATAATAACAAAGATATATCAGCTGGGTAAAATATGGATGCTCAAGGCACGTGTAGATACAAACTATGGTTGAACTATTTTAAGAGGTCTTAAGAGGGCAAATCTTCAAGCAATATATGTATCTAACTCTGCACTAGTTTCCATTATAAACAAATGAAAAATAGTAAAGGACAGGAAAAGGTTTATTTTTACATCTTTTTAGATGGAGGCACTTACTACGTAATATCCTGAAATTGGTGACATGTACTGGAAACAAGGAATTCATCAAATTGTGATATATATATTAAATTTAGCAAAGATCAGGAGCCTACTTGTATGCATCAATTATATTAGCCGATGAAGTACAAGGATGTTAGCTACTTCTAGGTACGCATATAAAAAATAGCATCATCAATTTTATAAGCAGCTTGGCATTAACCCAGTAACAATCAAGTGTGAGTTGTACCAGATTTTGATGTTTCCAATAACTGAGAATACATAGTCGTCAGCTATTTTGGCTTCCCCTTTTCCTTCAAGTAGTGTTTTTCTTCCAAAGGGACTTGTCTTTCATAACAAAACTTACAAAAATACAGCACGTATATTTGCTGACAACAAATGGGATCAAACCAAGCATTCCATGGCAACAAGCACCACCATCATGTGTCATAAATTTCATCAACTTAATTGTGTGGAAATCAATATGATGGCTATTTTCACCACATAACAAATAGAAAGTTTGCACATATTATATAACAGAGAAGCAGTGTAATAGCAGGCCTAGTTAACAAACAATCTACTCTTGGTCAATTGATTCAGTGAGATGAATGAATTACTTTCCCTCCATAAACAAGAAAATCGAAGGAACCAACAGGGGCATCTCATTGGGAATTACTTATTAAACTAGTAGTTTCTTAACTAAGTGGCAGATCTCACAAATTTTACACTACTAGTGCTCACACGGTGAGAGAAGAAAAACAAAATATCCAGCAATGCTAGCCTATCAATGGCTGTAACTTGTGAGTATCAGGAAACAAAGTGACCACGTTTTTTGCATCAGGTTCAGACAAAGAAAATTTGAGAGCCCTGGAGAACTATCCTAGAGCAGAGCAGCAAGCATTTGGAAAGAAAAGAAACTAGAGCAAGAGGGTCGACCTTCTTGTTCTGTGGGGAATCATGGTGGACGGGGCAGAGGACCTCGCTGTCGAGCTCGTCCAGCTTGTGGGGCTCGAGCGTTGGCTCCCGGTCATAGCCGTTCATGGATCTGGAGAGGGGAAGAGCTCCTGCTGGTCTGAATCAAAGCAAAAAAAGTCTATTGGAATGGGAGAGAGAAGGAAGGAATGACAGAGAGAGGAATCGATGGGGAAAAGTTGGAAGGGACCCTTTGCGGTGCGTCGTCGTCGCCGGCGACGTCGAACTCGGGCCTCCTGCAGGTCACGGTCATCATCCTCTCCTCGCCCGGCGCTTGCTGCAGCGGATCTCTGGATGGCGAGGCAGCTTCATGATCTGGGAGATGGAGGAGGGAGGCCCCTGCCGCAGATCCATGGACCTGGTCCTTGGTTGTGAGCAGCAGAGGAGCGCCGCAGCAGCTAGGGTTAGCCGCCGCTTCCATTGGGCTGCTGCCGCCGCTGTCTCCATGGATCTCGGGCCGCCGTCGTTGGTTGGAGGCAGGGAGGTGGAGGCAGAGGACCAGGACGAGGAGAGTAGAGATGCGGCAGCGGCGGCGGTGGCGGATGGAGGAAGGAGATTGGGGCAGTAGTGTTTTAGGTTTAGCTTTTATATACACGAAACGTTTTGGGCTTTAGGCGGGCTTTTTTGGCGGGCTTGCGGGGTTATACTGGGCCGTTCATGACGATTTTTGATACTGTCATGGGAAATCCGTCATGCATTAACAGGTTTCTTGTAGTGTCGTATCCCCAACCCAGGACAAACTCTACTACGCCGTGCAACTCTGCTTCCAGCATGGAGAAAAGGTCTCCAACAACATAGCAGAGTACGAGGGCCTGATAGCAGGCTTGCAAGCCGCAATCGCCTTAGGGGTGAAGCGCCTCATCATTAAGGGCGATTCACAGCTCCTCGTCAACTTCTCCAACAAGATATACGAGCCAAAGGACGAGCACATGGAAGCCTACCTCGCTGAGGTCCGCAAAATGGAGAAACAGTTCTGGGGGCTGGAGCTGTAGCATGTGCCTCGCGGCACCAATCAGGAGGCTGATGACATTGCCAAGAGGGCATCTAGGCGGCTGCCTCAGGAGCCCGGCGTCTTCGACGAGCGGCTCTTCAAGCCCTCGGCGGTGCCGTCACTATCAAGCACGGCGCAACCAAGGGAGGAGCTTCCTCAGCCGCCTACCTGGGGAGCTCCGGTCTACGGCCCGGCCTCAGGGGCACGCCTGCTCCTAGCGTTGGAGCCTCAGGAGGGGTGTTGGATCCCGGAGCTCAAGAACTACCTGATGCAAGGGACTCTGCCGGAGGACGAGGAGGAGGCGGAGCGTGTGGCGCGGCAGGCCACGGCTTATTGCATCAAGGATGGAGAGCTGTACAGGAAGCGACCAAATGATGTGTCCCTACGTTGCATCCCCAGAGAGCAAGGGAAGGAGCTGCTGGCGGACATACACGACGGGGACTGTGGGCACCACTCGTCGTCACGAGCCCTCGTCGGTAAGGCGTTCCGTAGCGGATTCTACTGGCCCACAGCACTCAGCAACGCCGTTGAGCTGGTGAAGGCTTGCGAGTCCTGCCAGTTTCACGCTAAACAGATCCATCAGCCTGCGGGGGGTCTGCAAACTATACCCCTCTCATGGCCGTTTGCAGTTTGGGGGCTGGACATTCTGGGCCCGTTTCCTTGGGCGCCAAGGGGCTATCGCTACCTCTACGTCGCCGTGGACAAGTTCACCAAGTGGGCTAAGGTGGAATTTGTCCGCACAATCCCGGCAGGCTCTGCAGTCAAGTTCATCAAGGGCCTCGTGAGCCGATTTGGGGTGCCTAACCGCATCATCACCGACAATGGTTCGCAATTCACCAATAATCTCTTCAAAACGTACTGTGCTAACCTTGGAACACAGATATGCTACGCTTCAGAGCACACCCCCAAAGCAACGGCCAGGCTGAACGAGCCAACGCGGAGGTCCTGAGGGGCCTCAAGGCAAGGACCTTCAAGAAGAAGCTGGAGGCATGTGGCAGGGGTTGGTACGACGAGCTCCAGTCCGTGCTGTGGTCAATCCGCACAACTGCGACCAAGCCGACTAGCGAGACCCCTTTCTTTCTCGTCTACGGAGCAGAGGTTGTTCTCCCTCACGAGGTCAGGCGTTGCTCCGCACGGGTCCTGGCGTTCGACGAGGCATAGCAGGACGCCATCCGGGGGACAGATCTCGTGCTGGGGGAGGAACGTCGTCGAGAAGCCGCACTCCAAGCGGCAAGGTATCAACAGGCGCTGCGACGATACCACTGCCGCAACATCCGCCCCAGGACCCTTCAGGTAGGGGATCTCGTGCTGAGACGGGTTTTCTCGAAGGAGGGGCTGCACAAGCTCTCTCCCATGTGGGAGGGCCCGTTCAAGGTTGTTCATGTTTCCAGGCCTGGCTCTGCGCGCCTGGAGACCCCGGAGGGTGTACCCATCCAAAACGCATGGAACATTCAACATCTCCGGAGGTTCTACCCTTGAGCGAGGCCTAATGCCCAGGAAAGGCCTGGTGCATGTGAAGAAGGCAAACGCCTGTGAAGCTGTCGCGTTTTGGGAAAGGCCCGGTGCCTGTGAAGAAGGCAAACGCCTGTGAAGCTGTCGTATTTTGGGAAAGGCCCGGTGCCTGTGAAGAAGGCAAATTCCCGTGAAGCTGTCGCATTTTGGGAAAGGCCTGGTGCCTGTGAAGAAGGCAAATGCCTGTGAAGCTGCCGCATTACCAGAAAGGCCCGGTGCCTGTGTAGAAGGCCAATGCCTGTGAAGCTCGCCGCCTGTGACACTCTCACGTAATAATGAGTGGGGTTGTACACGCCCCGGAGTCTCCGGAGTGCCGCCCTCGAGCCTCGGGGGCTCCCGCCCACGCCCAGTGGCAGCACTTAGCTCCGTGCTGGTGAGAAGACGTCGAAGACTAGAATAGGTGCCGGACGCAGCTTTTTCATTTGCTTTCTGAAGTTGGCTTTTTCGTTCTTGTTTGAAGTTTTACTGAAGCTGTTGCCCTTCTTGGCATGTGACTCTTTATCTTCTTCACTCGCTTGCCTCGTTTTCTCTCGCACAAGTCTCGCGAGGGAGGTTCGTGGGCGCCCTCGCGAGTGTTCTCTGCCCCGGTCTTTTGGAGCTTTCCTATCCGAGTCCTCTGCGGGAGCACCCCTCCCAGTCCGTGCCCCATGGGCATCGTGACATGAACGCGGGACCTGGGCCGATCGCCCCCACAGCCGAGACCAAAAGTTACCCCTCCTGCTAATCTTTGCAGGACATGAAGCGCACGGCGAGGCCTCGGCCTCTAGAGGCGAGGACCGCGTCAAGCCCCACCGAGCTAAAATAATCCCCGCACACGGGGGTACGACGCGGAAACACAGCGCAGAAATAGCGGAAGCAGTGCGATAATTAACTGCAACAGTTCTGACACGCCCCCACGAGGCCCTGTACTACCTTCTCTTTCTACGCAGGAAAAGAAGAAAAGCAAAATAGGCACGACTTGTCCGGCACCAACTTGCGGCTGAAGCTCGAGCTGCTTCGGGGGCTCAGGCGGATCCCTCCTCTCGCTTCACCGGGGCACGACGGTGCGCTAACCCGCTGCCTTCGCCCAGGCGGGTGCGACAGCGCGGGGGCTGGTCGCGGCCACTGCTGGAGGAGCTGCTGCCTAAGGGAGAGTCACCAAAGCTTGGCGAACCCCGAGCACCGCCGCCTGTACGACTGTCGTCGTCTTCATCTTGGTCGGTACCGGGGCTGGGCAGGCGGCCGCGGTCATCATCTTTGTGGCAGCACCCTGCGCGGTGACCGTCTTCCCCGAACAGCCTCACGTATAGGGTGGCGTCGCCATCGAACTTGAAGTGCAGGGTGCACCGCCGGCTCAGGCCGCGCGCGTGGGCAAACGTTTGCCAGCCGCGAGTCAGGGCACCATTCCCAGAAATGGAGACCTCCAGCGAAGCCCAGGAGGCCCTACTGCAGCAACCATCCGCCTGGAGCCAGAAGCCGCACCGGGTGCTGGCCGGCAATTCACCTACGAAGAAGCGGGGGAGCTGGAGCCAGGTGCTGCTCGGGTCCGCCGACCACACGAGAACTCCGACAGCACCTCTGCCGAGCGAAAGCACGGCCTGTGCGGCCGCGCGGTCACGACATACCTCCCTTCGGCAGCCGGGCGCTCACCACCGCGCAGGGCGCCGCCTCCATGGCCGTGAGAAGCCACTATAGGGACCGCGAGATGCTTGCGAGGGCGGCCTCGGCCGCGCTTGGCCGAGGGGAGTCAGGCCCTGCCTCGCAAGCCTTTCCTTTCTCGGCGGCCGAGAATCTCTTTGGCGGGGCCATGGGAACGGCGAGTAGCTAAGAAGAATGAAATGAGTAGCAGGAAGGAATGGACTAAAGGGGCTCACGCAACCCCGTACTTATAGCCCGAGAAGGCCAACCGCCGAGCACCACGATCGCAGGTAATCATGACCCGTTTCTCTGCATGCAGGGACTTGTCAAGTCGTGCAGTCGCCGAGGCGGCGTGGGAAGCGCAAGCGCCCAAGGCCGCAGGCTATTGGGGACAGCGGCGCTTCGCGCTTGCCCCTTCGCTTCTCTACTAAGCCAAGCCCGCGCGCGCCTAGGGCTCGGGGGCTACTATCAGCGTTCTGGGAACGGGGGTCCCCAGACTTGCCTAGCTGCGGCCTGCGGCATGGCTCAAGTGGGGGCCCAGGGCGGCCCATCTTCATCAGCTCAAGCTCAAGACCCTCGCGAGGGGCCAAGCCTCGTGGGGCAGATGACAGGAGGCTTCCTCAGGGGCAGCCGCATCAGGCAGGCTCGCGAGGAGGCGGAGAGATCATGGCAGGGGCACCTCGCGAGGAGCCCGTGACACAAGCCATGACGATCGAAGACCAGGCGGGCGCCAGGCGAGCGCCAGGCAGGCGCCGACCTGCGCAGTGTATTTATTTCCCTTTCAGTGGAAAGGGGGCAAGCACAAGCCAAGGCATCAGGCAAAGGTTACCATTCCGGTGCAACGAGACCAAGACCAGCAGAGCGGCAGGACGGAGGTCACCGTGGAGCCCAAGACGGCGTCATCACTAGAGCTTTTGGCAGCGGAAGACCACCTTTGGTCAGGATAACTTGTACTAGATGTTCCCCTTCAAAATGGCCAATTGTTGGCGCCCTTCCCGCTCATTATTTTGGGGAGAGGCCCAGGGCCTCTATAAATAGGGCTAGCCACCAAAGAGTAGAGGTATCTGGAGACCAAGTAGAACACACCGCACCAGCTCAAGAACACCCCTCACGAGGCTGTACTTCCTCTGTACTGTTCATCATCAGCCCCAGAGGCAATAGACCACACCACACACTAGAGTAGGGTATTACACCACAATGGTGGCCCGAACCAGTATAAATCTCACGTCTCTTGTGTTGTTCATCATTTCCATCTCAGATCGCACGAGGAGATCGGACGTAGATCAGATGTAGATCGGTACGGGAGAGATCTCCACGCGCACCCCAGTGTTCCAACCTCAAGGGTCTGCCGGAACCCGAAATCTGACATTTGGCGCACCAGGTAGGGGTGCACCGGAGTTCTCCCTCCCAACGACCCGCTCTCCGCCAACGTCGCATTCCTCCCTCATGGCGGACAACGTGCCGCCTGCTCCAGCAACAAATGCCGACACTGAGGCCAGGGAGCTCCGGGCCTTGGCCCCCACCTTGCGACAGGTGCACTGGCCACGCAAGTTCAAGCCTGAGATGCCGCCGCGCTACAACGACGCGACGGGCCCGCTGGTTTTCCTACTGGCGTATGAGGATGCCGTCCTCAAAGCCGGGGGCGATGACCAGGTGATGGCCAACTGGTTGCCCATGTCCCTCACCGGCGTCTCGCGCATGTGGCTCCTCCACCTGCCGACGGCTTCGCTGACCTCCTGGGAGGAGCTGCACGACCTCTTCCTCGCCCGTTTTGCTGCACCGGTGCCGCCCGTCCTCGCGGCTCTCCTGGGCGGCTCCCTAGCACCACCCTCGAGCCGCCACATCAAGCCGTTCACCCGCCAAATCAGCACCGCCTCCAAGCGTCAAGAAGCCCCCCCGGGCTGGGTGGCGCCCGAGGCCGATCTAACCTTCGACTCGGATGATCACCCCTTCAACCCCGTCGGCTCGGGCGCGCTCCCGATGCTGCGCACCCCCACCATATGCCAAGTGGCCGTCACCAGGACCCTCATCGACGGTGGTGTCGGCCTCAACATGCTCTCGGTGGAGGCCTTCAGCTTCCTCCACGTGCCACCGGAACGGCTTCAACCTAGCAGGCCTTTCTCGTGCGTCGGAGTCGGCTCCACCGCCTCCTTGGGACTGATCCACCTCCCATTGACCTTCGGCACCCACGACAACTTCCGCACGGAGCTGATCGACTTCGACATTGCCCCCATCGGCCTCCCCTATAACGCCATCCTCGACTATCCGTCCTTGGCCCGGTTCATGGCGGCAACTCACCCAGCGTACAACCTCATGAAGATGCCCGGGAGCAGCGGCACCCTTACCGTGCCAGGAGACACAAGGGATGCGCTGCAAGCGCTCCAGCTCACCTTCAAGGTGGCCGCGGTGGCGCAGCCCGCCAGCACCGACACCCTTGAACCCAAGGGTGCTGCGCCGGCTAAAAAGAAGCAGTTGTTCACCCAAGACAAGGCGGAAACCAAGCAGATACAGGTCGACGAGGACGGGTCCACTGACGCGACCTTCACCATAGGAGCCAACCTCGAGCCCGAGCAGGAGAAGGCCCTGGTGAGTTTCCTGCGCCCAAACAAGAAGGTGTTTGCATGGGAACCTGATCAGTTAGCAGGGGGCCCGAGGAGCGTGATTGAGCATCACCTCAACGTGTGCCCCAACGTGCGCCCCGTGAAGCAGAAGGCGAGGCGGCAGTCCACTGAGAAACAAGCTTTCATCATTGAAGAGACCCGGAAGCTGGAAGCGGCAGGTGTCATCCGTGAGGTCCGCTACCCTGATTCGCTAGCTAATCCGGTCGTTGTGCCAAAGAAGGGAGGAAAGGAGCGCATCTGTGTCGACTTCACCAACCTCAACAAGGCCTGCCCGCAGGATCCATTTCCGCTCCCTCGCATTGACTTGATAGTCGATTCCACCGCAGAGTGTGACAAATTGTGCTTCCTAGATGCCTTCTCGGGCTATCACCAGATCAAGATGGTAGTGGAAGATGTGGATAATACGGCTTTCCTGACCCCATGCGGAGTGTACTGCTATACGTGCATGCCATTTGGGTTGCGCAATGCAGGAGCAACCTTTCAGCGGCTGATGCACATCGCCCTGGGCTGGCAGCTCGGGAGGAACGCTAGAGCTTACGTCGATGACATTGTGGTAAAGTCTCGGGAGGCAAAAACCCTGATACAGGACCTGAAAGAAACCTTCGCGAGCCTCAATGAAGTGGACCTACGGCTCAACCCGGAGAAATGCGTGTTTGGAGTCCCCTCGGGCAAGCTCCTGGGTTTCCTCGTGTCCCACAGGGGCATCGAGGCCAACCCTGAGAAGGTCAAGGCGTCGAGGACTTGAGCCCGCCAAGGACCCTTAGAGAGATGCAGAAACTCACCGGGCGTGTGACCGCGCTAGGGCGCTTCATCTCCAAGCTGGGGGAGCGAACACTGCCTTTCTTCAAGCTGATGAAGAAGAAAGGCCCCTTCGAATGGACTGAAGAGGCCGACAAGGCATTCTAAGATCTCAAGAGGTACCTTACCTGCCCGCCAGTGATGGTAGCTCCGTGCCCTCAGGAGCCCCTGGTGCTCTACCTTGCGGCAATCCCCTACTCAGCTACCGCTGCCCTGGTGGCGGTCAGGGAGGAGCTCCAAGCCAAGGCCGCATCGACCGCCCGGACTGAAGCAGAGCAAGGTCAGGAGGGCCTCGCTAGGACCGCTACTGCAGTCGGAAAGGAACAGCCACAGCATGAAAGCACGCTCGGAGCAGGAGAGGCCTCTTCAAGCGACCAAGCGCTGGGGGCTCCGTCGTCTTAGGAGGCGCCACGACCTCTGGAGGACGCAAGCTGCGTCAGCACCCTCAACCTCATCGAGCATCCCATGTACTTCGTTAGCACCGTGCTACGGATGCAAGAGCGCGGTACCCCATGCCTCAAAAACTCCTCCTCGCGCTATTAATGGCCTCGCGCAAGCTGCGGCACTACTTCCAAGGCCATCCCATCAAAGTTGTCTCAGCATACCCCTTGGAGAGGGTACTCAGGAGCCCCAACTCAGCTGGAAGGGTCGCTGAATGGAACAACGAACTACAGGCATTTCAGCTGGAATTCAGTATGAACAGAGTCATCAAGGGAGCCACACACGCAGATTTCGTGGTAGAATGGACAGAAGCACCAGGTCTCGAGGCAGGCGAAGACCGATCACTTTCCCAGGGAAGTGAAGCACCGGACGGCAAGGTCATGTACTTCGATGGGGCGTTCCCCCGACACGGCGCGGGAGCTAGCGTGGTGCTCGTATCCCCAACCAAGGACAAACTCTACTACGCCGTGCAACTCTGCTTCCAGCACGGAGAAAAGGTCTCCAACAACATAGCAGAGTACGAGACCTGATAGCAGGCTTGAAAGCCGCAATTGCCTTAGGGGTGAAGCACCTCATCATCAAGGGAGATTCACAGCTCCTCATCAACTTCTCCAACAAGATATACGAGCCAAAGGACGAGCACATGGAAGCCTACCTCGCTGAGGTCCGCAAAATGGAGAAACAGTTCTGGGGGCTGGAGCTGCAGCATGTGACTCGCGGCACCAATCAGGAGGCTGATGACATTGCCAAGAGGGCATCTAGGCAGCTGCCTCAGGAGCCCGGCGTCTTCGAGGAGCGGCTCTTCAAGCCCTAGGCGGTACCGTCACTATCAAGTACGGCGCAACCAAGGGAGGAGCTTCCTCAGCCGCCTACCTCGGGAGCTACGGTCTGCGGCCCGGCCTCAGGGGCACGCCTGCTCCTGGCGTTGGAGCCTCAGGAGGGGTGTTGGATCCTAGAGCTCAAGAACTACCTGATGCAAGGGACTCGGCCGGAGGACGAGGAGGAGGCGGAGCGTGTGGCGCGGCAGGCCACGGCTTATTGCATCAAGGATGGAGAGCTCTACAGGAAGTGACCAAATGGCGTGTCCCTACGTTGCATCCCCAGATTGCAAGGGAAGGAGCTGCTGGCAGACATACACGATGGGGACTGTGGGCACCACTCGTTATCACGAGCCCTCGTCGGTAAGGCGTTCCGTAGCGGATTCTACTAGCCCACAGCACTCAGCGACGCCATTGAGCTGGTGAAGGCTTGCGAGGCCTGCCAGTTTCACGCTAAACAGATCCATCAGCCTGCGGGGGGTTTGCAAACTATACCCCTCTCATGGCCGTTCGCAGTTTGGGGGCTGGACATTCTGGGCCCGTTTCCTCGGGCTCCAGGGGGCTATCACTACCTCGGGCTCCAGTTCACCAAGTGGGCTGAGGTGGAAGCTGTCCGCACAATCCCGGCAGGCTCCGCAGTCAAGTTAATCAAGGGCATCGTGAGCCGATTTGGGGTGCCTAACCGCATCATCACCGACAACGGTTCGCAATTCACCAGTAATCTCTTCAAAACGTACTGTGCTAACCTTGGAACGCAGATATGCTACGCTTCAGTAGCACACCCCCGGAGCAATGGCCAGGCTGAACAAGCCAACGTGGATGTCCTGAGGGGCCTCAAGGCCAGGACCTTGAAGAAGAAGCTGGAGGCCTGTGGCAGGGGTTGGTACGACGAGCTCCAGTCTGTGTTGTGGTCAATCCGCACAACTGCGACCAAGCCGACTGGCGAGACCCCATTCTTCCTCTTCTACGGAGCAGAGGCTGTTCTCCCTCACGAGGTCAGGCGTCGCTCCGCACAGGTCCTGGCGTTCAATGAGGCGCAGCAGGACACCATCCGGCGGACGGATCTCGTGCTGGGGGAGGAACACCGTCGAGAAGCCGCACTGCGAGCGGCAAGGTATCAACAGGCGCTATGACGATACCACTGCTGCAACATCGCCCCAGGACCCTTGAGGTAGGGGATCTCGTGCTCAGATGGGTTCTCTCCAGGGAGGGCTGCACAAGCTCTCTCCCATGTGGGAGGGCCCGTTCAAGGTTGTTCATGTTTCCAGGCCTGGCTCTGCGCACCTGGAAACCCCGGAGGGGGTACCCATCCAGAACGCATGGAACATTCAACATCTCCGGAGGTTATACACCTGAGCAAGGCCTAACGCCTAGGAAAGGCCCGGTGCCTGTGAAGAAGGCAAACGCCTATGAAGCTGTCGCGATTTGGGAAAGGCCCGGTGCCTGTGAAGAAGGCAAACGCCTGTGAAGCTATCGCATTTTGGGAGAGGCCCGGTGCCTGTGAAGAAGGCAAACGCCTATGAAGCTGTCGCATTTTGGGAAAGGCCCGGTGCCTGTGAAGAAGGAAAATGCCTGTGAAGCTACCGCATTTCGAGAAAGGCCCGGTGCCTGTGAAGAAGGCCAATTCCTATGAAGATCGCCGCCCGTGACACTCTCACGTAATAAGGAGTGGGGCTGTACAGGCCCCGGAGTCTCCGGAGTGCCGCCCTCGGGCCTCGGGGGCTCTCGCCCACGCCCAGTGGCAGCACTTAGCTCCGTGCTGGTGAGAGGACGTCAAAGACTAGAATAGGTGCCGGACGCAGCTTTTTCGTTTGCTTTCTGCAGTTGGCTTGTTCGTTCTTGTTTGAAGTTTTACTGAAGTTGTTGCCATTCTTGCCTTGTGACTCTTTATCTTCTTCACTCGCTTGCCTCGTTTTCGCTCGCACAAGTCTCGTGAGGGAGGTTCGTGGGAGCCCTCGCGAGTGTTCTCTGCCCGGTCTTTTGGAGCTTTCCTATCCGAGTCCTCTACAGGAGCACCCCTCCCAGTCCATGCCCCATGGGCATCGCGACACGAGCGCGGGACCTGGGCCGATCACCCCCACAGCCGAGACCAAAAGTTACCCCTCCTGCTAATCTTTGCAGAACATGAAGCGCACGGCGAGGCCTCGGCCTCGGCCTCGGGAAGAGAGGACCGCGTCAAGCCCCGCCGAGCTAAAATAATCCCCGCACGCGAGCGTACGACACGGAAACACAGCGCAGAAATAGCGGAAGCAGCATGATAATAAATGGCAACAGTTCTGACACGCCCCCACGGGGCCCTGTACTACATTCTCTTTCTACGCAGGAAAAGAAGAAAAGCAAAATAGGCACGACTTGTCCGGCACCAACTTGCGGCTGATCCGGAGATCATTGCTGCTGCGGTCGAAGAGTGGACCGCCGCTTGTGTATCGGCCATGAATATTCCAACCCGGTTTGGCAGATCAGAGGGGTCCGGAATACTGTCGCCATCGGAACAGCCCCCAAACCGGCCATTTTGTAACTGATATAAGGACTCGGTCTCCCCGGTCGATGACTCGTCGCTGGAATAAACTACAGTCTGACCACCAGATTCCGATCTATCCTCGTATTCCCCTCCATGGATGACTCCCACGAAGGCACGCTTCATTGCCGGTTTGACCCAGGCAGATCATGCACGCTGAGCCGTTTCGACAAGGTAGGTGCAGATGTTCGGCTCAGGGCCCGGTTCACCGATCTTGCCGATGAAGATGTGTATGCCCCCAAAGGGGACCCGGTACCCATACTCAATTGAGCCGGCCTCGGGGCCCCATCCTGCATCGTCGATGTAGAGCTTGCCGCGACGACTCTTGGTCATCCGGCCCACGGCGTAACCCTTGAGTCCTTCGAAGTTGCCCTCCAAGAACTTGAAACCGTCGTGCAATAGCCCCACGGTGGGCGCCAACTGTCATGGTTTTTTCACGGCAGATATCCTCTTGAAAGGACTTAGTCGTGGAGCCATCGCTACGGGTTAGCTTGAAGGGGTTAATGCGGACAAGAGACACAAGAGAGTTTATGCTAGTTCGGCCCCTTCGATGAAGGTAAAAGCCTACGTCTAGTTGTGATGGAATTGATGGGGTTTCGATGACCAGGGAGCAAATATGCTTCGCCTAAGTCTCGAGTTGTTATCTGTTGTCCAGAACCGCCGCCGGGTCGTCCCCTTATATACATGGGTGACACCCGTCGGTTTATAGAGTCCCCAGACCGGCTCATAAACGTGTCCAGTTCGGTCTCCGCTCTTTCTATCTTACCATACAAGTTACATACCAATGCCAGTTCATGGTTACAGGCCTTGAACCGGTTCTGGGCCTTGGGCTTCAAGCATACTCAACTACTGATGAAGTTAACCCGGCCTGTCCTGGCCGGTTTACGCCCAGTAGTAATATCCTCAATAGCGGGGGACACGATGTTTACCCAGGTTCGGGCCCTCTCGATGGAGGTAATACCCTACTTCCTGCTTGATTGATCTTGATGATATATGAGTATTACAAGAGTTGATCTACCACGAGATCATAGAGGCTAAACCCTAGAAGCTAGCCTATGATTATGATTGTTCTTATCTCTATCGACTAGCCTGGCCTCGATTTATATAATGCACTAGAGGCCTAGGATAACAAGAGTCCTAGCCAAATACGTCGGTGGGGAGGAGTCCTTGTCTTGATCACCAAGTCTTGTGGAATCTTCCTTGTATGCGGCAGTTCTCTGAACTGGCCCATGAGTATACGGCCATGGGGGTCCTCGGCCCAATCTAACAGATCGGGAGATGACGTGGTGAGTACCCCCTAGTCCAAGACACCGTCAGTGGGCGCTCTTTCCAATTTTTCAACAACTCGTCTATTTCCTCGCCGCTCCTCGTACGCGGGCGTGTTCGGGGTTCGGTTTCACCATCGAACAGATCCTTGCGTTTTCTCCATGAATCATCATCGCGAAGCCACCTTCGATGTCCCATGAACACGGCTTTTGAAGACCCAAGATCTCTATCTCTCTAGCGATATGTTGTGTCATCCATGCACCTGACGCATGCACAAAATCCGTGGACCACCTGCCCCGCGAAATATCCGTAACCGAGATAGTTGTGCACCGTCATGAGCAGTGCGGCTCTCATAGGGAAATATTCTTTCTCTGCGGCGTCCCACGTATTGGCTAGCGTTTTCCACAGCATGCCTAGCTCCTCTTTCAGCAGCCCCAGATACACAGAGTCGGTTATATAGACACTGGAGAGGGCTAGGGTTACACAGAGTCGGTTACAATGGTAGGAGATCTACATATCCGTATCGCCAAGCTAGCCTTCCACGCCAAGGAAAGTCCCATCCGGACATGGGACGAAGTCTTCAATCTTGTATCTTCATAGTCTTGGAGTCCGGCCGATGATGATAGTTCGGCTATCTGGACACCCCCTAGTCCAGGACTCCGTCAGTAGCCCCTGAACCAGGCTTCAATGATGACGACTCCGGCGCGCATATTGTCTTCGGCATTGCAAGGCGGGTTCCTCCTCCGAATAATTCATAGAAGATTACAAACACCAGGATAGTGTCCGGCTCTTCAAAATAAATTCCACATACATCCCGTAGAGGGAATAACATTTACACAAGTTCAATCTGCTGACGTATGATGTGGCGTGACATCACACCACAACCAAGCATTTATGTTTCTTATTATACCACCTCAGCGCATTTAGCAAAGCGGTTTCCTTGGCACGTCTTGTCAAAGCAGAGATCGTGTTCCCCTTATTCCGGGATTCCCATCAATACGAATGTGGGTAACCCAACCGCGCCATTGATTGCGGCGCTTGGGAGATAAGTGAGTTTTACCAGGCCGGTGGGGACGCATAGTTTCGTCCGCCCATATATAAGGGGATAAGGATCCACCTCTTTTACCTACGCCTTCTTCCTCCTTTGCTTATCCATCTCCGCGCACTCGAGCTCCCGCGCCCAAGTTCGCACACCTCACCTCGACCCTCTCCAGCCATGTCCGGAGCGGGAGGCAAGTGGTTGGCCTCCTCCGTTACGGAGGGACACATCGAGAAGCTGCGCGGCGCCGGATATCTGTCCAGCGACATCGCGCATCGGCTGCCCGACGAGGGGCAACTCATCCCCACCCCCAGGCCCCATGAGAGGGTGGTATTCCTTCCCCATTTCCTCCGCGGACTGGGCTTTCCTCTCCACCCCTTTGTCCAGGGGCTCATGTACTACTACGGCCTGGATTTCCACGATCTGGCCCCAAATTTCATCCTCAATATCTCGGCGTTTATCGTCGTGTGCGAGGCCTTCCTCTGCATCCAGCCCCACTTCGGCTTGTGGCTAAAGACCTTCAATGTCAAGCAGAAGGTTGTTAAGGGCAGCCAAGCGGAGTGCGGAGGCGCCATGGTGGGCAAAATGCCCAACGTCACCTGGCTCGAGGGTGCCTTCATGGAATCCGTCAAAGGGTGGCAATCGGGGTGGTTCTACATCACCGAGCCGCGTGACCCTAAACGGGCAGCGGCCCCCGAATTCAGATCTGGCGCCCCCATGCAGCTCACCTCCTGGAAAGAGAAGGGCTTGCTTTGGGGTAGTTCGAAGGAGCTGACCGGACTCCAGTCCTATCTCCAGACCCTGGTGAACAAGAAGCTCAAGCTTGTCAATGTGATCCAGGTCATGCTCGTCCGCCGGATTCTCCCCTGCCAGCAACGGGACTTCAATTTGTGGGAGTTTGATCCGGCGCAGCACCAGACCTTGAGCGGGCTCTTCGATACTACATACGAAGATGCCTGGAGGGTGCTGTTCAAGGGCGCCGAAGCTCCCGCATCCGCTACCGAAGATCGCGGATTCAGTACGCAGCGCCCGGTTGACGAGGTAAGTTACGTCATCGTTTATGGGACACCTGCTTTTCATAGTTTGACTCTATGTGGGATCTAAACTCCCAATACCTTTAACAGGACTGGAAGAAGACGTCCGGACAGGTTAACTGTCCAGCTCCCCTTCCAGAAGACCCAGCGGACACCCATTTGACGGGGCTGCTGGTTCCGGCACTTTATGTGGTGCCGGAGAAGAAGGCCAAGAAGAAGGCCACGGGAACCCGAAAGAGTTCCCAGCGTCAGGTGGTATCGGACTCATCGTCCGATGGCTCTGAGGCGGAATCCTCCCACGAAGACGAGGAGGAGAAGAAAAAGGCCTCTCCCCCGGCGGGGGGAGAGAAGAAGAGGAAGGCCTCCCCAAGGAGGGAGGCCGAAGGGTCCAAGAAGGGGAGGACTATTCCCCCGGACAACTCCGCCAATGTCGGCGACGGCGACGAGGAGTGGCCCCCAAGGGCCAAGCCCCTGGCGAGATCGTAAGTATCCGGACCCCTAGATGATTCTTAATTTTTCTTTTTGCCATGTGGTGTCTTTCTAATGCCGCATACAACCTGCAGTCCGGCCAAGGATGATATTCTCGTTTCGTCGAGCGGGTCCTTGGGCACGTCGGATATGGATTCCCTTCCGACCGCCTCCTCCCCTCATGATGCTGACGGCGTCGAGGTGGGGTCTCGGGAGGGGACCCATCAGGGGGAGGAGGCCCTGGAGGTGCCGCAGGGCAACCTCCCAGACTCCGCACCGGAACCCACAGTGGTTCCAGAATCCGGCGGGCGGCCCCTTCGTAAGAAGGGCAAGACGGTGCCACCGGCGGCCTCCGTCCAACCTGAGGCGCCAGATAATTTACTGGAGGCGCTCAACGGCGCTTCCATCAAAGAAGAACAATGAGTGCGGTGATTCAGAAGGTTCAGCTCGCCAAGAGCGGGCTGACCGAAGCCTGCCACAGCCTTCTAACAAGTTTTGAGGTAAGAATTTCAAGATGTGTAATATAATACCGCATAGACAGTAGCCCCTGATGCTCGGTTCGGTGTTCGGAAAGAAAAGCCGGAGCAAGGATCTAAAAAGATATACGCAGGAGTCTAAAAAATATGTCAATATGGGATTGCAGGTTGCGCTGCTGACCTCTGCCGCACTGACTGCGGAGTTCAATGCTGTGAAGCAAAGCCTCGAGCGGTCCGAGAACGAGCTCGGCCGTGCCAAGAAGCAACTCGAGGACAAAGAAGGTGAGTAACACCGTATTTAAAGTTGTACCTTACAGAAAAGGATTTGGTTGCAAGAGAAATAACAAGGATAATGTGGGTACTACAGGGGCCACGAACGAGCTGGCGACCCTGAAGGAGGCGGTGTCCATGGCGGAACGCAATGCAGCCGCAGAACGAGCCGAGCGAGAGAAGCAGGAGGCGCGGGTGGCAGAGGTGCAGCAAGAGCTCCAGGCTCTCATGGAAAAACATGAGAGTTTGGAGCGCGACTCAAAGACTCGAGAGTCCGAGCTTGCATCGGCTCTTGAGAGTGCCAAAGCCGCTAAGGCCAAAGCCCACAAGGCCCTCCAGGAAATCTAGGCGTTGAAGAAGATAGCGGCGAGTAAGGCATTTTTCATGCAAAGCAAGCATGTGAATGTGAATTACTTAGTACTTACCCAAATTCAGAGCTCTCCAGGAGCGTTCGCAGATCTGCCCCGCAACGTGTCCGATGCTGCCGCATTCTATCAGGCCGAGGAGGGGAGCTTGACGGAGAAAGTCTTCTGGTCTCAGTATGCTGAGGCCGGACATCCGGTGCCCCTTAGCGACCAGCTGAAGCAGCTGGTCGAGCTCCACAAGGCAGCCGAATAGGCCATGAAGGGCCTTATAGTGCGGCTGTGGCCTACGGAGACCATGCCTAGGAGCTACTTCGGTCTGGTGCAGCGGCTGGTGGATGCGTGCCCCTGGGTTGAAGTCGTCAAGCGTTCGGCCTGCATTGAAGGTGCCCGTCGGGCCCTTGCCCGTGCAAAGGTGCACTGGGGTAGGATGGATGCTGAGAAGCTTCTGACGGATGTGCCGCCGGCGGGCAAGGAGTATCGCACGCTCGAAATGTATTATAAAAGTGTCCTGAAGGGTGCCCGCATGATTGCGGGTGAGTGCTCCAAAGATGTAATATTTGAGTAGACTCATATTTTGTTATACTGTGCGCTGAAAACTTTGTTCATATGCGCTAAGCAACGCTTGTTAATTTAAAATATTACCTTCTGTGCGGCCGTTTATCAAATCTGAGAGATGGCAAGTCGTCAGCTTCAGCCCCCATGCCACGAGTGCTGGGGTGTTCGGGATAAACTTGAGCGCTCTTGTTCCCATTTTTGGGTCCATCTAGGGAGGCGCTCAACACAACGAATGAGGCAACCGGACTTATAATGCTTGAACACTCTCACTTAGCCATAGAATTCTATAATTTTAAATTTCGGCAAAGCCCCTAGTGTTCGGAAGATCGAGTTCGGGGCGCTATCCACGCCTGGGCCGGACAAAGCCGGTTCCTCGCTCTAAGCGGCATAAGTCTTTAGGGACTCGAAAAGACCTCTCAAACAGCGACCAGCTCTCGCCTTATCATGACGGTCAGTTTTAGCTTTCTCCACTGAGGCGCTCGCCCAGCTCAACCGGGGCGCAATCGCAGTGGTTCTCCCAGTGCTACCTTAGCCGATACAACGGAACGTAAGGTACCAAAAGATGGGAGCCGGGCAAACCCAACTATTGACCCAAGACATGATTCGGAGCCGATGCATATAATGCTATAAGTTCGGGGTGCCGCACTTGTGAAAGTGTTCGGACTTATCACACCATAATATGGGGAACTTAAGCCCCAGGTGTATTTAGCCGTACCGGAGTGTACGGATGCAACATGTCATAAATGAACACATGTATAAGGAAGAAATGCAATTATAAGCGAAAAGCAATGCATTATTTATTCCAGAAATACTGCCATGGATGCAGAACGATACAAATGGTGCGGTAAGCAAGGGATGGGACTATTTAAACATGTCCCCCTCCAGGGGTAGGCTGCGGAATGGTGTATAAAACAGATGTAATGCTCGTAATGGAGAGCACCTGATTGTTCGTCGTAGCCTTTATCCTTCCCTGGCTGTTGCATCGTGAGTCTGGCGGATCTACTGCCGGACAGGGCCTCTAGTAAATGGAGTCTTGTGGATAAAATAAAAGGAAAAGAGAAAAAGAGTGACGCGCTTGGGAGCCCCTGGTGTGGTTGAGCCGCACTCTGGTCCTGTCGTGGTCGTGCCCCTCCCCCTATGCCCATGGTATCTCCAGGGCGTAATGATGTACGCGAAGGACCAGTCTTGCAATTTTGCGAGGGCTGGGGTTGGGGCCGCATTGCTACACGTGCTCGGAATGTGCCAGGTGGTCTGGTTGTAGGTTACTCCGGGCGCGTTTGGCCGTGTACGGTCGCTTAGCGGCCGGACTCAAGAATTGCCTTAAGAGGCTGCTCTGTACTTCTGCCGCGAGAGCCACCGTATGTTCCTCCGTTCGGAGGGAGCATTCAGTGTTTTCGTTGACCGTGATGACTCCTCGAGGGCCTGGCATCTTGAGCTTGAGGTATGCGTAATGCGGCACTGCATTGAACTTTGCGAACGCGGTCCGTCCGAGCAGAGCATGATAGCCGCTGCGGAACGGAACTATGTCGAAGATTAACTCCTCGCTTCGGAAGTTATCCGGTGATCTGAAGACCACTTCAAGTGTAACTGAGCCAGTACAATTGGCCTCTACACCTGGTATGATGCCTTTGAAGGTCGTCTTTGTGGGTTTGATGCTTGAGGGGTCTATGCCCATCTTGCACACTGTATCCTGATAAAGCAGGTTCAGGCTGCTGCCGCCGTCCATGAGGACTCTGGTGAGGTGAAACCCATCGACGATTGGGTCTAAAACCAATGCGGCGAATCCACCATGGCGGATACTGGTGGGGTGGTCCCTTGGATGAAAAGTGATCGGGCCGGAGGACCATGGGTGCACGCTTCCGCTCCCTTTTGGGTATGTGGGTTGCGTATATCATGTTCACCATCCGCACTTGTGGGGGGAAACCTTTCTGTCCTCTATTGTTCGGCGGTCGGGTCTCTTCCTCGTCATCGCTATGCAGCCCCTTGTCATTGTTTTCGGCAATTAGCTTGCCCGCCTGCTTGAATACCCAGCAATCCCTGTTGGTGTGGTTAGCTGGCTTTTCGGGGGTGCCGTGTATCTGGCACGAGCGGTCGAGTATTCGGTCCAGATTGGATGGACCCGGGGTAGTTCTTTTGAATGGATTTTTCCGCTGACCGGGTTTGGAGCCTCTGAATCCGGCGTTAACTGCCGTATCCTCAGTGTTATCGCCGTTAACACGGCGTTTGTTTTTGTTGCGATGCGACCTGCCATTGCGGTCCTTGTTATCCGGACTGCCAGAATTTTTGTTGAGGTTGTTACTGCGGGCTAGCCAGCTGTCCTCTCCCGCGCAAAAGCGGGTCATCAGTGATGTGAGGGCTGCCATTGATTTCGGCTTTTCCTGTCCTAGGTGCCGGGCAAGCCACTTGTCGCGGATGTTATGTTTGAAGGCTGCGAGGGCCTCTGCATCCGGACAGTCGACGATTTGGATTTTCTTTGTTAAGAACCGTGTCCAGAATTGTCTGGCTGATTCGTCTGGCTGCTGAGTTATGTGGCTAAGGTCATCGGCGTCTGGTGGTCGCACATATGTGCCCTGGAAGTTGTCAAGGAATGCGGCTTCCAGGTCCTCCCAACACCCAATTGATTCTGCAGGCAAGCTGTTAAGCCAATGCCGAGCTAGTCCTTTAAGCTTGAGTGGGAGGTATTTGATGGCGTGAAGATCATCGCCGCGGGCCATGTGGATATGAAGGAGGTAGTCTTCGATCCAAACTGCGGGGTCTGTTGTGCCATCGTAGGATTCAATGTTCATGGGTTTAAACCCTTCGGGGATTTGATGATCCATTACTTCATCTGTGAAGCATAATGGGTGTGCGGCGCCTCTATATTGGGCTGTATCGCGATGTAGCTCAAGCGAGCTTTGTCTATTGTGTTCGGCCCGGCCGGAGTTGCTGTATCCGGCACGACAGTCATCGTCGCGCATCGTGGGACGCCCACGTGATCCGTAGATTGATCTTGATTGTCTTGCCTTATCCTCCAATATGTCTTGCAAGTCCGGTGCGTTCCCTCGTGGTTTCGTACTTTTCAAGCGGTGCCGGGGTACGGTTCTGATGGAGGGTCTAGAGGCCTCTCTGTCACGGCCACGAGGTGGTCGGTCAGCCGTATTGTGCGCTGGTGATGCAGGTTTGTATACTTCCTCCTCTAATCGGGGGAGCAACTTGCGTTTGGGGTAGCTTTTGGAGGGGCGTTCAAGTTCATACTCTTCAGCCGCAAGGACTTCAGTCCATCTGTCGGCTAGCAGGTCTTGATCAGCTCTAAGTTGTTGCTGCTTTTTCTTGAGGTTGTTCGCCGTGGCCACAAGCCGGCATTTAAAACGCTCTTGTTCGACGGGATCCTCAGGCACGACGAATTCGTCGTCGTCGAGGCTTGCCTCGTCTCCGGAGGGAGGCATTTAATTATCATCCTCTACCTCATCATCTGCCGCTCTCTCATGAGGGCTGGCGTCTCCGTCCTCCTGTGCTGAATCTTGCTGGAAAGGGTTGTCTTCGGCACTGTCTGGGGTGTTATTATCTCCGGTGCCGGAATCTCCATTCTTGCTATGGCGGTATTTAGAGAGGCGCCGATGACGCTGGCGCTTAGGCTGTTTCTTGGAGGGGTCTTCCTCCGCTGCTTCCTCGCCATTGCTATCTTTTGGGATATCCACCATGTATATGTCATATGACGAGGTGGCCTTCTGTCGCGACCGGCTTTCCGGGAAATAAATTTCCAGAAAAGACCATCGTGCTCATCAGCCCCAGGATTACTGTTAGCTGATGAGGCTCCAACTTGATACAGAAATTCCAAGCAACATACAAAATATGCAGTACAAGACCATTCTGGCCTGTGAGTACAACAAATGGTTTCTAGTGGTTGATGGCGGAAGCGGTTTGTGGATCATCAGTGTCTATGGGACTCCAATTCCCACAGGAACAGCTGACCAGGTTAACTCCTATCTTCGCGAGGCTACTATCTCCATTGCTTAGGTTCCGGGGCTGTCATCGCGTCACTCCTCTCCGTGCAGGAAAATCTGGCCAAGACAATAGCCAGGGACAAGCCAGTGAGTACTTTGAATGTACTCGCAAACATTATGAACACACGTATAATATAACAATGATGTGCCGAAAATATTTTTATGCTCATGACGTCAGTCACAAAAGATGAATGAAACTCTGATGCGTGCAAGCAAGTTATTCATAAAACTGCAATAACATGGTAGTATAAAAACTTATGAAAACAAATAACAAGCAATGCCACAGTCGGGCGTCTGAGCGACGCCACATAAAGGGCTTTAAAAGAAATGCCACAGTCAGGCATCTAGGCGACGCCACATAAAGGGCTTTAAAAGAAATGCCACAGTCGGGCGTCTGAGCGACGCCACATAAAGGGCTTTAAAAGAAATGCCACAGTCGGGCGTCTGAGCGACACCACATAAAGGGCTTTAAAAGAAATGCCACAGTTGGGCGTCTGAGCGACGCCACATAAAGGGCTTTAAAAGAAATGCCACAGTCGGGCGTCTGAGCGACGCCACATAAAGGGCTTTAAAAGAAATGCCACAGTCGGGCGTCTGAGTGACACCACATAAAGGGCTTTAAAAGAAATGCCACAGTCGGGCGTCTGAGCGACACCACATAAAGGGCTTTTAAAATAAACAATCATAGTGAATATCCCGGAGGTAGAACCATCCCAGAGATACTCGATAATAACAATAATATCACGGGTTAGTCAACAATAATAATAATCATAGTTATCACAAGTCACAAGTAGTAATTCCATTTCTGGTTAACAGTTTCACCTCCGAAGACCGACACTAAGACCGACACCTGACCCATCCCAGACTGTAATCCTTAACCATGGACACGGCTATTCGAATAGGTTTATTCTCTGCAGAGGGTGTACTCTTTACTCATGAGTAACGGATTTCTTTAGTCCATCGGGACTAATTCCGTCTATGGTCTTTTTGTTGAAAATACACCTAACTTGCACACACCAGCTTATCACACACGTGTCTGGAATCACCCACGACACCTGTTAAGCAAACTCTAAGTGGGGAGGCTACAACCTCGCGTAGCATGGGATCAAATTTATATCGCGCGCTCTAAGGGGTAGCCTCCCCTCTCGGTCCCAACCGAAAACACCCATGCTCCCGGACCAGGTGGCCTGCCTACCAGTTACAACCGGTATCTTCCACCATGGCCTCTCTGTACGGTGTGTGCTAGAAAGAGGTTGACAACTTACTGAACCGTACTCTACTTGCTGTAGAGACGAGTGGTAGTACGAAACAAGTATGGGGGTTACTGGAACAAGACTCGATCTACGGTCGACTCAGGAGGTTCAAGTATTCCCTGCATGATTAGTATAACAAATATATTTCATCAAACAGAGTCACCACTCATATCACCCTACCATGCCATACCAGACAGAACCGTCCCGACGGAGACCGGCGACAAACTCATACCTACCCAAGGCAGAGGTTTTCCCGAGTTCCTGCCGGTATGCATGTCAAGCTCATGAGGGTGATTATCATCACAAGTGTGTCCATTACCAACAGCATGGAAATCAGTAACACCCATGCATATGATCATATCACATGAAATAACAAGTCCTTCGAAATGCGGTGGAGTTATAAATGCATCAATGATCACTCCAAAATTATTATGCCGGGGTTCAGAATGCTTGCCTTCAATGTGTGGAAAGGCAGGGTGCTTTCCAAACTTTTGAAAGTTTCTTCTCTCTCCCAAAAATCCTATTTGAAAATATATTTGAATTAACACATATTTCAAAAACATAACCAAAAAGTTGTTTGAATTTTTTTTTAAATAAATCTTAAAATAAACTAGATCAAATTTGAAGAAGGTAGGAAAAAGAATCAACTCATTTGGACTTATATTTAAAAAGTTATAGCCAGTCAAAGATTTGGTCAAAATCTGTTTTTAAATAAAACAGAAAAGGAAAACGTTTCAGATAGAAATACGCCTTCGGTACAGAGGAGGCGTACTTGAGGCTTTACGCCTCCACTTAACCACGCGGACGGCGCGGGGTGTCACTGACAGTGGGCCTGCCTGGCCCACTGGTCAGGTTTGACCAGTCACCGCGCGTCGTCTCCCTCCTTTGCCCGAGCGGAGCGGGGCTCCGGCGATCGTCGCCGGCGTTTGGCTGCTCCTCGCGGGCCCCCGAGGGTGGGGATGGATCCGCAAGGTTGAGGCGATCCTCCCGGTAGTCGCTGGGTCGGCGGGGACGGCGTGAGCTGTCGGCGGCGAGCTCCTCGGCGGAGGGAAGCTTCGGGGAAAAGTGGTTTCGGGGCGGCGGTGGTTCTCGATCGAAATGGAGTAGGGGGAAGGTTTACGGGAGGATGAGGGGGTTCTTGGTGGAGAGAACGGAGGGTGGGAGGCCCTGGTGGTGCCGAATTGGCCGGGGCAGTGGTGGCGGCTGCCGTTGCCGGAGATGGGGATGAAGACCTTCCCCGAGTCGATTGGCTGCCATGGGAGGACTAGGGGAGCACTCTAAGGCTTCCTGCGTGCCCGGGGTGGCTCGAGACCTCCTCTTATAGCTCGTCGAGGTCAGTTCCGCGGCGACCGGATAAGCTCTCCGGCGAACCGCCTCGCTGTAGCTTGCAGGGCAACGTGGCGCGGCTGGGGATGACGGCAAGAGCTAGTGGACGAGAGGGCACTGCTCCAGGGGCCAGGTGGCGAGCCGGGGTGGCTTGGGCGGCGCTGCACGGCGCAGGGCTGTCGGGCGGCGGTGGCGGCTAGTGTTTGGCCTGCCGGGCGCGGCGGGGGTTGCTTGGCGCGTTGCTGCGAGGAGGGGAGCGCGTGGCGTGGTGCTGCAGAGCGGGCCAAAGCCGTGGGGGCCAGCGTGTTGGCTCGGGCGCGCGGCTGCAATACGCGCGCTCTGGGCGCGTCCAGTGCACGCACACCAGGTGTTCGACACAATGCCGAGGCATGCTACAGGTCGCAGGTGAGGATGGGATTTACCAGATCGAGGTTAGGAGCAACGGGGAGTCTAGTGGACATGCTGGTTTGATCAGAGGTGCAAGTTCATAGTGCAATGCCACAATCATGCCAGAACTGGTCATGCTCTCCAGGTGTTTGGCAAAATGCCACATGCACTTAGGCAGGTCTTGGGGTGGCCAAAAACTCCAGATGGGGGTCTCTTTAGATGCAAAAGAGAGTGGTGAGGTTAGTTGGACAAAAGGGGAAACTTGCTAGTGCAAGTTTTACAAAACTTCAATTCTGGACAGGAAATAAATAGCATTATTCCATGAACCAAAAGTGATCTAAATGGTGCATGCTCCTGGACTTAAGGGTTTAACATGGGGGACTACAAGTAGGAGAAATAATTAAGGGTATAGGAGCAACTAAAATGGTGGTTGCTGCACAAATCCTCAAGTTGGTCCAGAATGGAAATGAGGTTGATTCACTCAAATTTTTCAAAGAACATAATTAGGTTTTTGCACAAAGAGGGATAACAGGCTCCTACTGACCTCCCTTAATTTTGGTAGAAGTTTTAAAGAAATATTTAAATAGGTTGCTGTGAAAAAATGCACTCTGGACCAGAGAAGAAAAATTGAGAGTAGGGCTCAAAATATTTCATGAATGAAATATATTTTTGCATAAAAGTTATTTAAAAACATCACATGACATCTCCAAATTTTTATGGGAATTTTAAGTGAATTTATCAGATGGTTGTAGTTCAAATATGGCCATTTAACCTAGAAAACCTTTTTCAAGAAAATAAAGAGCAAGCAACTTAATTATTTAATTAGTTATACTGATAAAAGGAAAGTTTTTTCTTGAGAGGTTAAATAAGTCCAATAATAAATTTGAAAAGTTTTCTCTTTGGGAAAACTCATCATAACAGGGAAGGAAATGATTTAAAAAAATCAAAATGGAGCTCAGAAATCCAAAGTTTTAAATCCTGGCAAAAAATTTAATTTAATAAAACAAGGCCAAATTTTTGGGGTGTCACAATACTATCCCCCTTAAGAAAAATCTCGTCCTCGAGATTTGCTAAAAGCGGTGTTAAGAGAATACTTACGCAATAAAGATGTAGCTACAGTGCGAGGGCAATAAGTGGTGAAAAACCACCGTGTGAAAACTGGTGCTGCGCGGAAAAGTGTACGGTCCGAGACAAAAACGGGCGATTTCTATGCTGGATATAAATTTAGGATAACTCCTAAATTTAGATATACGCTGGTTGTACCCGAGAGCACAGTGCTCTCTCTGGCCGACAGGTGGACCCGGGGTCCACTGTCAGTCTCCTCTTCTTCTCCCTCTGGCCCTTTCTTCCTCCTCTCTCCCGCGCGCTTCCTCCACCGGCGACGCCTAGTGTGTAGGGCATCTAGGCCGTACCGTGGTAGTGCGCGGTGTGCTAGCTGCTGGTGCAGCGTGCACTCACCTCGCGGGCCAGCACGCTGTCGGCACTGTTCGCGGATTCGACTCCAAACACCGGCGATCGGCGACGAGCGGCGTTGGTGGACTTCGCCCACCGTACACCGAGCTCGAGCTATAAAAACGGTCGGGGTGCCTCTCTCTTCTTCCTCACACCTGGCCTCACTTCTCCTCCTCCTTTCTCCATTACTGCTTACAGAAGCTCGGTCGAGGCTCTAATGGCGGAGGCGATGCCGGACTGGTTTGTGATCCTGACATGCGGAGGGCTGGCGACGCTGCTGGGGCTCTCTGTGCTCCTGTGCGCGATAATCTTCGACGAGTGTCGCGATGCTGCGGCTCAGGTGTTGGTTCTCCGCGGTGGTGGTGATCATGAGGAGTAGATGGAGTGTGTCGGGTGCTAACTGTTGTTAGGGGGTGATTATCTGGATGTAACACCGTTGCAAAATTTTGCAAACAGTGTATGTGTCCGAATGATTATGGTTGTGAGTCTGCTCGTGGTGCTGAGTGAAATTAAATAATCCATGTTGTGAGAAGGGGCAGGTGTAGCAACTCAGGGAAAGAAATCTCACTCCGGGATTTTGCGAGGGGAAAACAGTTAATTTAAAGGAGCATAAACCACAACAAAAACTACACACATGAGCAGAAGCCAAATAATTGACTCGCCGTACAAACTCAGGGTATTACACATAAGTCACACACATAAATATATGCTACATAGAACAAATACAGTAGTGACGTCTAAAATGAAAATGGCAACTGGGAGGGGTCCTGATAAAATGTCTCTGGTAAAGGAATACATTCTTCCTCAATCGGAGGCAGTGGATTGACCAGTCGATGAATGCGTCTCTCCGTGTCGGGTCTCAGTGGTCTGCCGATGGCAACCTGAGGATTTAAATCTGCGAGGCTCTGGAGATAATCCATCACTCGCTGGTTTAAATGCTCTTGAGCAATGATGTACTGGATAAGGTTGGCCAGAACTGGGTCTCTCTCAATACGTCCACCGGGAAAAGATGTTACTTCTTCGGGTGCTGCACGGCTCGGAAAGTAATAATATCCTCGTTCGCGGGCATAGGGTACTGCGGATCAAAGACGAACAATCGCTTCTTTTGCCGCAGCTTCTATGGCCAAGTGTGGGGTTGGCATAGATTTCCCCACGAAGGATACTTCTATTGGATCTTGGTTGGGGTCTACAGGAGGAATGTGTACTACTGCCCAATATTCCGAGGTGGATGGGGTGATCCTTGATTTGAACAGCTCGTACTGGGGTGGCTGGGTAGAACCCATGGTACTGCGGGTAAAATCCCACAATAATTTGACAAAGCTACCTGGGGTTGCATCTGGGGTCCTCAGATGAATGCTGGGGTTCGGCATGACAGGAAAAAGCGTGAGTGTTGTGCACAAAGTGAGGGTTGCTGGGTAAGGTCACAAGGTAGCCTTTATATAGCAATGGAGCCGGATCGTTTTACCGTGGTGAAAGGTAATAAATCTGCCAGCTTAGCTCCAAAGGTCGGGTCAGTGTCAGAGATACACATATCTCATAAAGAGACGTGTTACTGTGGTTGTCGTTGGGTTGGTTTTGGTAGTTGTGCCCGGAAAAATATGCAGCTATGCGCTGACTAAATATGCAAGGCTACTATTAAAACAGAGGCACAAAGACAGGCTGCGTTAATATACGCGGTCGCATGATTACAAGGCGAGGATACATTAAAACTTGGTGCTACTCATACGGCTTAGTCTACCTAGTTTATGTCCAAACGGGCGTGCCTGGCGGATGTCGAGGCTTCTCCACGTGTCTCTCTGCCGGGATTAGTCGGAGATGGCGGAGGAACTGCAGGGTCGGGGTAGTGAGAATGACCATTGCGGGGATTGTTGGCCACAACCCCGTTGGAGTGTGCTCCCAATATGCGACGAAGCACTTCTGGGGTTATCGCAGCACCTTGGTCGATGGCTGGGGCAGATCTCGGGGTCTCGATTGGTTGTCCAAACAGCACGACTGGGTTGTCGGTGTTGGGCTCGTTTCCTTCTCTCGCCGGGGCTCGACGAACCAGCTCTCCACGAGCTGCGATTAGATCAATAGTGATCTGGTCGAACAGTGCCTCTAGTGCACTTACATAGCGCACTAGGTGCAACAATGCGGGGTCCGTCTCGTGATCTCCATTGGCAACTTGGGGTGGTCTACCATACCCTTCACGTCTGGGATAGTAGTGGAACGAGCGACAGTTAACTCTGGGCGACAAGTGCCTGAGATGAACTATAGCCTCTCGAGCGGCTAGCTGGATGGCTTGTGGCTCAAAGGAAGTTGTTCTTCCGGTGAACCGGTAGGGACGCTCGGGTGCTAGACTCCTACCGTAAATGTGCACAGTGGCCCAGAATTGGCGGTCTTCACCGCTCATGGGTCCTTGATACACAACATATTCTGGTGGCTCCTCTAACGCGTAGGCACGACGGGTGAGGTTTGCGAGGATGGTCACAAAACCTCCAAGGTTGGTTGCTGTGGTTTCGTTGTGCACTATAGGTCCAGGCATTGTGGCTCGGTTTGGGGGTAGCGGTTGTGCTATGCTGGTTTGGGGCGAGCGCGTCCCTTTTTATAAGAAAAAGGGGACGGAGTCTTCCTTCGCACGCTTGCGAGAAAGGACTATTTAGGGCCAGTCACGGGCGCATGAGTGACAGGTTAGGTTGATAGGTTGGGCACCAACTGCCAAAAGGTGTTGGGTCACTGTGTGGCTATCTTGCACGAGAAGCTTGGCTGGGGTTTGGTTAAGGTCTGGTGGGTTGGTTTGCCTAAGTTTATTGACCGGGCTAAGATAGGATTAGCCAATGGTCAGCCTGGCTCTGATACCAAGACTGTCGCGACCGGCTTTCCGGGAAATAAATTTCCAGAAAAGACCGTCGTGCTCATCAGCCCCAGGATTACTGTTAGCTGATGAGGCTCCAACTTGATACAGAAATTCCAAGCAACATACAAAATATGCAGTACAAGACCATTCTGGCCTGTGAGTACAACAAATGGTTTCTAGTGGTTGATGGCGGAAGCGGTTTGTGGATCATCAGTGTCTATGGGACTCCAATTCCCACAGGAACAGCTGACCAGGTTAACTCCTATCTTCGTGAGGCTACTATCTCCATTGCTTAGGTTCCGGGGCTGTCATCGCGTCACTCCTCTCCGTGCAGGAAAATCTGGCCAAGACAATAGCCAGGGACAAGCAAGTGAGTACTTTGAATGTACTCGCAAACATTATGAACACAGGTATAATATAACAATGATGTGCCGAAAATATTTTTATGCTCGTGACGTCAGTCACAAAAGATGAATGAAACTCTGATGCGTGCAAGCAAGTTATTCATAAAACTGCAATAACATGGTAGTATAAAAACTTATGAAAACAAATAACAAGCAATGCCACAGTCGGGCGTCTGAGCGACGCCACATAAAGGGCTTTAAAAGAAATGCCACAGTCGGGCATCTGGGCGACGCTACATAAAGGGCTTTAAAAGAAATGCCACAGTCGGGCGTCTGAGCGACGCCACATAAAGGGCTTTAAAAGAAATGCCACAGTCGGGCGTCTGAGCGACACCACATAAAGGGCTTTAAAAGAAATGCCACAGTCGGGCGTCTGAGCGACGCCACATAAAGGGCTTTAAAAGAAATGCCACAGTCGGGCGTCTGAGCGACACCACATAAAGGGCTTTAAAAGAAATGCCACAGTCGGGCGTCTGAGCGACGCCACATAAAGGGCTTTAAAAGAAATGCCACAGTCGGGCGTCTGAGCGACGCCACATAAAGGGCTTTAAAAGAAATGCCACAGTCGGGCGTCTGAGCGACACCACATAAAGGGCTTTAAAAGAAATGCCACAGTCGGGCATCTGAGCGACACCACATAAAGGGCTTTTAAAATAAACAATCATAGTGAATATCCCGGAGGTAGAACCATCCCAGAGATACTCGATAATAACAATAATATCACGGGTTAGTCAACAATAATAATAATCATAGTTATCACAAGTCACAAGTAGTAATTCCATTTCTGGTTAACAGTTTCACCTCCGAAGACCGACACTAAGACCGACACCTGACCCATCCCAGACTGTAATCCTTAACCATGGACACGGCTATTCGAATAGGTTTATTCTCTGCAGAGGGTGTACTCTTTACCCACGAGTAACGGATTTCTTTAGTCCATCGGGACTAATTCCGTCTACGGTCTTTTTGTTGAAAACACACCTAACTTGCACACACCAGCTTATCACACACGTGTCTGGAATCACCCACGACACCTGTTAAGCAAACTCTATGTGGGGAGGCTACAACCTCGCGTAGCATGGGATCAAATTTATATCGCGCGCTCTAAGGGGTGGCCTCCCCTCTCGGTCCCAACCGGAAACACCCATGCTCCCGGACCAGGTGGCCTGCCTACCAGTTACAACCGGTATCTTCCACCATGGCCTCTCTGTACGGTGTGTGCTAGAAAGAGGTTGACAACTTACTGAACCGTACTGTACTTGCTGTAGAGACGAGTGGTAGTACGAAACAAGTATGGGGGTTACTGGAACAAGACTCGATCTACGGTCGACTCAGGAGGTTCAAGTATTCCCTGCATGATTAGTATAACAAATATATTTCATCAAACAGAGTCACCACTCATATCACCCTACCATGCCATACCAGACAGAACCGTCCCGACGGAGACCGGCGACAAACTCATACCTACCCAAGGCAGAGGTTTTCCCGGGTTCCTGCCGTTATGCATGTCAAGCTCATGAGGGTGATTATCATCACAAGTGTGTCCATTACCAACAGCATGGAAATCAGTAACACCCATGCATATGATCATATCACATGAAATAACAAGTCCTTCGTAATGCGGTGGAGTTATAAATGCATCAATGATCACTCCAAAATTATTATGCCGGGGTTCAGAATGCTTGCCTTCAATGTGTGGAAAGGCAGGGTGCTTTCCAAACTTTTGAAAGTTTCTTCTCTCTCCCAAAAATCCTATTTGAAAATATATTTGAATTAACACATATTTCAAAAACATAACCAAAAAGTTGTTTGAAATTTTTTTAAAATAAATCTTAAAATAAACTAGATCAAATTTGAAGAAGGTAGGAAAAAGAATCAACTCATTTGGACTTATATTTAAAAAGTTATAGCCAGTCAAAGATTTGGTCAAAATATGTTTTTAAATAAAACAGAGAAGGAAAACGTTTCAGATAGAAATACGCCTTCGGTACAGAGGAGGCGTACTTGAGGCTTTACGCCTCCACTTAACCACGCGGACGGCGCGGGGTGTCACTGACAGTGGGCCTGCCTGGCCCACTGGTCAGGTTTGACCAGTCACCGCGCGTCGTCTCCCTCCTTTGCCCGAGCGGAGCGGGGCTCCGGCGATCGTCGCCGGCGTTTGGCTGCTCCTCGCGGGCCCCCGAGGGTGGGGATGGATCCGCAAGGTTGAGGCGATCCTCCCGGTAGTCGCTGGGTCGGCGGGGACGGCGTGAGCTGTCGGCGGCGAGCTCCTTGGCGGAGGGAAGCTTCGGGGAAAAGTGGTTTCGGGGCGTCGGTGGTTCTCGATCGAAATGGAGTAGGGGGAAGGTTTACGGGAGGATGAGGGGGTTCTTGGTGGAGAGAACGGAGGGTGGGAGGCCCTGGTGGTGCCGAATTGGCCGGGGCAGTGGTGGCGGCTGCCGTTGCCGGAGATGGGGATGAAGACCTTCCCCGAGTCGATTGGCTGCCGTGGGAGGACTAGGGGAGCACTCTAAGGCTTCCTGCGTGCCCGGGGTGGCTCGGGACCTCCTCTTATAGCTCGTCGAGGTCGGTTCCGCGGCGGTCGGATAAGCTCTCCGGCGAACCGCCTCGCTGTAGCTTGTAGGGCAACGTGGCGCGGCTGGGGATGACGTCAAGAGCTAGTGGACGAGAGGGCACTGCTCCAGGGGCCAGGTGGCGAGCCGGGGTGGCTTGGGCGGCGCTGCACGGCGCAGGGCTGTCGGGCGGCGGTGGCGGCTAGTGTTTGGCCTGCCGGGCGCGGCGGGGGCTGCTTGGCGCGTTGCTGCGAGGAGGGGAGCGCGTGGCGTGGTGCTACAGAGCGGGCCAAAGCCGTGGGGGCCAGCGTGTTGGCTCAGGCGCGCGGCTGCAATACGCGCGCTCTGGGCGTGTCCAGTGCATGCACACCAGGTGTTCGACACAATGCCGAGGCATGCTACAGGTCGCAGGTGAGGATGGGATTTACCAGATCGAGGTTAGGAGCAACGGGGAGTCTAGTGGACATGCTGGTTTGATCAGAGGTGCAAGTTCACAGTGCAATGCCACAATCATGCCAGAACTGGTCATGCTCTCCAGGTGTTTGGCAAAATGCCACATGCACTTAGGCAGGTCTTGGGGTGGCCAAAAACTCCAGATGGGGGTCTCTTTAGATGCAAAAGAGAGTGGTGAGGTTAGTTGGACAAAAGGGGAAACTTGCTAGTGCAAGTTTTACAAAACTTCAATTCTGGACAGGAAATAAATAGCATTATTCCATGAACCAAAAGTGATCTAAATGGTGCATGCTCCTGGACTTAAGGGTTTAACATGGGGGACTACAAGTAGGAGAAATAATTAAGGGTATAGGAGCAACTAAAATGGTGGTTGCTGCACAAATCCTCAAGTTGGTCCAGAATGGAAATGAGGTTGATTCACTCAAATTTTTCAAAGAACATAATTAGGTTTTTGCACAAAGAGGGATAACAGGCTCCTACTGACCTCCCTTAATTTTGGTAGAAGTTTTAAAGAAATATTTAAATAGGTTGCTGTGAAAAAATGCACTCTGGACCAGAGAAGAAAAATTGAGAGTAGGGCTCAAAATATTTCATGAATGAAATATATTTTTGCATAAAAGTTATTTAAAAACATCACATGACATCTCCAAATTTTTATGGGAATTTTAAGTGAATTTATCAAATGGTTGTAGTTCAAATATGGCCATTTAACCTAGAAAACCTTTTTCAAGAAAATAAAGAGGAAGCAACTTAATTATTTAATTAGTTATACTGATAAAAGGAAAGTTTTTTCTTGAGAGGTTAAATAAGTCCAATAACAAATTTGAAAAGTTTTCTCTTTGGGAAAACTCATCATAATAGGGAAGGAAATGATTTAAAAAAAATCAAAATGGAGCTCAGAAATCCAAAGTTTTAAATCCTGGCAAAAAATTTAATTTAATAAAACAAGGCCACATTTTTGGGGTGTCACACCTTCCAGTGCCCCGTAGGCGCTGGTTCTTGATCGTCTCCGGCATCGTCGTCCATACCGTCGATGTCTTCGGAGTCATAGTCTAGCATGTCGGTTAGATCATCGACAGTGGCTACAAAGTGGGTGGTGGGTGGGCTTTGAATTTCTTCTTCGTCCGCATCCCAACCGTCCTGACCGTAGTCCGGCCAAGGTTCTCCTGATAGCGAGAGGTACTTTAGCGAATTCAGGATGTCGCCAAAAGGCGAATGTTGAAAGATGTTCGCGGCGGTGAACTCCATGATAGGCACCCAATCGGATTCGATCGGAGGGGGCGCGGGAGGTTCGGAGTCTGGAGAGGAGTTCGGCACCTTGGAGTCACAAGCCTCACAAGGGACAAGGTCGGTATTCGGCTCCGTCGCCGTAGATGTAGCAGCCCCCGAGGCGGTGTCCAGCCACTCATCCTCGGTCTGCATAGTCGGCTCCGAATTAAGGGTCGGAGCGGACTCGTGTGCAGCCTCCAGGGCACTGTCCAGCGGCAGAGCTAAATCATGCCCATCGTGACAGTGTGGCGCGCTCGGCTGTGGCTCAAACCCATCGAAGATCAAGTCTCCACGGACGTCCGCCGTGAAGTTCAAACTTCCGAATCTGACCTAATGGCCAGGGGCGTAGCTTTCAATCTGCTCCAGATGGCCAAGCGAATTGGCCCGCAGTGCAAAGCCGCCGAATACGAAGATCTGTCCGGGGAGAAAAGTATCACCCTGGACCGCGTCGTTGCTGATGATGGTTGAAGGAGCCATTGAGCCTATCGGTGACGACACAGAGGAACTCTCAATGAAAGCACCAATGTCGGTGTCAAAACCGGCGGATCTCGGGTAGGGGGTCCCGAACTGTGCATCTAGGCGGATGATAACAGGAGAGAAGGGACACGATGTTTTTACCCAGGTTCGGGCCCTCTCGATGGAGGTAAAACCCTACTCCTGCTTGATTGATATTGATGATATGGGTAGTACAAGAGTGAATCTACCACGAGATCAAGGAGGCTAAACCCTAGAAGCTAGCCTATGGTATGATTGTTGTTCGTCCTATGGACTAAAACCCTCCGGTTTATACAGACACCGGAGAGGGCTAGGGTTACACAGAGTCGGTTACAATGGTAGGAGATCTACATATCCGTATCGCCAAGCTTGCCTTCCACGCCAAGGAAAGTCCCATCCGGACACGGGACGAAGTCTTCAATCTTGTATCTTCATAGTCTTGGAGTCCGGCCGATGATGATAGTTCAGCTATCCGGACACCCCCTAGTCCAGGACTCCCTCACCCGCCCTCGCCGCGGTTGTCTTGCTTCCCTTCCTTATTTCTTGCCCAGCCCCCATGGACGGCTTCATAATCATCTTCATCACCTTGCCACCGATAGCCATCCATGAAACCATGCAAGAGCAGGTGGTCCCGCACATGTCCGGAATAAGGGTCCGTAAGGCTCTCCAGCTTGCATCTTCGACATGGACATCTTATCTCCGTCTCGTTCTTTTGAAGCATCTCGGCCTTCGCGGAGCTCAAAAACCTATTCACGATGCCTTCGGTCATCGTGCAGACCATGATTGCCTGCGGGGTAGAGCAAAACGATATTTTAGAACCAAATTTTTTTTGGCATGATTTTGCCTAAAAATAGGACCAAAAAGAATGCATATTGCCAAATTCTCGCCGAAACAGAAATGAATCAACATTCCGGCAAAATATTGGCAACTATCGCATTTCAAATACCGGTACCTGCAAACACAAACATATGCAACACCAGAAACATATGCAACACCACAAACATACATAGATCTAGGCCATAAAAAGTGTGCACGTTGTTGGAGGGAGAAAAAAGTAGATCTAGAACATAAAGAAAGCTTTCCCCTTACTTACCTATCAAAAAAGGAAATTTAACCACTTAATTTGGGTGAATCTATGGTGCAAATGAGGTGAGGAGGAGGAGGCAGCTGAGACCAAGCTTTCTAGAGGTGGAGAGAATGAAGTGGGGAAAGTGAGTGTGGTAGGTGGCTGTCAAAAATATCTAGCTGCTCCCAGGTTACCAATGGCGCACCTCCTAAGAATGCGCCATTGGTAACCAGGGTTACTAATGGCGCACCTATGTGTGGTGCGCCAGTAGTAGTTTTAAAAAAAATAGAAAAATTGTTAGTAGTGGCGCACGGTGGCTGTGGTGCGCCATTACTAGTTAAACTAGTAATGGCGCACTATCCCCTGGTGCGCCACTGTTAAGTCTGGGGAGGGGTGTGGGGCCAGGACAAAACTAGTAATGGCGCACCACATACCAGGTGCGCCATTAGCAATATGGCCACTAAAGGCGCACCTATATCTGGTGAGTAGTGGCGCACCACATGCATGGTGCGCCATTAATGTCAATATTAGCTATAGTCGTTTTTCGAGTAGTGTACCCTCCCGTGGCAGCGGTGTCCATATTGGAAACTAAGGGATATTAAGGTCTCCTTTAAATAGAGAACCGAAACAAAGCATTAACACACGGTGAATACATGAACTCCTCAAACTACGGTCATCACAGGGAGTGGTCCCGACTATTGTCACTCCGGGGTTGCCGGATCATAACACGTAGTAGGTGACTATAACTTGCAAGATCGGATCTAGAACATGGATATAATGGTGATAACATAAATGGTTCAGATCTGAAATTATGGCACTCGGGCCCAAAGTGACAAGCATTAAGCATGACAAAGTCATAACAACATCAATATCAGAACATAGTGGATACTAGCGATCAGGACCTAACAAAACTTACTCGATTACATGATGAATCTCATCCAACTCATCACCGACGAGCGAGCCTACAAAGGAATTACTCACTTACGGTGCGGAGCATCATGGAATTGACGATGGAGAAGGGTTGGTGATGACGAAGAACGAAGATCCCCCTCTCCGAAGCCCCAAACGGACTCCAGATCTGGCCTCCCGATGAAGAACAGGAAATGACGGCGGCTCCGTCTCGTGGATCATGATAATTCTTTCTCAGTTATCAATATCTTCCATGCTAAGCACGCTAGTGGTGGTTCCCAAGCGATAAAAGTAAAGGTTTTGACTCCATTGAGAGTTTTTGTTTGATTATTTGTAAGCTTTTTCTGTTTGCAGTTTGGGACTGGGCATCCCTATTACCACCCTTTTCTCATGCGATGGCGAGTGAATAAATACTCGACCTAAGAATAACCCGCTTAGCATGGAAGATACCAACCACCTACTGTCGTTCCATGAACGATCCAGGAACACAAAAAGGATATATTTATTAGGGGATTTTAGAGGTGACACATGCAAATTTACTTACGATGGCAGGGTAATACCGCATATAGCTAGGTATGGTGGACTCATTTGGAGTAACTTGGGTTCAAGGTTTTTGATGTACAAGCAGAATTCCCACTTAGTACAGGCGAAGGCTAGTAATTAGGTTGAGAAGCGGCCAGCTAGAGAGCAACAACGGTCATGAACGTGCATTATGCATAAGTAACATTGGACACTAGCATGAGTAGGATATGAACACCCTGAACATAAATATCATAGAGGCTATGTTGGTTTCGATTGAACTACATGCATGAAGATGTGCCAAGTCAAGCCACTCAAACATTCAAAGGAGGATACCATATCATCATACTACATCACAATCATTTTAACGCAATGTTGATATCCAAGATAAATCATTATCCACTCCCAGCTACTTATGCATGGCATGAGAAACTATAATTTCTAATTGTCATTGCAAACATGTTTAATCATAATGGGCTTAGTCATGGATACTAGGTCAAACATATTTACACAAATAGAACAAGTCGAGTTCATACCCGTTTCTCTCTGCCATGGCCAGTTCATCGAGTATCGTCATTATTGCCTTTCACTTGCACGATCAAACGATGTGAAAATAATAACAGTGCAAGAGTGCCGTGGACTAAGCTGGAATCTGCAAACAATTTATTCAACAAGAGAAGACAAGGTAAAATGGGCTCTTTATTAGATCAACAATTATTCATATGAGAGACACTAAACATTTTCATCGTGGTCTTCTCCTTGGTACGACTCGAATAAAAAGAAAAAGAAATTCAGAGAAACAAACTGAAATATTTTTGGAGTTTTTGGTTTTCTTGAACAAGCAAATAAAAGGGAAAAGCAAAAACGAGAAAAACTATTTACATGGGCGAGCTCCCAACAAGCAAAAGAAGAACAAGGAAATATTTTTTGGGTTTCTTTTAAGTATTACTACTAAACATGCATAGGAAGTAAATTAACTACAACTAATTTTTTGATAAGGTTTTTCAAACACACAAAAAGAAAGCAACAAAACAAATTTAACATGGATAATACAATGGAAAAGTGTGGACACCGACAACTGGAATGAAATGTGTGAACATGAATGTAATGTCGGTGAGAAACACGTACTCCCCCAAACTTAGGCTTTTGGCCTAACTTGGTAAGCAGTCGGTAGCTTGGATAGTAGTCGGCGTGGTAGCTCCAGGAGGCTCTCGGTGCGGATGCCTCGGCCTGTCGTGCTGCCTCCACCGCCATGTTGTGAGCTCGGGCCTCACTCTCAAGAACAAAATATCTTTTGCTTGAGTCATCCATGTTGAGTAAAAGTATCCCTCGCCGTACCCTCCATTCGTGTACAGTCCTCCGTAAATAGGTCTCGATTCTCCACGTGTTGTAGACAGGACCATAAACGAAGAGTCTCGATACATCTGTAGAGATAACATGCATCAGAGAAGTACTTTTACCATTAAAAACCTTATCATTTCTACATATCAAAAGCGACCAAATAACGGCAAGCACTCCCACCCTGAGAAGAGTTCTAAACCTGTGATCAATCCCATGTAACCAGTTACCAAATACATTAGCATTGCTACAAGGAGGATACAAGCCAGAAGCTATCTGGCTGACTAACCATATAGAATGAGCAAATTTGCATTGGAACAATAAATCTTTTATTGTCTCATCATGGTGACAAAAAACACATTGCGGACCTCCATGCCAATTCCTCTTAATAAGATTATCTTTAGTAAGAATGACTCCGCGATGAAGATACCATGCAAAGATTTTATTCTTAAGAGGTATCTTCATCTTCTAGATCTTCTTGTTATTATCGAATGGCACATCGGACTGGATTAACGCTCTATACATGGATTCCACTGAGAATTGTCCACTCCCATGAAAGTTCCATCGGAAGACATCAGACCCATGTGACAATTGCACCATGGACAACCGCTGGAGAAGGATGTTCCATGGTTGGAGTCTTGACCTGATGTCTACTATGCAACTTTATTCTTGTAGACTCGTGTTGGGCCTCGAAGTGCAGAGTTTTGTAGGATAGTAGCCATTTTCCCTCAAGTGGATGACCTAAGGTTTATCAATCCGTGGGAGGTGTAGGATGAAAGTGGTCTCTCTCGAACAACCCTGCAACAAAATACAAGAAATCTCTTGTGTCCCCAACACACCTAATACAATGGCAAATTGTATAGGTGCACTAGTTCGGCGAAGAGATGGTGATAAAAGTGTAATATTGATGGTAGAAATATATTTTTATAATCTGAATAAATAAAAACAGCAAGGTAGCAAATAGTAAACGGGCACAAAGACGGTATTGCAATGCTTGAAAATGAGGCCTAGGGTCCATACTTTTGCTAGTGCAATCTCCCAACAATGCTAACATAGTTGGATCATATGATTATACCTCAAACTGTAATAAATAATCACTCCCGAGTTCCTATTAGCGGAGGACAAAAGATAGATATTGTTTTTAGGGTACGAGACCACCTCAAAGCTATTCTTTCCGTTCGATCTATTCAAGAGTTTGTACTAGAATAACACCAAAGCAAATTCATATTCATAATACTCAATCCACACAACGAACTACAAAGAGACCCCAAAGTTTCTACCGGAGAAAAATGTGCATCAACCCCTATGCATAGATTACCCCAATATCACCGCGGGAATCCGCGACTTGAATGCCAAGACACATATCAAGTGAATCAATATGATTCCCCAATTGTCACTTCAAGTATTCATACCGCAAGATATATATCATGTGTTCTCATCTCTGAATATTCAATCCGACAAGACAAACTTCGAAGGGTAAAGATTCAATTCATCATAACAAGAGTATAGAGGGTAGAAACATCATATGATCTGACTATATTAACAAAGCCCATGATATAGATCATGAGAGAGAGAAAGAGATTAAACACATAGCTACTGGTACAAACCCTCAGCCCCAAGGGTGGACTACTCCATCCTCATCGTGGTGGCCGCCGGGATGATGAAGATGGTCACCGGAGATGACTCCCCCCTCCGGCAGGGTGCGAAAACGGGGTCTAGATTGGTTTTCGTGGATACAGAGACCTTGCAGCGGCGGAACTTTTGATCTAGGTTAACCCCGATGGGTTTCGGAATATTTTGGAATTTATAGTGCAAAGAGGGGTTGTGGGAGGCCACCAAGGTGGGCACAACCCAGCTGGGCGCGCCAGGGGGCCCTGGCGCGCCCTGGTGGGTTTTGCCCCCCTCGGGGCACCCCCAGGTGGAGCTCTGGCCCATTGGGTTCCTTTTGGTCCATAAAAAATCTCCGTGGAGTTTCGTTGCGTTTGGACTCCGTTTGGTATTTATTTCCTACGATGTAAAAAACAAGCAAAAAACAACAACTCGCACTGGGCACTAGGTCAATAGGTTAGTCCCAAAAAATGATATAAAGTTTCTATAAAATGATCGTAAAACATACAAGAATCATAATAAAACAACATGAATACTTTATAAATTATAGATACGTTGGAGACGTATCAGCATCCCCAAGCTTAATTCCTACTTGTCCTCGAGTAGGTAAATTATAAAAGAAATAATTTATGAAGTGTGAATGCTAGCAAAGTGCATAAGTTTGATCAATGATAATTTCCATCACTTTTCCTAGAATCATAACAGTAATTCTTTCTTACGAAACTTCTCATGTTATAGTGGCAACCAATTCACATGTTAAGGTTCATATAATGAATTCTCTTGAAACCCAACAACCTATGTTCTCAGTCACCAAGCAATTGCAATTCAAATTATTCAACAGAGTTTAAGTAAGAGCTCCACATACTCAACCATCTTATAGTCTTCTATGATTGCTAACACCCACCGCATACACATGAGCAAAACATTTCAACCAGACACATAGAAAGATAGGGGCTTATTGTTTTGCCTCCCAGCGTATCCACCTCAAGGGTGATGTCAATAATAATAACTCATGCTACCCATATTCAACTGGACATATGTGCCTAGATCTTTCCTCACCTCATGATGCTTGCCAAAAGAGAAAAATAAAAAGGAATAGAGAGAATAACTTTGACTCTTTGCATAAAAATAAATACTAAAAATTAAAAGATAGGCCCTTCGCAGAGGAGCAGAGGTTGCCATGCGCTTATTTGTTTGTATGCTCAATCCCTTAGTGCAAAAGAATGTCATGTTATATTGCCCCTTATGATAGCAACCTTTATTATGCAGTTTGTCGCTTTTATTGCTTTGCCATCATAAGTTCGTACAACGCTCAATTTTCTCTTACACTAAATGATCTAACACTTTTAGAAGCAATTTTTATTGCCTTATTGCACCGATGACAAATTACTTGAAGGATCTTGCGCAATCCTTAGGTAGATAAGGTGGACTCTTGAAAATAAGATTTGGGTTTAAGGGGTTTGGGATGCACAAGTAGTATCTCTACTTGATGCGGCATTTTTGCCTAGCAAAGATGGGGGGCAAGCACCACATGTTGAAGGATCTATGACAATATGACTTCTGTGTGAATATGAGCAAATATAAATCATTACGTTGTCTTCCTTGTCCAACGTCAACAATTTTGGCATATAATATTTTGATGGGGGCTCACAATCACAAAAGATTTCCAGGATAGTGTATTTGCATGTGAAAGTTCTCTTCCTTATACTAATTATTTGTGAATTGCTTGTATGACCAAAATTGTGATTGTCAAGCCTCAAAAGATTTCACTTTCTAAACCCAACATGAAGCTACCACTAGGCATGATATAATTTCAACTTCATGATATTCAATTTATTCACAAATTTACTCATAGGATATAAGTGAAGCACAAGAGTAAATGACAAACTACTCCAAAAAGATATAAGTGAAGATCATGCAAGTAGTTATGTAAATGGGTAGCTATTTGAAGACTCTCTCTTATTTAAAACTTTCAGATCTAAGTATTTTATCAAAACAGCAAGCAAAAACAAAATAAAATGACATTCCAAGAATAGCACACATCATGTGAAGAAGCAAAAACTTAGGTTCAACCGATACTAACCGATAATTGTTGAAGAAGAAAGGTGGGATGCCTAGTGGGGCACCCCCAAGCTTAGATGCTTGAGACTTCTTGAATATTATCTTGGGATGCCTTGGGCATCCCCAAGCTTGAGCTTTTGTGTCTCCTTGATTCCTCTCATATCACGGTTTCCCTAAATCTCAAAAGCTTCATCCACACAAAACTCAACAAGAACTCGTAAGATAAGTTAGTATAAACCAATGCAAAAACCTTGTCATACTCTACTATAGCAAATCACTAAAATTATCTTTCAACATTACATACTAAATGCCTATGCATATTTAATACTCCTATCCTCAAATAGATTCATTAAACAAGCAAGCATATGCAAACAATGCAAACATAACAGCAATCTACCAAAACAGTATAGTCTGTAAAGAATGCAAGAGTATCAATACTTACCTAACTACAAACATTATGAAATTATACCACACTGTTGAAAATTTATCAGAGCTTTTTATGCAAAAAGATTCAACATTTTATCACATTCTGATTTTTCTAGGGAATTTTTGCAACAGCGGTAAACTTTCTATTTTCAAACAGCAACATGTAGACTTTTAAAATAAGCGTGGCAAAGGCTATCTGCCACTTTTATTGAAATAAAAGATGCAAAACATTATTCTAAATAATAGCAAGCAAATCCTAGCAAAATAAATTGATGCTCTAAGCAAAACACATATCATGTGACGAATGAAAACATAGCTCCAAGTGAGGTTACCGATAATGTTGGAGACGAAAGAGGGGATGCCTTCCGAGGCATCCCCAAGCTTAGTTGCTTGGGTCTTAATTGGATATTTACTTGGGGTGCCTTGGGAATCCCCAAGCTTAGGGTCTTGTCACTCCTTATTCTCCTCATATCGATATCTCACCCAAAACTTGAAAACTTCAATCACACAAAACTTAACGGAACTTTGTGAGATAGGTTAGTATGATAAAGAGCAAACCATTCCACTTTGGTACTGCCAAATACAAGATTCATAATTGTTCTATCACAATGCCTACTGTAGCATATCATTTACACAACTTATATTGAGCAATATAAGCCATAGAAACTAGGAAACAAGCAAACTATGCATTTAAAACAGAATCTGTCAAAAACAGAACAGTCTGTAGTAATATGGATAACTACCATACTTATGCTACTCCAAAAATTATTAAAAAATTATGAACACGTGAGAAATTTGTATATTAAATTTCTGCAAAAATAATAAACTCAATAGCACTCCTCTGTTAAAAATGAGACTCATTTTCGTTAGCGCAAAAGTTTCTGTTTTTTGGCAGGGTCAAATCAACTATCACCCAACATGATCCCAAAGGCTTTACTTGGCACTTTATTAAAACAAAAGCAAGAAAACATGATCAATACAGTAGCATAATCATGTGAACACACAAAAACAGTAGGTAAAAGTGTTGGGTTGTCTCCTGATACGTCTCCATCGTATCTATAATTTTGGATTGTTCCATGCCAATATTGTACAACTTTCATATACTTTGGGCAACTTTCTATACTATTTTTAGGACTAACATATTGATCCAGTGCCCAGTGCCAGTTCTTGTTTGTTGCATATTTTTGTTTCGCAGAAACTCCATATCAAACAGAGTCCAAACGGGATAAAAACGGACGAGGAATATTTTTGGAATATTTGGGAAATATAGGAAGAAGAATCAACGCGAGACGGGGCCCGAGGTGGCCACGAGGCAGGGGCGTGACTGCCCCCCTGGGCATGCCCCTGACCCTCGTGGGCCCCCGTAAGGCAGTTGCTGCTCTTCTCTGGCCGAACAAAGCTAATTTTCGGAGAAAAATCTAGGCGAAGGTTTCGATCCAATCGGAGTTACGGATCCCTGGTTATAAAAGAAACGGTGAAAGGGCAGAATCCGGAACGCAGAAACAGAGAGAGACAGAGAGACAGATCCAATCTCGGAGGGGCTCTCGCCCCTCCCACGCCATGGAGACCAAGGACCAGAGGGGAAACCCTCCTCCCATCTAGGGAGAAGGTCAAGGAAGAGGAATAAGAAGGGGGGCTCTCTCCCCTCTCTTCCGGTGGCGCCGGAACACCGCCGCGGCCATCATCATCATTGCCATCTTCACCAACACCTCCGCCATCTTCACAAACATCTCCATCACCTTCCCCCTCTATCTACAGCGGTCCACTCTCCCGCAACCCGATGTACCCTCTACTTGAACATGGTGCTTTATGCTTCATATTATTATCCAATGATGTGTTGCCATCCTATGATGTCTGAGTAGATTTTCGTTGTCCTATCGGTGATTGGTGAATTGCTATGATTGATTTAATTTGCTTGTGGTTATGTTGCTGTCCTTTGGTGCCCATCATATGAGCGCGCGTGTGGATCACACCATAGGGTTAGTTGTATGTTGATAGGACTATGTATTGGAGGGCAAGAGTGACAGAAGCTTGTACCTAGCATAGAAATTGATGCATACGGGATTGAAAGGGGACCAATATATTTTAATGCTATGATTGGGTTTTACCTTAATGAACGTTAGTAATTGCGGACGCTTGCTAATAGTTCCAATCATAAGTGCATATAATTCCAAGTTAGGTATGACATGCTAGCAGTGGCCTCTCCTACATAAAACTTGTTATCGGTCTAGTAAAGTAGTCAATTGCTTAGGGACAATTTCGCAACTCCTACCACCACTTTTCCACACTCGCTATACTAACTTTATTGCTTCTTTATATAAAAAGCCCCTACTTTTTATTTATGTGCTCTTTATTATCTTGCAAACCTATCCAAAAACACCTAAAAAGTACTTCTAGTTTCATACTTTTTCTAGGTAAAGCGAACGTTAAGCGTGCGTAGAGTTGTATCGGTGGTCGATAGAACTTGAGGGAATATTTGTTCTACCTTTAGCTCCTCATTGGGTTCGACACTCTTACTTATCGAAAGAGGCTACAATTGATCCCCTATACTTGTGGTTTATCAAGACCTTTTTCTGGCACCGTTGCCGGGGAGCAATAGCGTGGGGTGAATATTCTTGTGTGTTGCTTGTTTGCTTTATCACTAAGTATTTTTTATTTGTTGTTCTTAGTTGTTCTCTATCTTTAGTTATGGATATGGAACACGAAATACCAAGAAAATTAGGTTCATTTGCTACTCATGGAGATGGGGAACCTCCTAAAACCCTTGATGCTTATTATGTGAAAGATATTATGTATTGATAATCCTAAGAAAACCCCATTCAACTTTGTAACGGGAGACACGTTGGATCAATGTGAATACTTTAGGGATTATCGCTTGACTCAAAAAGGGAAACTATTATGGGATCAAATTTATATGTTGAGGTGGTATGCTCGGCAAGTATGCTTGAGTTATGATTATACTTGTTGCTCTAGGATGATGGCTCCACACCTTCCCTTTTCATGCAAATTTAATGATAATACAACCATAGCTTCTTATGCTAATGGTATATATGATTACTATGATGTGGAACAAATAGAATAATTTGTTGCTTTTATGGGTGCTTATGAAATTGAATCTTTGTTCAGAGAGTGTGAAAATCTTTATGATGTTGTTTATAGACCAGAAAATTTAGCTATCCTTAAGTATTGTTATGAGAATTAGAAATACAATTCCGATATTGATGCAATTATTGAGAAAGTCTCCGCTGTCCAAGAAGAGACTAATATTTTGCAGGAGTCTATGGAAGAAGAAATTGATGAAATTGTGAGCTCATTGGATGAAAAAGATGACGAGGAGAGTGAAGAACAAAAGGAGGAATTGCGGATTAGCTACCCGTGCCCACCTTCTAATGAGAGTAACTCTTCAACTCATACATTGTTTAATTTCCCTTCGTGCTTACTGAAGGATGATTGCTATGATGAATGTTATGATCCCGTTGATTCTTTTGAAATATCCCTTTTTGATGATGCTTGCTATGCTTGTGGCCAAGATGCCAATATAAATTATGCTTATGGAGATGAACTTGCTATAGTTCCTTATGTTAAACATGAAACTGTTGCTATTGCACCCACGCATGATAGTCCTATTATCTTTTTGAATTCTCCCAACTACACTATATCGGAGAAGTTTACCCTTATTAAGGATTATATTGATGGGTTGCGGTTTACTATTACACATGATGATTTTGATAGATATAATATGCAACTTTATTCTATTAGACTCGTGTTGGGCCTCGAAGCGCAGAGTTTTGTAGGATAGTAGCAATTTTCCCTCAAGTGGATGACCTAAGGTTTATCAATCCGTGGGAGGTGTAGGATGAAGATGGTCTCTCTCGAACGACCCTGCAACCAAATACAAGAAATCTCTTGTGCCCCCAACACACATAATACAATGGCAAGTTGTATAGGTGCACTAGTTCGGCGAAGAGATGGTGATAAAAGTGTAATATTGATGGTAGAAATATATTTTTATAATCTGAATAAATAAAAACAGCAAGGTAGAAAATAGTAAACGGCACAAAAACGGTATTGCAATGCTTGAAAATTAGGCCTAGGGTCCGTACTTTCGCTAGTGCAATCTCCCAACAATGCTAACATAGTTGGATCATATGATTATCCCTCAAAGAGTAATAAAGAATCACTCCCGAGTTCCTATTAGCGGAGAACAAAAGTTAGATATTGTTTGCAGAGTACGAGACCACCTCAAAGCTATTCTTTCCGTTCGATCTATTCAGGAGTTCGCACTGGACTAACACCAAAGCAAATTCATATTCATAATACTCAATCCACACAAAGAACTACAAAGAGACCCCAAAGTTTCTACTAGAGAAAAACGTGCATCAACCCCTATGCATAGATTACCCCAATATCACCGCGGGAATCCGCGAGTTGAATGCCAAGACACATATCAAGTGAATCAATATGATACCCCAATTGTCACTTCAAGTATTCATACCGCAAGGTATATATCATGTGTTCTCTTCTCTGAATATTCAATCCGACAAGACAAACTTCAAAGGGTAAAGATTCAATTCATCATAACAAGAGTATAGAGGGTAGAAACATCATATGATCCGACTATATTAACAAAGCCCATGAGATAGATCATGAGAGAGAGATTAAACACATAGATAATGGTACAAACCCTCAACCCCGAGGGTGGACAGTTGGGGAACATAGTAATTTCAAAAAAATTCCTACGCACACGAAAGATCATGGTGATGCATAGCAACGAGAGGGGAGAGTGTTGTCCACGTACCCTCGTAGACCGAAATCGGAAGCGTTAGCACAACGCGGTTGATGTTGTCGTACATCTTCACGATCCGACCGATCAAGTACCGAACGTACGGCACCTCCGAGTTCAGCACACGTTCAGCCCAGTGACATCCCTCGAACTCCGATCCAGCCGAGTGTTGAGGGAGAGTTTCGTCAGCACGACGGCGTGGTGACGATGTTGATGTTCTACCGACGCAGAGCTTCGCCTAAGCACCGCTACAGTATTATCGAGGAGGACTATGGTGGAGGGGGGCACCGCACATGGCTAAAAGATCAACTTCATCAATTGTTGTGTCCATGGGGTGCCCCCTACCCCCGTATATAAAGGAGTAAGGGGGGGAGGTGCGGCCAGCCTTGGGGCGCGCCAGGAGGAGTCCTACTCCCACCGGGAGTAGGATTCCCCCCTTTTCCTAGTTGGATTAGGACTTGGGGAGGGGGAAGGAGTGGAGGAGAAGGAAGGAACGGGGGGCGCCACCCCCTCTCCTTGTCCTATTCGGACTAGGGGGTAGGGACGCGCGGCCAGCCCTTGCCTCCTCTCCTCTCTTCCACCTAGGCCAACTAAGGCCCATTAAGTTACCGGGGGGTTCCGGTAACCTCCCGGTACTCCGGTAAAATCCTGATTTCACCCGGAACACTTCCGATATCCAAACATAGGCTTCCAATATATCAATCTTCATGTCTCGACCATTTCGAGACTCCTCGTCATGTCCGTGATCACATCCGGGACTCCAAACAACCTTCAGTACATCAAAACATATAAACTCATAATGTAACTGTCATCGTAACGTTAAGCGTGCGGACCCTACGGGTTCGAGAACTATGTAGACATGACCGAGACACGTCTCCGGTCAATAACCAATAGCGGAACCTGGATGCTCATATTGGCTCCTACATATTCTACGAAGATCTTTATCGGTCAGACCGCATAACAACATACGTTGTTCCCTTTGTCATTGGTATGTTACTTTCCCAAGATTCGATCGTCGGTATCTCAATACTTAGTTCAATCTCGTTACCGGCAAGTCTCTTTACTTGTTCCGTAATACATCATCCCGCAACTAACTCATTGGTTGCAATGCTTGCAAGGCTTAACTGATGTGTATTACCGAGAGGGCCCAGAGATACCTCTCCGACAATCAGAGTGACATATCCTAATCTCGAAATACGCCAACCCAACATGTACCTTCGGAGACACCTGTAGAGCACCTTTATAATCACCCAGTTACGTTGTGACATTTGGTAGCACACAGAGTGTTCCCCCGGTAAACGGGAGTTGCATAATCTCATAGTCATAGGAACATGTATAAGTCATGAAGAAAACAATAGCAACATACTAAACGATCGTGTGCTAAGATAACAGAATGGGTCATGTCAATCACATCATTCTCCTAATGATATGATCATGTTTATCAAATGACAACTCATGTCTATGGTTAGGAAACATAACCATCTTTGATTAACAAGCTAGTCAAGTAGAGGCATACTAGTGACACTTTGTTTGTCTATGTATTCACACATGTATTATGTTTCCGGTTAATACAATTCTAGCATGAATAATAAACAGTTATCATGCTATAAGGAAATAAATAATAACTTTATTATTGCCTCTAGGGCATATTTCTGCACTAGAGTCAATAATCTAGTTCACATCCCATGTGATTTAACACCAATAGTTCACATCGTCGTGTGACCAACACCCAAAGGGTTTACTAGAGTCAATAATCTAGTTCACATCGCTCTCTGATTAACACCCGAAGAGTACTACGGTGTGATCATGTTTTGCTTGTGAGAGAAGTTTAGTCAACGGATCTGCCACATTCAGATCCGCATGTATTTTGCAAATTTCTATGTCAACAATGCTCTGCATGGAGCTACTCTAGCTAATTGCTCCCACTTTCAATATGTATCCAGATTAAGACTTTGAGTCATCTGGATCAGTGTCAAAGCTTGCATCGACATAACCCTTTACGACAAACCTTTTGTCACCTCCATAATCGAGGAAACATATCCTTAATCCACTAAGGATAATTTTGACCGATGTCCAGTGATCTACTCCTAGATCACTATTGTACTTCCTTGCTAAACACAGTGTAGGGTATACAATAGATCTGGCACACAGCATCACATACTTTATAGAACCTATGGCTGAGGCATAGGGAATGACTTTCATTCTCTTTCTATCTTCTGCCGTGGTCGGGTTTTGAGTCTTACTCAATCTCACACCTTGTAACAGAGGCAAGAACTCTTTCTTTGACTGTTCCATTTTGAACTACTTCAAAATCTTGGTATGTACTCATTGAAAAAAACTTATCAAGCGTCTTGATCTATCTCTATAGATCTTTATGCTCAATATGTAAGCAGCTTCATTGAGGTCTTTCTTTGAAAAACTCCTTTCAAATACTCCTTTATGCTTTGCAGAATAATTCTACATTATTTATGAAGGGGATCGTGGCAGAATTTAAAATTTTCTACGCATCACCAAGATCAATCTTTGGAGTATTCTAGCAACGAGGGGAATAGGAGTGCATCTACATACCCTTGTAGATCGCAAGCGGAAGCGTTCAAGTGAACATGGTTGATGGAGTCGTACTCGTCGTGATACAAATCACCGATGATCCTAGCGCCGAACGGACGGCACCTCCGCGTTCAACACACGTACGGTTGGGGAAGACGTCTCCTCCTTCTTGATCCAGCAAGGGGGAAGGAGAGGTTGATGGAGATCCAGCAGCACGACGGCGTGGTGGTGGATGCAGTAGAGTCTCGGCATGGCTTCGCGAAGCACCAACAAGAGGGAGAGGTGTTACGGGAGGGAGAGGGAGGCGCCATGGGCTACGGCGCGCAGCCCTCTCCCCCCTCTTTATATAGGGGCCTAGGGGGCGCCGGCCCCTCTAGATCCCATCTAGAGGGGGGGGGGCGGCGGCCAAGGGGGCTGGCTTCCCGCCCCAAGCCAAGTGGGGCGCCCCCACCCCTAGGGTTTCCCAACCCTAGGCGCAGGGGAGGCCCAAGGGAGGGTGCACCAGCCCACCAGGGGCTGGTTCCCCCTCCCACTTCAGCCCATGGGGCCCTCCGGGATAGGTGGCCCCACCCGGTGGACCCCCGGGACCCTTCCGGTGGTCCCGGTACAATACCGGTGACCCCCGAAACCTTCCCGATGGCCGAAACTGGACTTCCTATATATAAATCTTTACCTCCGGACCATTCTAGAACTCCTCGTGATGTCCGGGATCTCATCCGGGACTCCAAACAACTTTCGGGTTACTGCATACTAATATCTCTACAACCCTAGCATCACCGAACCTTAAGTGTGTAGACCCTATGGATTCGGGAGACATGCAGACATGACCGAGACGACTCTCTGGTAAATAACCAACAGCGGGATCTGGATACCCATGATGGCTCCCACATGCTCCACGATGATCTCATCGGATGAACCATGATGTCGAGGATTCAATCAATCCCGTATACAATTCCCTTTGTCAATCGGTACGTTACTTGCCCGAGACTCGATCGTCCGTATCCCAATACCTTGTTCAATCCCGTTACCGACAAGTCACTTTACTCGTACCATAATGCATGATCCCGTGACCAACCCCTTTGCCACATTGAGCTCATTATGATGATTATCGGTGTCAAAACCGGCGGATCTCGGGTAGGGGGTCCCGAACTGTGCGTCTAGGCGGATGGTAACAGGAGACAAGGGGCATGATGTTTTTACCCAAGTTCGGGCCCTCTCGATGGAGGTAAAACCCTACTCCTGCTTGATTAATATTGATGATATGGGTAGTACAAGAGTAGATCTACGACGAGATCAAGGAGGCTAAACCCTAGAAGCTAGCCTATGGTATGATTGTTATTGTGTCCTACGGACTAAAACCCTTCTGTTTATATAGACACTGGAGAGGGCTAGGGTTACACAGAGTCGGTTACAATGGTAGGAGATCTACATATCTGTATCGCCAAGCTTGCCTTCCACGCCAAGGAAAGTCCCTTCCGGACACGGGACGAAGTCTTTAATCTTGTATCTTCATAGTCCAGGAGTCCGGCCGAAGGTATAGTCCGGCTATCCGGACACCCCCTAATCCAGGACTCCCTTAGTAGCCCTTGAACCAGGCTTCAATGACGATGAGTCCGACGCGCAGATTGTGTTCAGCATTGCAAGGCGGGTTCCTCCTCCAAGTACTTCATAGAAGATTTTGAACACAAGGATAGTGTCCGGCTCTGCAAAATAAGTTCCACATATTGCCATAGAGATAATAGTATTTACACAAATCCAATCTGCTGACGTATTCCGTAGGCGTGACATCACAACACGGTCAAGCTTTTATTCAAATCGTTTTATTGTCCCACCTCAGCGCGTTTAGCGAGCCGGTTTCCTTGGCACGTCTTATCGAAGTAGAGATCGTGTCCCCCTTATTTACGGGATTCTCATCAATACGGACATGGGTAACCCAGTCGTGCCCGTTGGTATGTTTTCTCGATCAAAGGCGAGTCCCAAACGGTTACGGGGAGGGCCCTTGGTATTCAACCTCTTATGAAGAGACCAAGGCCTTACTCCTTTCTTTCAATCTCAAACGAGTTTGCCCTTCACCTCGAGTTCCGACACCCAAGGCTCCAGATTTCAGGCGCTTCGGACCTTCGACAATGTCCGGTTCCGACCTTCGAGGCCGATGACGGAGGAGGACGTGCTAAAGTTGAGAGAGGCCAGGTTCTTGACCGGCGAAATCTCGCATAGGCTGCCCGCTCAAGGGCAGGTCATTCCCACTCCCAAGCCTGGTGAGGGTGTGGTGTTCATGTCTCATTTCCTTCGGGGGCTAGGCTTCCCGACGGATCCCTTCGTGAGGGGGCTCATGTTTTATTACGGGCTGGAATTTCACGACTTAGCTCCGGACTCCATCCTCCATATTTCCTCATTCATCATCGTGTGTGAAGCCTTCCTCCGTATTACTCCTCACTTCAGACTATGGCTCAAGACCTTCAAAGTAGAGCCGAAGATGATCGAGGGACGGCAAGCGGATTGCGGAGGCGCTGTTATAAGCAAGAATGCTAATGCTCCATGGCCCAAGGGCTCTTTTCAAGAGGAGTCCAACTTATGGCAACGAGAGTGGTTTTATATTACCGCTCCCAGGGGCAGCACGTGGGTGGCGCCACCTGCCTTTCGCTCGGCTCCCCCACCACAGTTGGCATCATGGGTCAATAAAGGACTGGACTGGGGGGCATCCAAGGACGTGCCCTTGTTGCAGGGCCGCATTCGAGATCTCTTAGAAAGAGACATCAACCTGGTCGTGGTGACACAGGTCATGTTGATCCGCCGAGCCTTGCCCGGCAAACATCGCCCCCTTCGCCTGTGGGAGTTCAATCCGGAGGGACCACGAGCTCTCCAGCATTTCATGGGCGCGACGCCCGTGGAGATGTACAAATTGTTCTCCGGATCACAAGCAATGTGTCCGGACTTGACCGAGGACGCAGGTCTGAGCTGCAATCGCCTGGATACTCAATTAATTAGCCTTGTGCCGGACTCGCTATCCGTATATTTATCATAAAATTGCCCCTAAAAGAGTTGTCCTTTAAACAGGAGTGGATAGCGAAAGCAAAGCTAATCAGGTGTCCGGTCCCCCTCCCCGAGACCACGCCGGATCCCGTGCTAGTCAGGATGTTGGAGGTTGTGCCTTCGGAGGAAAGCGAGGGAGGGGACAAGGAAGCTACGGCCTCCTTGAAGGAGGCTGTTCGGAAGGGAGGAATCAAAAATTCCTCTCCTCTGGGGAAGAATAGGACCGCCTCTGATGACCCGAAGACCATGGCCTCAAAGCGGGGGAAGAAATCTTCGTCAAACGATCCTGCGCCGGGGGATACTTCGGCCGAATTATGCCCTCAAGGGGATCAGCCCTCCACCAAGCCGTAAGTAGAGAGGAGTTTTCTTTTTAAGAAATGAGAGGAATCCTCGCTTTATATCTGAGAAGAGTAACCGAAAATTTACCTTGTAGCTCGGACCTCAGCCCTTCTCAGTAGAGCTCGTCTTCGGGGGATCTTTTTCCAGAGATGATGGAGAGCGGAACGCCTCCCCCTACCGTACCGCCTTGCGAGGCGGGCGACCCTGAGGTATCGTTGTGGAGGGTTTCTCCGAATCCGGCAGGGCCGGAAGGTAGTCATATGGGCCCCCAAAGCCCTCCTCATCCGGCCTTCGAGAAGGGCCATCGGACGAGTCCGGCACCGTCCGGTGCGCGGTCGGAGGAGCTGAAGGATCTGCTAGGGCGAGCATCTATCTCAGAGGAGCACCGTGCATTGATGGGTAAAGTGATTGAGAGGATTTCATCCGCGGAGAGCGGATTGCACGAGGCCGTCAGGAGTTTACTGACAAGTTTTGAGGTACGCGAAATAATGTACCCTTTTTTGACAGTTGCGCATAAATAAGATGCACCCTGTGTAGATAGTAGCCCCTGAGACTCTGTGCGTTGTCAAAAGTGACGGCGCGCAGAGGATCATAATCCCAGGTCTAATATGCCGCCTTCATACGTAGGTGGCGAAGTATCCGGTGGCCAGCCAGACTGATGAATTTGCCGAGCTAAAGCGGCAACTTGACGTGGCAGAAGCCGACAGCGCGCTTGTCAACAAGCGGCTTGACGAGGCACAAGGTATGTAATTCCACCAGCGGCACCTGGTAAGAGGAGCTTTATGCCAGTATCTTACAATGTGTGCGCTTGATGCAGATGGTGCCGCTGCCATGGAGAATCTTCGGGCGGAACTTGCCCGAGCCAAGGAGCAAGCCAGGAAAAGTGATGCGGCTGCCGGAAAGGCAATTGAAGAGCTGAAAGCCGAACAGGCTGCTCACTGCCGAAGCAAGAAGAAAATGGCCGAGATGGCCGTGAAGCTGAAGAGCGCTGCTGACCATTGCAAGCTTCTTGAAAATTAAGACCGGGCGGAACAGACGAACCTGGAGAAGGCCGTTGCGGATGCCAAGGATGCTCGCTCTGCGATGAGAGCTATGAAGGAGGAGCTACGTCAGGCCGGAGATATCACGGCTGGAAAGCCCTTTATGCTGCGGAGGAAGTTCTGTGATCCTAAACATGCTCCATTAGACCGGATGTGGAGTACGGCGGACACCTATCTGGATTTGGTAGCGAGTGCTGCAGATGCGGCCGAACACTTTCAAGATCAAGAAGATCGCGAAGTGGAAAAGCTCTTCTGGTCGAAGTTCCACAATCGAGAGCGTCCACTGTCATTAGCCGATCGTTTGGCAGAATGGGCCGAGCTAAATAGGTTGTCCGGACTCGCCATGAAGTATGTCATGAGTCATCTGTGGCCGGAGAGGCCAGAGCTGAAAAGTTATTTCAACTTGGTGCAGCAGTTCCTTGGTGCGGTGCCGCATATTAATGTAATGAAGAGATCAGCGTGCATAGAGGGTGCGCGGATGGCTCTTGCCCGTGTCAAGACATACTGGGCGGAGATGGAGACCACCGCTGTTGCATCCCAAGACTCGGACGAAAGCCGAGTACCTGCAGAGCACTATTTTCAGGAAGTTCTGCAAGGCGCTCGTTTAATAGAGACGCAGTGCTCGAAGGATACTATGTTCGAATAGCATATATTATTGTAAAACAATGTTTTGATAAATTGTAGAAGCTTTTTATACTTGTGCCTGCAAGTATTATAGTACCTCCTGTGCGGTCGTTTAAGATATATGTATATAAAATTTAAAAGATGGCAGTAGTCGGCTTCAGCCCCCACGCAAATAATGCGGGGGTGTTCGCAGAAGGCGCATTTTCACACTTGATCCAACGTCTTTGTCCTACAAAGGAGGTGATAGCGCAGCGAACTAGGCAATCGGACTATGATGCTTTATCACTTTCACTTAGCCATAGGAGTTTGACAGTGAGGCTACTTATATAGCCCCTTGTGGCGCCTGCGCTCGCCCGAACTTGGGGCGCGTATGTGCCTGGCCGGGAAACGGCCCTTCGTTAATGCGGAGGAATCCTAAAGATTCCGGTAAGTCATCGAGTGGTTGACCAGTCTCACGCTATATCATGACAGTCAGTTTTCGGCTTTCTCTACTGAGGTGCTCGCCTGGCCGAACCGGGGCACAATCGCAGTAGTTCTCCTGGTGCCGCCTTAGCCGATAGAGCGGAATGTAAGGTAGCAAAACACAGGAGCCGGGAAAACCAAACATTTGACCAAAGACATGATTCAGAGCTGATGCATATAAGGCCAAACTCGCGACGCCGAACACTCCCTAAGGTATTCGGTCTTTGTGAGGGCGGGCGGAACAACGCCCTTGGTAATAAGCCCCTAGTGTCTAGGTACGCGCAAAATTCTGACGTGGCCACATGCCAAAACGCCAGCCTCCTCCTCGGATATACCAAAAAACCAGGGGATGTGTATCAACAAGAGACAGTAAAAAAGGTTTACGCAGGGTCTTAATCTGAAAAGAATCGTTGGCACGGGTCCCTGCTGCACGTCTGCGCATGTGTCTCCGTTGTGCCATATGCTGGACGGGCGTAGCATGGTGTTCATCAGTAAAAGAGAGGAACTTAGTTGAAAAAGGTCGTGCGAAAATGTATGTTATACTAAATAAACAAAGTATGATTTAAAAATCGGTGAAATTGAGCTTTATTATCTCTTATTTTGTATGCGCGGAGCCCCTAGTACAGGGGTATACGGCTATTAAGCCTCTATCCATTGTATTTTTATGCCGGACTCGTCTAACCGTGTCCGTTGTCTTGACGACCCGTTTAGGTGCTTTGGCTGGTGAAGCCGCTCTATTGTGGGGCTGTCAAGGCAGCCGCATAGTCTTCCGCGCGGGAGGAACACTCAATGTTTCCCTTTAATGAGATGATGCCTCGTGGACCGGGCATCTTAAGCGAAAGAGATGCATAATGCGGTATTGCATTAAAGCGGGCGAAAGCTTCGCGTCCCAGCAGTGCTTGATAGCTACTTGAGAATGGGGCGATGTGGAAAGTTAGCTTTTCGTGAGGGAAGTTATCTGGGGAGCCGAACATAACTTCTAGCCAGAGAGAACCTATGCAATGGGCATCCGGGCCTGGCGTTACCCCTTGAAAGGAGGTTTTGCTATGGCGAATTTTTGTTGGGTCTATCCCCATGTTGCGGATTGTGTCCTGGTATAACAGGTTTAGACCACTGCCACTGTCCATCAGGACATTTGTAAAGTGGAGTCCGCCGATTATTGGATCTAATACCAAGGCAGTCCAGCCTGCGTTCCATATACTTCTAGAGTAATCCGGATGGCCGAAGGTGATCGGTTTTAACAACCATCGGCGAGACTCCTTTGGGGTAGGCCGTATGGCGCGTATCTCTATGGGCGCCGCTCGTTTTGTCACGTGAAGTAAGTTTACTGTTTTGACTTCTTGTGGGAAATTCTTTTGTTTCCTAGTGCTCTGCTTGTGGGGTTCGTCGTCGTCCTCAGTTGGTGTGTCGAGCCCCTTGTGTTCGGCGTTGAGTTTACCGGATTGCTTCAAGACCCAACAATCTCTGTGGGTATGGTTTGCAGGTTTCCCGGGAGTACTGTGTATTTGACATATCTTGTCCAAGATTTTGTTTAGGTTGGACAGCTCGTCCTTGTTGTCCTTGAGGGGCGGCTTTCTCTGACTCTGCCGCGAGCTTTTGAATCCGGCGTTGACTGCCATGCTCTTTGGGCTGTTTCCCCTATTCCGGCATTGGTCCTTCCTGCGTTGGGGTTTTCCGCTTCCATCTCTAACTTCGAATGTACTTGGGTCACTGGTGCTACATCTTGCCAACCAGCTGTCCTCTCCTGCGGAAAAGCAGGTCATGAGGCTTGTTAATGCGGCCATTGTTCTTGGCTTTTCTTGGTCGAGGTGTCTGGCGAGCCATTCGTCTCGAACGCTATGCTTAAAAGCTGCTAGGGCTTCGGCGTCCGGAGAGTCGACTATCTGATTCTTTTTAGTAAGAAATCTGTTCCAGAATTTTCGGACTGACTCTCCGGGCTGTTGAGTTATATAACTTAGATCATCTGCATCTGGAGGGCGGACATAGGTCCCTTGAAAATTTGCCCGGAAAGCATCCTCGAGCTCTTCCCAACTTTCAATGGTGTTTTCGGGAAGGCTTTTGAGCCAATGTCGGGCTGGCCCTTTAAGCTTGAGGGGTAAGTATTTTATGGCGTGGAGGTCATCTCCTCTGGCCATGTGTATGTGGAGTACATAATCCTCAATCCAGACTCCAGGGTCTGTTGTTCCGTCATACGCCTCTATGTTTACAGGCTTGAATCCCGCTGGAAATTCATGGTCCAGAACCTCATCGGTGAAACATAGGGGTTGTGCGGCACCCCTGTATTTGGGTGTGCCGTGATGTTAGGATATTTGTTGTGTTGCATTGCTTACTAGAGCTTGCTTTCTTGGCCCATAGATAGATCTGGCTGGGCCATCTTTTTGATGCGAATCCTTTAGTGGATCGCGTGCCGGCTTGTGTGTGGCGCCGCTTGCCGCTCTATGCTGGCCATGGGATCGTCTATCCGACCGGTTGGATTTCTTATTTTTTAACTGCCGGGGCTCTAAGGCCTCCTCGTCAAATTCAGGCAGTAGCTTTCGCTTCGGATAGCTTTTTGTGCGGCGACTGCCGCCATGTTTGTCTGTGGTGTTGAGTACTTTTCTCCATCTGATTCTGAGTGCATCTTCCGCAGTTTTGAGCTTCCGCTTCTGCTTTTTCAGGCTACGCGCAGTGGCGACGAGCCTTTTGTGGAGGTTCTTCTGCTCCATGAGCTTATCCGGTGTAAGGTCGTCCGGACTATTGTTTTTGCCGGGGACGGGTTCTTCGGTTTGTTTATCCAAGTTGCCCAGTTCATACGGTTGCTCGAAGGCATGTTCGTTGTCCGTCGGCTCGTCCTGCTCTATGGCTGGGTCTGTATGGCTGCTGTCTCTGTCGAGGCGGGGCTTGGAGCGGCGCTTACGTCGCCGCTTTGATTGCTTTTCGAGTGAACGATCCCTCGTTGCATCCCTGTGTTCCTCGTCGTCGCTTCCTTTGGGTGTGTCCACCATGTATACATCATGTGATGAGGTGGCAGTCCAGTGCCTTATAGGCGTTGGTTCATGTTCATCTCCTACATCGTCGTCCATACCGTCGATGTCTTCGGAGTCGAAGTCGAGCACGTCGTTTAAATTATCGACAGTGGCTACGAAGTGGGTGGTGGGTGGGCATCGAATTTCTTCGTCGTCCACATCCCAATCCTGCCGGTCATAGTCCGGCCAGGACTCTCCTGACAAAGAGAGAGACCTGAGTGAATTTAGAATGTCGCCGAAGGGCGAGTGCTGAAAGATGTCTGCGGTGGTGAATTCCATGATCGGTGCCCAATCGGATTCGATTGGTAGGGGCGCGGAGGGCTCGAAGTCCGGAGAGGAGTCCGGCACCTTGGAGTCACGGGCTTCGCAGAGGACAAGACTGGTGTTCGGCTTGATCGCCGTAGAGATTGCAGCCTCCGAGGTAGCGTCCAACAACCCGTCCTCGATCGGCGTAGTTGGCTCCAAACTAAGGGTAGGGGCTGATGCGGGTGCGGCCTCCAGGGCACTGTTCGGCGGCACAGCTAAATCATGCCCTCCGTGACAGTGCGGCGCGCTCGGCTGTGGCTCAGATCCGTCGAAGATCAAGTCTCCGCGGACGTCAGCTGTGTAGTTTAACTTCCAAATCTGACCTGATGGCCAGGGGGCGTAGCTTTCAATCTGCTCCAGATGACCAAGTGAATTGGCCCGTAGTGCAAAGCCGCCGAATACGAAGATCTGTCCGGGGAGAAAGGTCTAACCCTGGACCGCATCACTGTTGATGATCGGAGGAGCCATCGGGCCTAAAAGTGACGACACAGAGGAACTCTCAATGAAAGCACCAATGTCGTGTCAAAACCGGCGGATCTCGGGTAGGGGGTCCCGAACTGTGCGTCTAGGCGGATGGTAACAGGAGACAAGGGACACGATGTTTTTACCCAGGTTCGGGCCCTCTCGATGAAGGTAAAACCCTACTCCTGCTTGATTAATATTGATGATATGGGTAGTACAAGAGTAGATCTACCACGAGATCAAGGAGGCTAAACCCTAGAAGCTAGCCTATGGTACGATTGTTGTTGTGTCCTACGGACTAAAACCCTCCGGTTTATATAGACACCGGAGAAGGCTAGGGTTACACAGAGTCGGTTACAATGGTAGGAGATCTGCATATCCGTATCACCAAGCTTGCCTTCCACGCCAAGGAAAGTCCCTTCCGGACACGGGACGAAGTCTTTAATCTTGTATCTTCATAGTCCAGGAGTCCGGCCAAAGGTATAGTCCGGCTATTCGGACACCCCCTAATCCAGGACTCCCTCAATGATGCATTACCGAGTGGGCCTAGAGATACCTCTCCGTCATACGGAGTGACAAATCCCAGTCTCGATTCGTGCCAACCCAACAGCCACTTTCGGAGATACCCGTAGTGCACCTTTATAGTCACCCAGTTACGTTGTGACGTTTGGCACACCCAAAGCACTCCTACGGTATCCGGGAGTTGCACAATCTCATGGTCTAAGGAAATGATACTTGACATTGGAAAAGCTCTAGCAAACGAACTACATGATCTTTTGTGTTATGCTTAAGATTGGGTCTTGTCCATCACATCATTCTCCTAATGATGTGATCCCATTATCAATGACATCCAATGTCCATAGTCAGGAAACCATGACTATCTGTTGATCAACGAGCTAGTCAACTAGAGGCTCACTAGGGACGTGTTGTGGTCTATGTATTCACACATGTATTACGATTTCCGGATAACACAATTATAGCATGAATAATAGACAATTATCATGAACAAGGAAATATAATAATCATTTTATTATTGCCTCTAGGGCATATTTCCAACAGTCTCCCACTTGCACTAGAGTCAATCATCTAGTTACATTGTGATGAATGGAACACCCATGGAATTCTGGTGTTGATCATGTTTTGCTCTAGGGAGAGGTTTAGTCAACGGATCTACTACATTCAGGTCCATATGTATTTTACAAATATCTATGTCTCCATTTTGAACACTTTCACGAATGGAGTTGAAGCGACGCTTGATATGCCTGGTCTTCCTGTGAAACTTGGGCTCCTTGGCAAGGGTAATAGCTCCAGTGTTGTCACAGAAGAGAGTCATCGGCCCCGACGCATTGGGTATGACTCCTTGGTCGGTGATGAACTCCTTCACCCAGATTGCTTCTTGTGCTGCCTCCGAGGCTGCCATGTACTCCGCTTCACATGTAGATCCCGCCACAACGCTTTGCTTGCAACTACACCAGCTTACTGCCCCACCATTCAAAATATACACGTATCCGGTTTGTGACTTAGAGTCATCCAGATCTGGGTCGAAGCTAGCATCGACGTAACCCTTTACGACGAGCTCTTCGTCACCTCCATAAACGAGAAACATATCCTTAGTCCTCTTCAGGTACTTCAGGATATTCTTGACCGTTGTCCAGTGTTCCATGCCGGGATTACTTTGGTACCTTCCTACCAAACTTACGACAAGGTTTACATCAGGTCTGGTACACAGCATGGCATACATAATAGACCCTATGGCCGAGGCATAGGGGACGACACTCATCTTTTCTCTATCTTCTGCCATGGTCGGGCATTGAGCCGTGCTCAATTGCACACCTTGCAATATAGGCAAGAACCCCTTCTTGGACTAATCCATACTGAACTTCTTCAATATCTTGTCAAGGTATGTACTTTGTGAAAGACCAATGAGGCATCTCTATCTCTATAGATCTTATGCCTAATATATAAGCAGCTTCTCCAAGGTCCTTCATTGAAAAACACTTGTTCAAGTAGGCCTTTATGCTTTCCAAGAATTCTATATCATTTCCCATCAATAGTATGTCATCCACATATAATATGAGAAATGCTACCGAGCTCCCACTCACTTTCTTGTAAACACAGGCTTCTCCATAAGTCTATGTAAACCCAAATGCTTTGATCATCTCATCAAATCGAATGTTCCAACTCCGAGATGCTTGCACCAGCCCATAGATTGAGCGTTGGAGCTTGCATACCTTGTTAACATTCTTAGGATCGACAAAACCTTCCGCCTGCATCATATACAATTTTCCCTTAAGAAAGCCATTAAGGAATGCCGTTTTGACGTCCATTTTCCATATCTCATAATCATAGAATGCGGCAATTGCTAACATGATTCGGACGGACTTTAGCTTCTCTACGGGTGAGAAAGTCTCATCGTAGTCAACCCCATGAACTTGTCGATAACCTTTAGCGACAAGTCGAGCCTTATAGATGGTCACATTACCATCCGCGTCTGTCTTCTCATTAAAGATCCATTTATTTTCTATGGCTCGCCGATCATCGGGCAAGTCAGCCAAAGTCCATACTTCGTTTTCATACATGGATCCTATCTCGGATTTCATGGCTTCTAGCCATTTGTCGGAATGTGGGCCTCCCATTGCTTCTTGATAGTTCGAAGGTTCACCGTTGTCTAACAACATTATTTCCAAGACAGGGTTGCCGTACCACTCTGGTGCGGAACGTGTCCTTGTGGACCTACGAAGTTCAGTAGGAGTTTGATGCGAAGTATCTTGATCATCACCATTAACTTCCTCTCTAATCGGTGCAGGCACTACAGGAACATTTTCCTGAGCTGCGCTACTCTCCGCTTCAAGAGGCAGTACTTCATCAAGCTCTACTTTCCTCCCACTTACTTCTTTCGAGAGAAACTCTTTCTCTTGAAAGGATCCATTATTGGCAACAAAGATCTTGCCTTCGGATCTGAGGTAGAAAGTATACCCAATGGTTTCCTTAGGGTATCCTATGAAGACGCATTTTTCCGACTTGGGTTCGAGCTTTTCAGGTTGAAGTTTCTTGACATAAGCATCGCATCCCCAAACTTTTAGAAACGACAGCTTAGGTTTCTTCCCAAACCATAATTCATACGGTGTCGTCTCAACGGATTTCGACGGAGCCCTATTTAAAGTGAATGCGGCAGTCTCTAAAGCATAGCCCCAAAATGAGAGCGGTAGATCGGTAAGAGACATCATAGATCGCACCATATCCAATAGAGTGCGATTACGACATTCGGACACACCGTTACGCTGAGGTGTTCCAGGCGGCGTGAGTTGTCAAACGATTCCACATTTCCTCAAGTGTGTGCCAAATTCCTGACTCAAATATTCTCCCCCACGATCTGATCGTAAGAACTTTATTTTATTGTCACGTTGATTCTCAACCTCACTCTGAAATTCCTTGAACTTTTCAAAGGTCTCAGACTTGTGTTTCATTAAGTAGACATACCCATATCTACTCAAGTCATCAGTGAGAGTGAGAACATAACGATAGCCACCACGAGCCTCAACACTCATTGGACCGCACACATCAGTATGTATGATTTCCAATAAGTTGGTTGCTCGATACATTGTTCCGGAGAACGGAGCCTCGGTCATTTTACCCTTGAGGCATGGTTCGCACGTGTCAAATGATTCGTAATCAAGAGACTCTAAAAGTCCATCTGCATGGAGCTTCTTCATGCGTTTAACACCTATGTGACCAAGGCGGAAGTGCCACAAGTATGTGGGACTATCATTATCAACCTTACATCTTTTAGTATTCACACTATGAACATGTGTAACATTACGCTCGAGATTCATTAAGAATAAACCATTCACCAGCGGGGCATGACCATAAAACATATCTCTCATATAAATAGAACAACCATTATTCTCGGATTTAAATGAGTAGCCATCTCGAATTAAACGAGATCCTGATACAATGTTCATGCTCAAAGCTGGAACTAAATAACAATTATTGAGGTTTAAAACTAATCTCGTAGGTATATGTAGAGGTAGCGTGCCGACGGCGATCACATCGACCTTGGAACCATTCCCGACGTGCATCGTCACCTCGTCCTTCGCCAGACTCCGCTTATTCCGCAGCTCCTGCTTTGAGTTACAAATATGAGCAACGACACCAGTATCAAATACCCAGGAGCTACTACGAGTGCTGGTAAGGTACACATCAATTACATGTATATCACATATACCTTTAGTGTTGCCGGCCTTCTTGTCCGCTAAGTACTTGGGGCAGTTCCGCTTCCAGTGACCATTTCCCTTGCAATAAAAGCACTCAGTCTCAGGTTTGGGTCCATTTTTTGGCTTCTTCCCGGCAACTGGCTTACCAGGCGCGGCAACCTCCTTGCCGTCCTTCTTGAAGTTCTTCTTACCCTTGCCTTTCTTGAACTTAGTGGTTTTATTCACCATCAACACTTGATGTTCCTTTTTGATCTCCACCTCCGCTGATTTCAGCATTGAATATACCTCAGGAATGGTCTTTTCCATCCCCTGCATATTGAAGTTCATCACAAAGCTCTTGTAGCTCAGTGGAAGCGACTGAAGGATTTTGTCAATGACCGTGTCATCTGGGAGATTAACTCCCAGCTGAGTCAAGCGGTTGTGCAACCCAGACATCTTGAGTATGTGTGCACTGACAGAGCTATTTTCCTCCATCTTACAACTGAAGAACTTGTCGAAGACTTCATATCTCGACCCGGGCATGAGCTTGGAAAACCATTTTCAGCTCCTCGAACATCTCATATGCTCCGTGTTGCTCAAAACGCTTTTGGAGCCCCGGTTCTAAGCTGTAAAGCATGCCACACTGAACGAGGGAGTAATCATCAACACGCTGCTGCCAAGCGTTCATAACGTCTTGGTTCTCTGGGATGGGTGTGTCACCTAGCAGTGCTTCTAGGACATAATCTTTCTTGGCAGCTATGAGGATGATCCTTAGGTTCCGGACCCAGTCCGTATAGTTGCTGCCATCATCTTTCAGCTTGGTTTTCTCTAGGAACACGTTGAAGTTGAGGGCAACATTAGCATGGGCCATTTGATCTACAAGACATATTGTAAAGATTTTAGACTAAGTTCATGATAATTAAGTTCATCTAATCAAATTATTCAATGAACTCCCACTCAGATAGACATCCTTCTAGTCATCTAAGTGAAACATGATCTGAGTCAACTAGGCCGTGTCTGATCATCACGTGAGACGGACTAGTCATCATCGGTGAACATCTCCATGTTGATCGTATCTTCTATACGACTCATGCTCGACCTTTCGGTCTTCCGTATTCTGAGGCCATGTCTGTACATGCTAGGCTCGTCAAGTCAACCTAAGTGTATTGCGTGTGTAAATCTGGCTTACACCCATTGTATTCGAACGTTAGAATCTATCACACCCGATCATCATGTGGTGCTTCAAAACAACAAACCTTCACAACGGTGCACAGTTAGGGGGGAACACTTTCTTGAAATTATCGTGAGGGATCATCTTATTTAAGCTACCGTCGTTCTAAGCAAATAAGATGTAAAACATGATAAACATCACATGCAATCAAATAGTGACATGATATGGCCAATATCATTTTGCTCCTTTGATCTCCATCTTCGGGGCGCCATGATCATCGTCGTCACCGGCATGACACCATGATCTCCATCATCATGATCTCCATCATCGTGTCTTCATGAAGTTGTCTCGTCATCTATTACTTCTACTACTATGGCTAACGGTTTAGCAATAAAGTAAAGTAATTACATGACGTTATATGTTGACACGCAGGTCATAAATAAATTAAGACAACTCCTATGGCTCCTGCCGGTTGTCATACTCATCGGCATGCAAGTCGTGATTCCTATTACAAGAACATGATCAATCTCATACATCACATATATCATTCATCACATCCTTTTGGCCATATCACATCACACGGCACATGCTGCAAAAACAAGTTAGACGTCCTCTAATTGTTGTTGCAAATTTTTACGTGGCTGCTATAGGTTTCTTATCAAGAACGTTTCTTACCGCCAAAACCACAACGTGATATGCCAATTTCTATTTACCCTTCATAAGGACCCTTTTCATCGAATCCGATCCGACTAAAGTGGGAGAGACAGACACCCGCTAGCCACCTTATGCAACTAGTGCATGTCAGTCGGTGGAACCAGTCTCACGTAAGCGTACGTGTAATGTCGGTCCGGGCCGCTTCATCCCATAATGCCATCGAATCAAGATAAGACTAGTAACGGCAAGATAATTGACAATATCGACACCCACAACTTCTTTGTGTTCTACTCGTGCATAGAAACTACGCATAGACCTAGCTCATGATGCCACTGAAGGGGATCGTGGCAGAATTTAAAATTTTCTACGCATCACCAAGATCAATCTATGGAGTATTCTAGCAACGAGGGGAATAGGAGTGAACTACATACCCTTGTAGATCGCGAGCGGACGCGTTCAAGTGAACGGGGTTGATGGAGTCGTACTCGTCGTGATCCAAATCATCGATGATCCTAGCGCCGAGCGGACGGCACCTCCGCATTCAACACACGTACGGTTGGGGAAGACGTCTCCTCCTTCTTGATCCAGCAAGGGGGAAGGAGAGGTTGATGGAGATCCAGCAGCACGACGGCGTGGTGGTGGATGCAGCAGAGTCTTGGCAGGGCTTCGCCAAGCACCAACGAGAGGGAGAGGTGTTACGGGAGGGAGAGGGAGGCGCCAGGGGCTACGGCGCGCAGCCCTCCCCCTCTTTATATAGGGGCCCTGGGGGGCACCGGCCCCTCTAGATCCCATCTAGAGGGGGGCGGCGGCCAAGGGGGTTGGCTTGCCCCCCAAGCCAAGTGGGGCGCCCCCACCCCTAGGGTTTCCCAACCCTAGGCGCAGGGGAGGCCCAAGGGGGGCGCACCAGCCCAACAGGGGCTGGTTCCCCCTCCCACTTAAGCCCATGGGGCCCTCCGGGATAGGTGGCCCCACCCGGTGGACCCCCAGGACCCTTCCGGTGGTCCCGGTACAATACCGGTGACCCCCGAAACCTTCCCGATGGCCGAAACTGGACTTCCTATATATAAATCTTTACCTCCAGACCATTCCGGAACTCCTCGTGACGTCTGGGATCTCATCCGGGACTCCGAACAACTTTCGGGTTACTGCATACTAATATCTCTACAACCCTAGCGTCACCGAACCTTAAGTGTGTAGACCCTACGGGTTCGGGAGACATGCAGACATGACCGAGACGACTCTCCGGTCAATAACCAACAACGGGATCTGGATACCCATGATGGCTCCCACATGCTCCACGATGATCTCATCGGATGAACCACTATGTCGAGGATTCAATCAATCCCGTATATAATTCCCTTTGTCAATCGGTACGTTCCTTGCCCGAGACTCGATCGTCGGTATCCCAATACCTTGTTCAATCTCGTTACCGGCAGGTCACTTTACTCGTACCATAATGCATGATCCCGTGACCAACCCCTTGGCCACATTGAGCTCATTATGATGATGCATTACCGAGTGGGCCCAAAGATACCTCTCCGTCATACGGAGTGACAAATCCCAGTCTCGATTCGTGCCAACCCGACAGACACTTTCGGAGATACCCGTAGTGCACCTTATAGTCACCCAGTTACGTTGTGACGTTTGGCACACCCAAAGCACTCCTACGGTATCCGGAATTTGCACAATCTCATGGTCTAAGGAAATGATACTTGACATTGGAAAAGCTCTAGCAAACGAACTACAGGATCTTTTGTGCTATGCTTAAGATTGGGTCTTGTCCATCACATCATTCTCCTAATGATGTGATCCTGTTATCAATGACATCCAATGTCCATAGTCAGGAGACCATGACTATTTGTTGATGAACGAGCTAGTCAACTAGAGGCTCACTAGGGACGTGTTGTGGTCTATGTATTCACACATGTATTACGATTTCCGGATAATACAATTATAGCATGAATAATAGACAATTATCATGAACAAGGAAATATAATAATCATTTTATTATTGCCTCTAGGGCATATTTCCATTAATTTCCGATCAACAATATGTCATTCGCATATACTTATCAGAAATGTTGTAGTGCTCCCACTCACTTTCTTGTAAATATAGGCTTCACCGTAAGTCTGTATAAAACTATATGCTTTGATCAACTAATCAAAGCGTATATTCCAACTCTGAGATGCTTGCACCAGTCCATAGATGGACCGCTGGAACTTACATATTTTGTTGGCACCTTTAGGATTGACAAAACCTTCTAGTTGCATCATATACAACTCTTCTTTAATAAATCCATTAAGGAATGCATTTTTGTTTATTCATTTGCCAGATTTCATAAAATGCGGCAATTGCCAACATGATTCGGACAGACTTAAGCATAGATACGAGTTAGAAACTCTCATCGTAGTCAACACCTTGAACTTGTCAAAAACCTTTTGCGACAATTCTAGCTTTGTAGATAGTAACACTACTATCAGCGTCTGTCTTCCTCTTGAAGATCCATTTAATCTCAATGGCTCACCAAGCATCGGGCAAGTTAATCAAAGTCCATACTTTGTTCTTATACATGGATCCCATCTCAGATTTTATGGCCTTTAAACCATTTTGCGGAATCTGGGCTCATCATCGCTTCCTCATAGTTCATAGGTTCGTCATGGTCAAGTAACATGACCTCCAAAACAGGATTTCCGTACCACACTGGTGCGGATCTTACTCTGTTTTACCTACGAGGTTCGGTAGTAACTTGATCTGAAGTTACATGATTATCATCATTAGCTTCCTCACTAATTGGTGTAGGAGTCACAGGAACAGATTTCTGCGATAAACTATTTTCCAATAAGGGAGCAGGTACAGTTACCTCATCAAGTTCTAGTTTCCTCCCACTCACTTCTTTCGAGAGAAACTCCTTCTCTAGAAAGGATCCATTCTTAGCAACAAATGTCTTGCCTTCGGATCTGTGATAGAATGTGTACCCAATTGTCGCTTTTGGGTATCCCATGAAGATGCACTTCTCCGATTTGGGTTCGAGCTTATCAGTTTGAAACCTTTTCACATAAGCATCACCGCCCAAAACTTTAAGAAACGACAGCTTAGGTTTCTTGACAAACCACAGTTCATACAGTGTCGTCTCGACGGATTTAGATGGTGCCCTTTTAACGTGAATGCAGCTGTCTCTAATGCATAACCCCAAAACGATAGTGGTAAATCGGTAAGAAACATCATAGATTGCACCATATCTAGTAAAGTACGATTACGATGTTCGGACACACCATTATGCTGTGGTGTTCTGGGTGGCGTGAGTTGCGAAACTATTTTGCATTGTTTTAAATGAAGACCAAACTCGTAACTCAAATATTCTCCTCCACGATCAGATCGTAGAAACTTTATTTTCTTGTTACGGTGATTTCCACTTCACTCTGAAATTATATGAACTTTTCAAATGTTTCAGACTTATGTTTCATCAAGTAGATATATCCATATCTGCTCAAATCATCTGTGAAGGTTAGAAAATAACGATACTTGCTGCAAGCCTTAATACTCATCGGACTGCATACATCAGTATGTATTATTTCCAATAAGTCAGTTGCTCGCTCCATTGTTTTGGAGAACGGCGTTTTAGTCATCTTGCCCATGAGGCATGGTTTGCAAGCATCAAGTGATTCATAATCAAGTGATTCCAAAAGCCCATCAGCATGGAGTTTCTTCATGCGCTTTACACCAATATGACCTAAACGGCAGTGCCGCAAATAAGTTGCACTACCATTATTAACTTTGCATCTTTTGGTTTTAATATTATGAAAATGTGTATCACCACGATCGAGGTCCAATAAACAATTTTCATTGGGTGTATGGCCATAGAAGGTTTTATTCATGTAAACAGAACAACAAGTATTCTCTAGCTTACATGAATAACTGTATTGCAATAAGCATGATCCAATCATATTCATGCTCAACGCAAACACTAAATAACACTTATTTAGGTTCAACACTAATCCCGAAAGTATAGGGAGTGTGCGATGATGATCATATCAATCTTGGAACTACTTCCAACACACATCATCACTTCACCCTTAACTAGTTTCTGTTCATTCTGCAACTCCCGTTTCGAGTTACTACTCTTAGCAACTGAACCAGTATCAAATACCGAGAGGTTGCTACAAACACTAGTAAAATACACATCAATAATCTGTATATCAAATATACCTTTGTTCACTTTGCCATCCTTCTTATCCGCCAAATACTTGGGGTAGTTCCGCTTCTAGTGACCAGTTCCTTTGCAGCACAAGCACTTAGTCTGAGGCTTAGGTCCAGACTTAGGCTTCTTCACTTGAGTAGCAACTTGCTTGCCATTCTTCTTGAAGTTCCCCTTCTTCCCTTTGCCCCTTTTCTTGAAACTAGTGGTCTTGTCAACCATCAACACTTGATGTTTTTCTTGATTTCTACCTTCGCCGATTTTAGCATTGCAAAGAACTTTGGAATTGTTTTCGTCATCCCTTGCATACTATAGTTCATCATGGAGTTCTACTAACTTGGTGATGGTGACTAGAGAATTCTGTCAATCACTATTTTATCTGGAAGATTAACTCCCACTTGATTCAAGCGATTGTAGTACCCAGACAATCTGAGCACATGCTCACTGCTTGAGCTATTCTCCACCATCTTTTAGCTATAGAACTTGTTGGAGACTTCATATCTCTCAACTCGGGTATTTGCTTGAAATATTAACTTCAACTCCTGGAACATCTCATATGGTCCATGACGTTCAAAACGTCTTTGAAGTCCCGATTCTAAGCCTTTAAGCATGGTGCACTAAACTATCAAGTAGTCATCATATTGAGCTAGCCAAACGTTCATAACGTCTGCATTTGCTCCTGCAATAGGTCTGTGACCTAGCGGTGCATCAAGGACATAATTCTTCTGTGCAGCAATGAGGATAATCCTCAGATCACGGATCCAATCCGCATCATTGCTACTAACATCTTTCAACATAGTTTTTCTCTAGGAACATATCAAAATAAACGGGGAGCAACATCGCGAGCTATAGATCTACAACATAGATATGCTAATACTACCAGGACTAAGTTCATGATAAATTAAAGTTCAATTAATCATATTACTTAAGAACTCCCACTTAGATAGACATCCCTCTAATCATCTAAGTGATCACGTCATCCAAATCAACTAAACCATAACCGATCATCACGTGAAATGGAGTAGTTTCAATGGTGAACATCACTATGTTGATCATATCTACTATATGATTCACGCTCGACCTTTCGGTCTCAGTGTTCCGAGGCCATATCTGCATATGCTAGGCTCGTCAAGTTTAACCTGAGTATTCTGCGTGTGCAAAACTGGCTTGCACCCGTTATAGATGGACGCAAAGCTTATCACACCCGATCATCACGTGGTTTCTGGGCACGACGAACTTTGGCAACGGTGCATACTCAGGGAGAACAATTTTATCTTGAAATTTAGTGAGAGATCATCTTATAATGCTACCTCAATCAAAGCAAGATAAGATGCATAAAAGATAAACATCAGATGCAATCAATATAAGTGATATGATATGGCCATCATCATCTTGTGCTTGTGATCTCCATCTCCGAAGCACCACCATGATCACCATCGTCACCGGCGCGGCACCTTGATCTCCATCGTAGCATCGTTGTCGTCTCGCCAATCTTATGCTTCTACGACTATCGCTACCGCTTAGTGATAAAGTAAAGCATTACAGGGCGATTGCATTGCATACAATAAAGCGACAATCATATGGCTCCTGCCAGTTGCCGATAACTCGGTTACAAAACATGATCATCTCATACAATAAAATTTAGCATCATGTCTTGACCATATCACATCACAACATGCCCTGCAAAACAAGTTAGACGTCCTCTACTTTGTTGTTGCAAGTTTTACGTGGCTGCTACAGGCTTAGCAAGAACCGTTCTTACCTACGCATCAAAACCACAACGATAGTTTGTCAAGTTGGTGTTGTTTTAACCTTCGCAAGGACCGGGCGTAGCCACACTCGGTTCAACTAAAGTTGGAGAAACTAACACCCGCCAGCCACCTGTGTGCAAAGCACGTCGGTAGAACCAGTCTCGCGTAAGCGTACGCGTAATGTCGGTCCGGGCCGCTTCATCCAACAATACCGCCGAACCAAAGTATGACATGCTGGTAAGTAGTATGACTTATATCTCCCACAACTCACTTGTGTTCTACTCGTGCATATAACATCAACGCATAAAACCAGGCTCTGATGCCACTGTTGGGGAACGTAGTAATTTCAAAAAAATTCCTACGCACATGCAAGATCATGGTGATGCATAGCAACGAGAGGGGAGAGTGTTGTCCACGTACCCTCGTAGACTGAAAGCGGAAGCGTTAGCACAACGCGGTTGATGTAGTCGTACGTCTTCATGATCCGACCGATCAAGTACCGAACGTACGGCACCTCCGAGTTCAGCACATGTTCAGCCCAATGATGTCCCTCGAACTCCGATCCAGCCGAGTGTTGAGGGAGAGTTTCGTCAGCACGACGGCATGGTGACGATGTTGATGTTCTACCGACGCAGGGCTTCGCCTAAGCACCGCTACAGTATTATCGAGGTGGACTATGATGGAGGGGGGCACCGCACACGGCTAAAAGATCAACTTGATCAATTGTTGTGTCCATGGGGTGCCCCCTGCCCCCGTATATAAAGGTGCAAGGGGGGAGAGGTGCGGCCAGCCTTGGGGCGCGCCAGGAGGAGTCCTACTCCTACCGGGAGTAGGATCCCCCCCCCTTTCCTAGTTGGATTAGGACTTGGGGAGGGGGAAGGAGTGGAGGAGAAGGAAGGAAGGGGGGAGCCGCCCCCCTCTCCTTGTCCTATTCGGACTTGGGGGGAGGGGCGCGCGGCCAGCCCTTGCCTCCTCTCCTCTCTTCCACCTAGGCCCACTAAGGCCCATTAAGTTATCGGGGGGTTCTGGTAACCTCCCGGTACTCAGGTAAAATCCCGTTTTCACCCGGAACACTTCCGATATCCAAACATAGGCTTCCAATATATCAATCTTCATGTCTCGACCATTTCGAGACTCCTCGTCATGTCCGTGATCACATCCGGGACTCCGAACAACCTTCGGTACATGAAAACATATAAACTCATAATGTAACTGTCATCGTAACGTTAAGCATGCGGACCCTACGGGTTCGAGAACTATGTAGACATGACCGAGACACGTCTCCGGTCAATAACCAATAGCGGAACCTGGATGCTCATATTGGCTCCTACATATTCTACGAAGATCTTTATCGGTTAGTCCGCATAACAACATACGTTGTTCCTTTTGTCATCGGTATGTTACTTGCCCGGGATTCGATCATCGGTATCTCAATACCTAGTTCAATCTCGTTACCTGCAAGTCTCTTTACTCGTTCCGTAATACATCATCCCGCAACTAACTCATTGGTTGCAATGCTTGCAAGGCTTAAGTGATGTGTATTACCGAGAGGGCCCAGAGATACCTCTCCGACAATCCGAGTGACAAATCCTAATCTCGAAATACGCCAACCCAACATGTACCTTCAGAGACACCTGTAGAGCACCTTTATAATCACCCAGTTACTTTGTGACGTTTGGTAGCACACAAAGTGTTCCTCCGGTAAACAGGAGTTGCATAATCTCATAGTCATAGGAACATGTATAAGTCATGAAGAAAGCAATAGCAACATACTAAACGATCGTGTGCCAAGCTAACGGAATGGGTCATGTCAATCACATCATTCTCCTAATGATGTGATCCTGTTAATCAAATGAAAACTCATGTCTATGGTTAGGAAACATAACCATCTTTGATTAACAAGCTAGTCAAGTAGAGGCATACTAGTGACACTCTGTTTGTCTATGTATTCACACATGTATTATGTTTCCGGTTAATACAATTCTAGCATGAATAATAAACATTTATCATGATATAAGGAAATAAATAATAACTTTATTATTGCCTCTAGGGCATATTTCCTTCATGGACTACTCCCTCCTCATCGTGGTTGCCGCCGGGATGATTCCCCCCTCCGGAAGGGTGCCGGAACGGGGTCTACATTGGTTTTCTTGGATACAGAGACCTTCCGGTGGTGGAACTTCTGATCTAGGTTAACCCCGATGGGTTTCAGAATATTTGGGAATTTATATTGCAAAGAGGGGGTGCAGGAGGCCACCGAGGTGGGCACAACCCACCTGGGCGTGCCAGGGGGCCCTGGCGCGCCCTGGTGGGTTGTGCCCCCCTCAGGGCACCCACCAGGCGCAGCTCTGGCCCATTGGGTTCCTTCTGGTCCATAAAAAATCTCTGTGGAGTTTCATTGCGTTAGGACTCCATTTGGTATTGATTTCCTGCGATGTCAAAAACAAGCAAAAAATAGCAACTGGCACCGGGCACTGGGTCAATAGGTTAGTCCCAAAAAATGATATAAAGTTGCTGTAAAATGATTTTAAAACATCTAAGAATGATAATAAAACAGCATGAATACTTCATAAATTATAGATACATTGGAGACGTATCAGGGCCCAATTAAATCTCTTCTGAACGTCACATTTGGTGGAAATGATTCCATTACTGTGGCGATAGTATCACCCTTGTGCGCACAATATTGTATAGAGCCAGATATTGTTCCCGAAGTTTGGCATTTCCTAACCACTTGTCCTCCCAGAATCTAATTTCCGACCCGTCCTTATTGAGAAGGATCCATAGCAGAAGAAAAATTTCTTCGTAGCCTTTAGAGCCGCCCAAAAGTGGGAATCCCTAGGTTTCCAGTATACTTGGGATACCGCCTTGGAACTCACGTATTTACTCCTTAGGAGGGTTTGCCATACACAATCTTCCGTCAGTAATTTAAACAACCATTTGCCGAGTAGGGCCCTATTCTTAACCTCAAGGTCATGAATGCCCATCCCGCCTTGGTCTTTGATGGCAAACCACACTCCATTTAGCCGGTCGATATTTCTTTCTCTCGCTATCTCCTTGCTAAAAGAATCTTGATCGGAAATAATCCAATCTATGTAAAACTCCTTTCGGCAACTGGAAGAAGGAAATCGTATATAGTACCATATTACTTAGTACTGAATTTATGAGGACCAATCTTCCACCCAGAGACAACAGTTTACCTTTCCAACTGCTAAGTCTTTTTTGTAGTCTCTCCTCGACGTGTTTCCATTCAACATTTGTGAGTCTCCGATAATGTATCGGTATCCCCGAATATGTGATTGTAAACTGGCGCAACCCGCATCCGAACAATTCATCATACAGGTGGGCCTCGTCTTGAGTGTCGCCAAAGCAAAACAATTCACTTTTATGAAAATTGATCTTAAGACCCGAGAGTTGCTCGAATGCTGATAAAATCAGTTCAATATTTATCGTTTTCTCGAGGTCATGATCCATGAAGAGAACCATATTGTCGGCATATTGAAGTAAAGGGAGACCACCATCAACTAGATGATTTACTACCCCATCAATTTGGTCATCAACCTTGGCACGCTCAATCATGACCGCTAGCATATCCGCCACTATATTGAATAGCATGGGCGATACGGAGTCACCTTGTCACAATCCCTTCTTTGTTTGGAAATACTGTCCAATGTCATCATTGAACTTAATGGCAACACTACCTCCAGAAACAAAGCTATGGATCATAGCACGCTACTCTGCAGAAAATCCTTTCATTCTGAGAGTTTTTTGAAGAATGTGCCACTTGACTTTGTCATAAGCCTTTTTAAAGTCAATTTTGAGTACGACACCATTCAACTTTTTCTGGTGTAATTCCTGGATTGTTTCATGAAGGATAACAACTCCATCTAGGATGGGTCTGCCTTGCATAAAAGCAATTCATGGACTATTTCATGAAGTCAATTTCGAGTACGACACCATTCAACTTTTTCCGGTGTAATTCTTGGAGGATGGGTCTGCCTTGCATAAAAGTTGTCTGTGAAGGACGAACCACATGTTCAGCAACCGAATTTAGCCTAATAGTCGCAACCTTCATGAATATTTTAAAACTAACATTAAGGAGGCAAATAGGTCTATATTGTTGTATCCTTACAACCTCATTAACCTTAGGTAATAAAACAATCTGACCGAAGTTTAAGCGAAATAATTCTAGTTGGCCAGCATGAAGGTCGCTAAACAAAAGTAGGAGATCCGGTTTGATGACTTCCCAGAAGTTATGATAGAACTCTGCGGGAAAACCATCTGGACCTGAGGCTTTGTTATGCTCCATTAGGAAAACCGCCTTTCTAACTTCCTCCTCGGAGTATGGGGCTGTTAGAAGGTTGTTTTCCTCATCAGAGACTTGGGGGATGTCATCTGTTCGGGATTCATCCATCCAGAAGTTTCCTTCCTCTGGTGCTCAAAATAGATTTTTGTAAGAATTAGTGATATAAGATTTAAGTTGCTCATGCCCCTCAATCGTGCCCTCATCCTGTTGTAGTGAATGAATAATTTTCTTCAGGTGTCTGCCATTTGCGACTCCATGAAAATATCTAGTATTCGAATCACCTTTCAGGATAAACTGAGAGTTGGAATGTCGGTACCATTTGAGTTCCTCCTCACGTAACATGTCAGCTAGCTGTGCATTCGAATGATTCTTGATCTTGATTTCATACTCAGGTAGAGGTCTAACCTCTGCCAAAACTTCTAATTCATCAATGATAGATGGAACACGAAGCTTCTCCTTTATGAGGATACCCACCGTATGCCTAGCCCAACCACCAAGGAATTTACGTAAACACGCATTTTGTTATTTCATCTGTTACTGGGGTAGGCCCGACTACTGGTTTCTCCCACTACTTGACCATGTCATGGAAGCCATCCCGAAGCAACCACCCATGTTCGAGCTTGAACTTGTGTCTATGTTGTGGTCGTGGCAAACCAGTAGGTAGGAGAATGGGTGTGTGGTCTGATATAGCCTCGATACGAGGTAGAGCACGAACGAACACCAAAGGAATTTTAGATTCCCAGTCGGTATCCATTAAAACGCAATCTAGTTTTTCATATGTCGGTTTCGAAACACTGTTCGCCCAAGTGAATTTGTCTTCTAATCATGGAAAACTTCTCACAGATCTAGACTGTCGATGACAGCGTTGAGAAGGAAAGGCCAATGATTATCAAACCTACCTCGGCTTTTCTCATTTGGAAATCGAAGCAAATTGAAATCCCCACCTATAAGAACAAGACATGATGTAACGAAGCAATGAACCAGAGCAGAGGGATATCAATCTGAGGCCGTCCCCAATGGACGTGAAGTTGGGATCGCTCCCGTACCAGCATTCGCCGCCGCCCAGGAAACAATTTGAATTGTCCACTGATTTGTTATGTAATTTGGGAAGGCGTCCTCCAATTGATGGAAATATGTACAATTGGATATAGTATATGTTACATATTCGCCAAGACCAGCATCTCTGGCCCCCTACTGGCGAGCTCGGTCAGCTCAAGAAACTCGACATCTTAGCCATCTACACGGCGCTGCTCTCACGCCGGAGCACGGGGTGTTCCTTGCATTGTAGCAGGCCGCAACTGCCCTACACGACGAGTCGACGACGCAGCCGCCTGTGACCGGTTCCCCGCACTCATGGTTACGGCCACCGTGCGCACGCACAAACCGCCGAAGTGCAGCGCACCGCCGCAAGCACACAGAGCTCTGCCGATGGCCACCACACGTCGCGGCGGGCCATCGCCCTCGTATGTCAGCTTCGGCAACACCGTGATCGCCTTCTTCTAGAGCCCCTGCTCACCGCTGCCGTGTCAGACCGGAGAGTTGGCGTAGCTGGAGCCATTGACGCCATGCTGGGAGCACACGGATCTGACGACGACGAGGCCGGCGATGCAGAGGAATGCAGCCAGGGTTCCCACGACATCGGAGTCGAAGGGGAGGGCGTCGGGGGCTTTGCACTGGGGAACTGGCCGGGGTAGGTCGGCAAGCGGTGGGCCGATGCCATTGGTTCCCGGATCACGGCAGGGTGGAGTGGCAGTGGATGACATGAGGCTCGACAAAACAACACGGGCAGAGGGCGGACGCCTGCGGTGGGCGGCGAACAAGAGGTAGGGAAAAAGTGGTTATGTGGAGTGCCCGGCAGATCGTCGAGCAGCAGCGGGAGGAGTTGCGGTGCCGACACGGCCGTGCTCATCTTGTAACAGTCCTGCTGCCGCTGGAGCGAGCTATGCCTCCTAGTCTCACAAGCCGAACACCACCTGCGACACATTGACGGGGCACTTGGGAGAACTCGAGGCCAAGAACATGGATGCCTGGGCCTCGGCATCGACACAGAGCTTGAGGCCGTGCCAGGCACCGACGCGGTCCTCTGCGGCACGTAGCTCCTCGGGGTGTAACCCGTTGGCTGCCTCCATCCTCCATCTCCGGGCCGTAGCCAGAGACGGACTCGAGCACATAGCGGCAGGGAATCGAGGGCAACGCTCGCGTCACTGCTGCGCAAATGAGGACATTAGCTTGAAGATGGCCGGCACTGCTAGGTGTAGCGATGTTGAGGGCGTGGTGCGGCAGCTGTTGCAGGGGTGCAGGCAGGTATTTATAGGTAGGCAATAAGTCCAGACAAATCGTATTAAGCAGGATCTAGAAAGCCCACTCGAAAACGAAAGCAGCGGCCTCCAGAACCAACACCACATGCAGCACTGCATGCAAACACGTACTCAGACCGTGTCTATCCCATCTCCTGGCCACCGCTTCGTCAGGTTGGCATTGGTTGACCATCTATGGACACGCTATGTTCGGATTGGAGTGCCGCTGACTGATTTTCCATGTCCTTTCGTCGTCGTGCAGTTGGACCTGGCAGCCCATCCCCTGACCACCCAACAGCGGCAGCCATGCAGCGATAGCGACAGGATCAACCGATACACCACCCGACGACGAATAGAAAGCAAGAAAACGACCTGTGCCAACAGGGGCAGAGGTCGACAACGACAGGACAACTGGGCTAACAGCGGCTGGAATACCCAAACCAATCACAAGACCGAGGAAGCATTGAAGTAAAAGGGACTGTCAGGACACGAACATCAGCACAAAGACTGGCCCACACGCATCAGTAAATACTAAACCAACCAAACCAAGGTGCACACACGTTCAAAAAATTTCAAATGAAAACCTGAATACACAACACATTTGTACACAGCCAGGTACCAAAATAATACACGTGCCCCATCCAAACTTCACCATCCGTCATTTTCAGCCAAGTGAGTGAATCTTGGGGCAAAAACGCTCCCAGAAATAGGGGCTTGGGGTACTAGTACATTTCAACTTCATATTTGCACACATATTAAATCCAAACATAATAATTAAGGTTCACACAGTTCACGAGTATTACAAATTCGAATTTTACAAACCAAATTATTTAAAGTCAAACACACGGAAGGGTTCGAATGAAGTAAAGGGCGTGATAAAAGCACAAGTATAAAGTGCTATTGAGTAGTCACTGATGCTCAAAAAGATCTTGGAGCTGGGAATTTGTGGCGGGTGCCATAGAAGGCCCGCCACAACTAATAATATAAACCAATGGCGGGCAAAGAAGATTGCCCGCCACAGCATAGACTATGCCCGCAACTGATGCCATTATAGCAGTGGTGGAAGGTTAGTGTCGGCGCCCCTGGGAGCCTAGCCCACCACTGTTGGCCTTTTGGCGCCTGCCACTGCTACGCATTCCTGAAGTAGTGCCCCCTGCAGGCCTCCGGTGCCCGTATTCTGCTATATGAGGCTATTTGCCCTAGGAAAAAAATAGAGAGAAGACTTTCGAGACGAAGCGTTGCCGTCTCGAGGCGGAACCTGGGAAGGAGCACTTTTGCTCTCTGGCGAAGCAATTCCAGAGGGGATACTTCCCGCCGGGAAGGGGAAATCGAAGCCATCGACACTACCAATGATCCTCTCATTGTGGGAGGACCAATCTTCATCAACCTTCACCAGCACCATCTATTCTCAAACCCTGGTGATGGGGTCATGTACCAGGGGTGGCTAACACCAAGGAGTCCGGCCTCGTCAACTACATGGGTGCCCAACCGGCCCGCGACATGGCATTAACCCAAGGAGGCTAGGTGACCTTCTTGACACCCAACACTAGAGGGCGGGGGCGCCCCAGATCACATCTGATATGTAAACCCTAGACCTCTCTTGTCTATACAAAGGGAGGTCTAGGGTTCCCCTGATCCATCTATCCTCAGATAGAAGGAACTCTCTGTAGCAACATTTTACACCATTGTAACCCCTCGCACGAGGTATCCCTCCATCATGAATAACTGAAACCAGTAGGACTTAGGGTATTACTCTCCGGAGGCCCGAACCTGGATAAATCCCTCGTGTGACCTCCGATCCATGATTTGTAGCTGCACTCGTACTCCTACTGAGGTATCTGACGGAAATCTACTCCACAGTTGACACGCCAGGCACGGGCGGCACCGACTCGAGACAAATCATGGATCAGATCTTTCTCTTCTTTCAGAGGCCAATCGACGGGGGAGAGCCTAACCTTTGGCTCCTTCACGTTTTATCACAAACGAGGCGGGCTGGGTCGACATCAAGCTTCTGGCCGACCTCGCCGCCGCGGGACCTATTAAAGGGCTTCGCCACGATCTCACGCAGACCGAAGGACGCATCTCACCACCAAACCAGATATGATCCATAGGCTGCCTCCACGCCATCAATGGAGTGGAGGCTGCACCAGTGGTCAAGCTAGTAGCGATGGTCTGCGGAGTCTGTTGCCTCGTTACCGACCCAGACACACACGGAGACGCCGACGCGGCAAGTACGAGTTTGACTTTTGGCAAGAAAAGAAGCCACACGCCAATCTTCCTGACTAACAAGGACAAGAACGCAAGCCTCCAGCCCTTCCGCGAGGTCACGTACTCTGTCCTCTAGGAATGGAAGGGTCGTCCACCGACTCAGCGACCGATGCCTCTTTCAATCAGGGGACATCCTATCCGAGGCCCCATGGGCGATATTTGTTCACGAGGTCATGATGAAGGAACCAACCACGAACGTGCTACGCACGACAGAGTCGATGGAGCCCCTGGCCTCGGGACCTCCGGTGGCAGGACTGATAGCGCCCACGACTCAGCTGTAGCTAGACCCTGTGTCGACACCTCAACCACAAGTCAGCACGGGGCTCCGTGTCAGTCCAGAACCCCCGATAACAGGGCATGTACGGAACTATCTCACAACCCCCATTGGCGGCACCAACCCCGCATCAAGAACCCTGGAGGCCATATGTGTCACCCAGCTTAACGCATAGCTCTTGCTTCAGCAAAAGGCATTGAGGTATCTGTCGGAGTAATGGGCCATGGGTAGCCTCACCCGGGTCCCTGGATTTATCAAGACTTTGGGCCAGCTTCGCCTTGCTGTGCCCCAAGTTGAAGCTCCGCCCTCTCGGGGCCGGCTAGCTCAACGGCCGGCCATCAGGGGGCGGCCAACCTCCAGCAGGCGGCATCACGGGCGACCGGCTCCAGCCAGCCAGCCTCTAGGGAAGATGGCATCGAGCAGGCGGCCACCGCGCACCCTCAGAGTTTGTGCCGCCATTGAGAGGACGAGACAGGGCATGGCTATAGTGAAGCCCTCACCCCCGAATCTTGGGAGTGGCGTGGCCACAGTGTCCCGTACGGGTGGAGATCTCCGCACGACATGGCACTATTGCCACTCTCCCTTGACATCACTCTGGCAGGCGGAGCCCTGCTCCCCATGACGGCCTGTCGGTATGGCCCGCGGGTTGCGGGCCCTACCGGGCAGTGACATCCCAGAAGATGGCGCACGCCGAACCAATCGGACCAGGAGGGGGCCGGCCTCCAGCGGGCGGCCGTCCCCTCTCTCGAAGCTTGCGCACCATTAACCTGATGAGACCAGGTGTGGCTACGGTGAGCTCCCACCAGGCGGCGGAACTGTAGCCACACCGAGCTGACAAAACCAGCGTCATTAGCAGCATGGCTACAGTGAGCAGCCACCAACCAGACTCGCCAGCGGCGGGAGCCGCCTGTCGGCTCCGTACCAGACCAGTCGGCGGGGCCCACCAGGCGGTAGGCCCCAGTAGTCGGCGGAGAAGCCGGAGGCCGGAGACGCTGACAGCCGGGCCCAACAGCCGGCTAGATTACCGTTGTACCCCTGGGGGGTAGGCCTATATAAACCCCCTAGGGCACCCATGCAAAGGGTTCCCACCCCATTAGACCTAGCCACATTCCTAGGGCAGGAGAGAGCTAGCCTTGCCTTCTCCTACCTCTAGCATACAGCTCAAGGAGCAACTTTGTATCACTTGTGCCTTTAATGATCATGCGGAGACCCCGCAGAGCAGCACTAGGGGTGTTATCTCCTAGGAGAGCCCCGAACCTGGGTAAAGTACACCGGCGTTCGTGTCTACGCCTCATCCCGCTTCCGAGCACCAGGGACGTTCTACTCGCTCCCACCATGATAAGCCATCCTTTGACATATGTCGCACCCAACCCCCGACATTTGGCGTCCACCGTGGGGCGAGGTGCACCATCTCCCAGAGATCTGCTCTGGACGGGAGCCCTGTTCCTTCCTGGCGAGCGAAGCCAGCCCAGCACGCCCGACGGCGTCAGCCTCAACGCCCTGCATGGCACGGAGATCGCCTGCGCGGTGAGCTGCCTCGCCGACCTCGTTGGCGAGATTCACCCTTCCGACGAGCCGGCCTCCGACGCGGGCCCTAGCTGCCCCGAGAGCCGCCTCGTCATCCTCCTCGACCAGCTCCACGTCACCAGCGAGCCTGCTATGGACCTGGAGTCTGTTGGCTCCACCGACCCGATGATCGTCGACTCCGACACGGCGTCGCTTGACACGTTCCCCACCAACATGGTGATCTACGACGAGCCGCCTCCTCATGAGCACAGCGGCGGGAGCACCGTCACGGAGGTGCTCGTCATTAACAGTGGCGAGCGCTCGAATGGAAATGCTTGAGACCCACTCGATGCGGCGCCGCGAGACCTGACGGCGCCCATCCCAGAAGACGCGGACGCTGAGACACTGGAGGCATGCCGCGTCAAGCTCCTCGAGAGCGCTGGCCGACTGGCCAGCATGCAACGCCTCTCGGACGCCTATTGGCGCGAGATGGAAAGGGCTATCGGCGGTACGCCGACTCCTGGGGGGCCTAGCCGCATTGGCCCTATCCGGCAGCGTGGCGGGACCATCACCAGCATGTTTAGGGCAGAACGCCCCGTCTACGCCACGCCTGCAGAGAACATCCGGGCCGCCCAGGCGGTGACGGACGAACTGGACAAGTACGAGGGCGACGAGCGTCGCCACATGAGGAGCGAGTCCAGCAGCTCCTAGACGCGGCTGCCGCGTTGCATGAAGCCGGCTGCCGCGCTGAAGAGCCCGCCCCACGGAATGAAGAGCCGCCCCATCGCCAAGATCACGACGCGACATCCCGGACACCAACTGGCGGCGCCCGCGGAAGACGAGGCAACGAGCTGGCAGCTAGCCGAAGCCGGACTCGCCTTTCCATCGAGCGTGACGAAGATGGCCGCCCTCGAGCGGTGGAGTGCCGAGGCGATCCTCCGCCTCCTCCACCTCGCGGAGCAAGACATCCCACTCCGCCGCCTGTCATGCACCCAACACTCGGCGACTGCCTTGGCCGCTGAGAGGGAGTCGGAGAGAACGACGCCCGCGATCGGATCGACCACCTCAACCGATCCCTGGCGCTAGAAGAAGAAGACACGCTGGGCCCTCCCTGTTTCGGCCCACGAATCCAGGATGAGCCCTTTCCCAAAGGGTTCACCCTCCCGCGAGATACGCCCAAGTACACCGGCTCCGTGAAGCCGGAGGATTGGCTGGTCGACTACTCGACATCCATCAGCATAGCAAATGGCAACAAGCGTGTTGCCATGAAGTACATCCCACTCATGCTTCAGGGCACAGCCCGAACATGGCTCAACAGCCTGAAGCCCCGCAGCATCAATAACTGGGTTGATTTCACCGAGGCCTTCATCTGCAACTTCACCAGCACGTACAAGCGGCCTCCCAAGCCCCGATAACTCTTCTTGTGCGTCCAAGGGCCCACAGAATTGACTCGCGACTACCTCACGCGCTGGGCCGAGCTACGCAACTCCTGCGAAGGCGTGCATGAGGTGCAGGAAATCAAGTACTTCACCGCCGGGTGCCGAGAGGGCACCCTCCTCAAGCATCGACTCCTCTGCAATGAGCCTGCCACGCTCGACGAGCTGCTGATCATCACCAACAAGCACGCCACGGCCGACTCCTCCATGAAGGTGGAAATCCTAGTAGATGCGTCCGGCAAGGTGGCACCTCAGGCCCCTCGGACTCCGGCTGGTGAGACCAGTCGGCGACAGCAACCAAGTGACAACAAGCGGAAGGCCACTCAGCCGGCTTCCACCAGCCGGCAAGTGGCGACAATTGAGGATCAGCATCCGGAAGGGCAGCCGGCACCCAAGCGGCAGAAGGGCGGCAAGTCCAATTGGTTGCCCACCTTCTCTTATGAGCAAACCTTAGATGCACCCTGCAAGTTCCATAGCGGCGCAAAGCCGTCCAACCACACCACTCGGAAGTGTCACTGGCTCGCCAGAATCGCCAAGGGAGATGGACTCCTGCCTCCTCCGCCTGGCGGACCGCTGCCTCCTCAGCCCCAGCAGCCGGCGGCCCGACCAGTCGGCGCCATACAAGACGAGTACCCAGAGGAACACGGAGCTTATGTTGTGTTCACCAGCATGGCCGATGACAGACGCTGCAGACGGCAGCAACAACAAGAAGTGCAAGCAGTGGCCTCCAACACTCCAGAATTCATGCATTGGTCTGAGAAGCCTATCAGTTGGAGCAGGGCCGACCACCCGGAAGTGATGCCTTCCCCAGGTTCATACGCCCTGGTCCTAGATGCTACCTTTGCAATGGAGAGGCGGGCAACACGTTCTCTAGAGTCTTGATAGATGGCGGCGGCAGCATCAATATCCTATACCGTGACACAATGGAGAAGTTGGGAATCAAGCAGAAGCAGCTCATCCCCAGTCGGACTGTATTCCATGACATAGTCCCTGGCCTTTCCTGCTCACCAATCGGCAAGACCCAAATTGATGTCCTCTCCGGGGACAAGAATCATTTTCGCCGTGAGCCAGTTTGGTTTGAAGTGGTGGACCTCGAAAGCCCCTACCATGCACTGCTTGGCCGACCAGCTTTGGGCAAGTTCATGGCCGTCCCCCACTATGCTTACCTCAAGATGAAGATGCCGAGTACCAAGGGGATCCTGACCGTAGTCGGAGACTACAAGAAGTCGGTCGCTTGCACCGCAGATAGCAGCCGACTGGCCGAGTCCCTCGTGATTGCAGCTGAGAAGCGGCTCCTTGACAGGCAAGAAGCCGGAAATGTCACCCATCCCCAAGGAGTCGGAGGTTGAGGGATCGTTCAAGCCGGCCAAGGAAACAAAGAAGATACCTTTGGACCCGGAGCACCCGGAGAGGCACGCTGTCATAGGTGCAAGCCTTGACAGCAAATAGGAAAGCGAGCTCGTCGATTTCCTCTGTGAGAATCGGGACATCTTCGCATGGTCTCCCAAAGACATGCTGGGTGTTCCGACGGATTTCGCCGAGCACAAGTTACATGTCTGACCTGACGCCAAGCCGGTCAGGCAGCCCTTGCGCCGCCTGTCGGAAGAGAAGAGAAGAGTTGTCGAAGAAGAGATAGCCCGGCTTCTAGTAGCCGGATTCATCATGGAAGTGTTCTTTCTAGAGTGGCTGGCAAACCCAGTCCTAGTATTGAAGAAGAACAAGCAGTGGCGCATGTGCATTGACTATACTAGCCTCAACAAAGTCTGCCCCAAAGATCATTTTGCTCTGCCAAGAATTGATCAAGTGATAGACTTCACAGCCAGATGCGAGCTATTGAGTTTCTTGGATGCATACTCAGGGTACCATCAAATAAAGCTGAACCCGGCCGACAGGCTGAAGACCGCCTTCATCATGCCATTCGGAGCCTTCTGCTACCTGACCATGACGTTCGCCTTGAGAAACACCAGTGCCACATTTCAGCGTTGCATGCAGAAGTGTCTCCTCAAGCAACTCGACAGAAATGCCCATGTCTATGTGGATGATGTGGTGGTGAAGACGGAGAAGCGTGGCACGCTGCTAAAAGACCTCAAGGAAACTTTTGAGAACTTGCGCCGATTCCAGATCAAGGTCAACCTGGAGAAATGTGTCTTTGGAGTACCAGCCGGCCAGCTTCTCGGTTTTCTGGTCTCAGAGCGCGGCATAGAGTGCAACCCGGTGAAGATCAAGGCCATTGAGAAGATGGAGGTGCCCACCCGACTGCTGGACATGCAGAAGTTCACCGGCTGCCTGGCATCAATTAGTCGTTTCATCAGTCGGCTGGGTGAGAAGGCTCTTCCTCTGTACCAACTTATGAAGAAGACCACTTTTTTTGAGTGGAACGACAAGGTGGACGAAGCCTTTTCCCAGCTCAAGAAGATGTTGGCGACCCCGCCTATACTGGCAGCTCCGACTGAGAAGGAGCCCATGCTCCTCTACATAGCTGCCACCAGTCGGGTTGTCAGCACAGTCATTGTGGTAGAGCGCAAAGAGGAGGGCAGAGCATTGCTGGTCCAGAGACCGGTATATTACTTGAGTGAAGTATTGTCCGCCTCCAAGAAAAACTACCCACATTGTCAGAAGATGTGCTATGGTGTGCACTTTGCCGCCAAGAAGCTGAAGCCTTACTTTCAAGAGCACCCAATAACCGTCATCTGCACGGCTCCGCTTGCTGAGATTATTGGAAGCCGGGATGCTTCTGGCCGAGTGGCCAAGTGGGCTATTGATCTACCCCCCTACACCATCTACTACCAGCCTTGCACTGCCATCAAGTCACAAGTGTTGGCCGACTTCCTCGTCGACTGGGCCGAGACCCAGTACCTGCCGCCAGCATCAGACTCCACCCATTGGCGGATGCATTTTGATGGTTCGAAGATGCGCACCGGTCTGGGAGCCGGCATCGTCCTCACCTCTCCCGAAGGCGACAAGCTCAAATATGTGTTGCAAGTCCATTTTGCCACCTCCAACAACGTAGCAGAATATGAGGCACTCATACACGGACTCCGGCTTGCCAAGGAACTCGGCATTCGCCGGATCTTGTGCTATGGTGACTCCAACATGGTGGTCCAGCAGTCGTCAGGCGACTGGGACGCAAAGGATGCGAATATGGCAAGCTACCGCTTCCTCGTGCAGCAACTCAGTGGATACTTTGACGGGTGCGAGTTCCTTCACGTGCCAAGAAATGATAATGAGCAAGTAGATGCCTTGGCACGGATCGGCTCCACACGACAGGCGATACTAGTCGGCGTCGCCTTGAAGCGCCTCCTCAAGCCGTCTGTCAAGCCATCTCCAGAGTCCGACTCCATCTTCGCACCGACCCCTCCTGAAGCAGTCGGATCCGACTTGAGGGTACCAGAAGCCGGCGCAGGGACTTCGACAGGCGGCCCGGGGACTGCAGCTGTCACACCTGGCCCGGGAATTCCAGAGCCCGGCCCGAAGACTGCAGCAGTCGGCCTGGGGACTTCTTCAAGACAGCAGGCGGCAGCCGACTCCAACCCGTTGCCTCCCAGCCCAACCGCCCTCATACAAGTTGCTGTTGTGGTAGTCGGAGAGATAGCAGCACCATCATGGGCTCAATCCATCCTCAAATTCCTGGTAAACAAAGAGCTGCCAGCTGATGAGACCGTGGCCCGACTAGTGCAACGGGGAGTGGCGGCGTACACCATAGTCAACAAAGAGCTGGTTCGGCGCAGTGTCACTGGCGTGTACCAGCGCTGTGTGGAACCGGACCAGGGCCAAGCAATCCTTAGAGATATTCACCAGGGTGAATGTGGTCACCACGCGGCCTCTAGAGCACTCGTCGCCAAAGCCTTTCGCCATGGTTTCTTCTGGCCGACTGCTCTTCAAGAGGCCAAAGAGTTGGTCCAGTAGTGCCAAGGGTGCCAGAGATTCTGCTCCAAGCCTCATTTGCCAGCTTCTGCACTCAAGACTATTCCCATTGCTTGGCCCTTTGCTGTTTGGGGTTTGGATATGGTGGGGCCATTCAAGACAGCTCGTGGCGGCATGACTCATCTGCTTGTCGCTGTGGACAAGTTCACCAAGTGGATAGAGGCCAAGCCAATCAAGAAACTGAATGGGCCGACTGCCGTGATTTTCATCACCGACATCACCACTCGGTACGGCATACCGCATAGCATCATCACCGACAATGGGCCAAACTTTGCCAAAGGAGCATTGGCTCGTTTCTGCGCAACGCAGGGCATCCGACTGGACTTAGCGTTCGTTGCCCACCCGCAGTCAAACGGCCAGGTTGAGCGAGCAAACGGCCTAATCTTGTCCAGCATCAAGCCCCGACTGGTCGAGCCTCTTGAGTGATCGGCCGGCTGCTGGCTCGATGAGCTGCCGGCCGTCCTCTGGAGCCTACGTACAACTCCAAACAAGTCGACCGGCTTCGCGCCCTTCTTCCTCGTCTACGGTGCTGAAGCCATCATCCCGACGGACATAGAGTTCGACTCCCCGCGAGTCACCATGTACACCAAGGCGGACACCAAGGAGGCGCGAGAAGACGGTGTCGACCTGCTGGAAGAGGGCCGGCTGTTGGCACTCAGCCGGTCCGCCATCTACTAGCAGAGTCTGCGTGTGACATCCCTAGTTCTGGCCTGTCCTATGCTTGCTTCCATCTGTGCATCATGTTTAAATTTTTGAAACTTGAACTGAGGAATTCAGAAGCCTCAAAACCCTAAATAAAAGAAGGGCAAAAACCCTAAAATCTCATTCATTGTTCCAAAATGCTCTTCTTAGATGTTTAATATTTTTGGCAAGGGTTTTGATCCAAACCAAAGATAATGAACATTTTAAAAGGATTTATTTTTGGGACTTTGAATTTAAATCATTAGCTATTTGAATTTGAATTATATTCATATAACTAGAATATAATTTCAAATACCCCTGAAATATTTTATGAGCTTTTGGAAAAGTCCATCTAGCCAAATAAAAATATTCAGAGGAGTTTTTGGCATTGTTTGAATTATTTTAAATTCAAAACAGTGGCAAAAGATTAAATAAAAATAAAACAGAACAGAAAATTTAAAAAAGAGCAGAAGGACTTACCTGGCGCCCACTTACCTGGCCCAGCTCCTCCAGCGGCCCAGCCCACCTCCTCCTCTCTGTCGTCTTCCTCCCCCTCGCCCCGAAGCTGCTCGGTGGCGAGCGCCGACGCCGCCCCGGGCCACCTCCTGCTTGCCGCTTCGCCCTGGCCTCTTCGGGTGACGCCACGCAGCCCCCTCGCTCCTCTCTCTCACTCTCTCCCGACCCCTGCTCCCTTCTCTTCTCTCCCCCTCTCGCGCCCAAGCGCGCTCGTCGCCGCCGTCCACTGCCACCACGGCCACCGGGCCTCCCTCGCTTCTCCGACTAGCCCAGAGGCTCCGCCTCGACCCCCTCTTCCTCTCCACCGAGCCACGAGGTCCCGGACGTGCTGCAACGCCGCCACCATCGCCGTTCCCGTCGCCGGCCACCGAAGCTCACCGCCGTCGATTTGCGACGTCTGGCGCGTCCCCGAGCCCACTGAGCCACCCTGCTGCCTCCCTGTTAGCTTGCCGTCGTTTCCCCTCACCTCTCTCTCTCGCGCGCGCCCTGTAGCCCCCGCCCCACGAGCACCCGAAGCCGCCGTCTGCCATGGCCGGTGAGCTTCGTGCTCCCGAGCTCCTCCACCTGCGCTCATTGCCTCCGAGTGCTCCTGACGACCCCAGTAACCCGTAGAGGCCCTCAGCTGATCTCGCCGTGCCGTGTAACGCCGAACCCGAGCACGCCCGAGCTCCGGCCGCCGCTGCCGAGCTCGAGGCCATCGTCTCCGGCCGCGGGTGAGCTCCAGCTCTCCGTAGCCGCTCTCCTCCGTCCATTTGGACGCTGGAGGAGCGAGCCCGAGCCCTCCGCCGCGCCTGTTGCCACCGGCGACGAACCGCCGGCGGGTTAGGCCCTGTTGACCAGGGGTTTGACCTCCCCTGGGTCGATGACAGGTGGGGCCAGCCCCCTGTTAATTGGTTTAGTTTTTTTCTAACTTTTTTAACCACTGTTCACTGACAGGTGGGCCCAGAGCCCTGCTAATTTTAGCTTAGTACTAATTAACTTTAAGCTAACCCACTAAGTCACTGACGTGTGGACCCGCCCCTGTTAGTTATTAGTTAGGATTAGTTAGTGCTAATTAACCTAGATTAGTACTTAACCTAACACTAACTAATTCGGTTAGTTAGTAGTGTCACTGACCAGTGGACCCCACTGGTCAGGTTTGACCTGGGGCGCCCAGTTGACCTGCTGACATCAGCATGACCTAGTGCTGACGCAATAAATCATTTTCTGGATTTATTTTAATTCAGGAAATTCCAGAAAATGATTTAAACTTCAAAAATTCATAGAAATTCAACCGTAGCTCAGAATGAAATAATTTATATATGAAAAATTATCAGAAAAATTCAAGGAATCCATCTGTACCATTTTCATGCATGTTTGAACAATGTTTGTCCTCTGTTTTGGACAAAACAAATAAAGGGCATTTAAATAACCATATATGGAGTTGGAATTTGAATCTTGTATTCAAACCAACTTCATTTAATCTGTTGCTAGTTGCATTAGCTCAAAACACATTCATATTGCCATGTCATGAGCATGCATCATATTGTGCATTGCATTCATCGTGCTTCTTCTATGTTTACCGGTGTTGTTCCCCCTCGGTAGACGTTGTACCGATGATGTGATCGTTGACACTGATGAAGACTCAATGCTATCTTCAGAAGTGCCAGGCAAGCAAAACCCCCTTGTTCATTTCGATAAAATCCCACTCTCTTGCTCCTGCTCTCTTTTACTGCATTAGGACAACAACGACATATTTGTTACTTGCTGCGGTAGCTGAACCCCTTTATCCTTTGCATGACCTGTCATTGCCACGATAAATAGATGAAACCCACTAGCATGAGTAGGAGTTGTTTGAGCCCTGATGTGCCTACTCATTCATGCTTGTTTGTCATGCCTGCTACTGCTTAGAGTTGAGTCAGGTCTGATTCATCAGGGATGAATCAGAGGCGTGTGAACATGTCCTACTGTGTGTGAGCTAAGTGTGTGAACACGATTTGGTAAAGGTAGCGGTGAGAGGCCATGTAGGAGTACATGGTGGGTTGTCTCATTGCAGCCGTCCTCAGGAACTGAGTTCTGTGTTTGTGATCCATGATCAGTTACTACCACACATTGGGCTCCGGGCGCTCCAAGCTCTCTCGACTTATTAATCAACATGATCTCTGTCCAGGAGTTGCAACTAGTTTCTGGTGTTTGTAGGCAGTGTTAGTAGTCTACCAAGTGGCACCCGGTACAGGTGGGCTTGGGACAGACTAGGCACAGTGGCACGGTGTACCAAGCGTACATCCACCCGTCGAGGTGGGCTTGGGAACCCTGCACACATCGTTTGGGGCCGTAAGCGACACCCCGGCCGGATCTCCTTGCGGATGGAACCCGAATAGGCGATAAACCTGGACTAGAGACTTGTTCGGTTAGTCAGGTCGTGGCCGACTCCCTCGCCCGGCTTCCGCTTGAAGGTTGCCGAGGTACATGACGTGTACCGGGCGATAAGTGGTGAAAGCGTGTGTGAAGAAGTACACCCCTGCAGGGTTATCATTATCTATTCGAATAGCCGGATTCCTCGGATATGGAAACTTGGACCCCTTGCATAGTTCATAGACAAGTGAAAGTGGATACTCCAAAATACGCAAGATAAGCGTGAGTGCTATGGATGGCGTTCTCGTAGGGAGACGGGAGCGGATCCATAGTGGTGTATTGATATGGTGAATATGTGGACTCGTGTGCGCCACCTCAAAAGAGTTACTTGCAGTCGTAGTTCAGGATAGCCACCGAGTCAAAGCTGGCTTGCTGCAGTTAAACTCCACCACCCCCTTTGTTGATAATGATGCATATGTAGATAGATCTGATGTAAGTCTTGCTGGGTACATTTGTACTCACGTTGCTTAATTTATGTTTTTGCAGAGAGACTTCAGTCTCACTAGTAGTTCCACGTGGACTTCGACGTTTAGCTTGTTACCTCAGCTACGATCTTGTGCCCTCGGCAGGATCTGGTAGATAGTCAGGCTTCTCAGCCTTTTTCATTTATAGTTGTCTGTACTCAGACATGTTAAGCTTCCGCATGTGCTTTGACTTGTATGCTCTGATTGTTGGGTCATGAGACCCATGTTTGTAATATCTCGCTCCTCGGAGCCTATTGAATATAAATACTTGAGTTGTAGAGTCATGTTGTGATGCCATGTTGTGTTTGCACATATCGAGCATATTGTGTGTATGTTATTGAAATGCTTGGTATGTGTGGGATCTGACTATCTAGTTGTTTATCCTTAGTAGCCTCTCTTACCGGGAAATGTCTCCTAGTGTTTCCACTGAGCCATGGTAGCTTGCTACTGCTCCGGAACACTTAGGCTGGCCGGCATGTGTCCTTCTTCGTTCCTGTGTCTGTCCCTTCGGGGAAATGTCACGCGATGAATACCGGAGTCCTGTTAGCCCGCTACAGCCCGGTTCACCGGAGTCCTGCTAGCCCAGTGCTACAGCCTGGATTCACTCGCTGATGACCGACACGTTCGATGCTGGGTCATGGATGCCTGTCCCTGTAAGTTTGTGCCACTTTGGGTTTACGACTAGCCATGTCAGCCCGGGCTCCTTATCATATGGATGCTAGCGACACTGTCATATACGTGTGCCAAAAGGCGCAAACGGTCCCGGGTAAAGGTAAGGCGACACCCGTGGGAATACCGTGCGTGAGGCCGCAAGGTGATATGAAGTGTTACATGCTAGATCTATGTGGCATTGAGTCGGGGTCCTGACAGCGTTGGTATCAGAGCTTGACTGCCTGTAGGATTACCAAGCCAACTGGTCGAAGTTGAGTCTAGAAATTCTTTAGTTATATAAGGGAATTGATTGTGGGATGGAACGTAAGGCTCTTTTTACTCCTTATACCTTATGCCCTTCTGATCTGAGTCATCTTATCTTTCCTACGGGGTTAAGGAACTAGGCTATCTCTTCTTTCTATCAGGATCACGTGTTACTAATCTGTAGACTTGTAAGATTGTTGGACTCAAGCCTCTGTTCAGTTTCTACTACTTCTGTATGTTATTTATTGATCTCGAAACCTTATTATTGTGCTTCTGAGTGGTTATGCCACCATTTTTGTGAATGTCTCAAATCTTTTCTGAGCATTTACAGCCGTTATGCTGTCCGAGTCATTCCAGGTTTCTAAATAGTCTGATGCATTTGCAAAATCCTTTCCCTCTAGTTTCGATGTTCCTTTATGCCAGCTCAATCACACTAATTGTTGAGTTGAGGTATTCTATTGCCTTGACATTTATGTGGAAGTTATTATTATGACCCTAGGTGTTTTAGGGGATCATCTAGTAATTTAGCCATGATTTGTGTCCCAGTGTGATGATTCTGGCCATCATTCTCGTAAGCATCCCGTGATGCCACTTAGTTAGTAGGCATTTCACTCCTGGGTTCTTGAACCCGAGATTCACTCTACTTACTTCATGTTGATAGTGTTTGCTAGTTCCTTTAGGATATTAGTAACCTTGCGATAGCCCTCGAGGTCCGTGGTATATCGTTCTTCCAAATACCATGAACCTTTATGGCAGAAGTTGTTGGGTCAAAAGATCACAACCAGAGTGCTCTTGACGAGTTCTCGATCTTATGTTGTGATTCTGCCAGTTCTACCTTTCTGCATGGGTTATCCGGAAGAAATATGCTGAATTTCGTTCAACATGCTAAACCATGCATCCACAACTTGGAAAATCATATGTTCCTTTGAGTTGTCCCTCTTTAGTTGTTTTCTGGCCCTCGTCTATCAATTGATAGTCAAGAGTTTGCGTGCAATCGTTCATCGATACCTATTACTCTTGTGGTCCATCAAGCCATTCTATTCCAGAATGACTAGGAGAAATGAACTCCAGTACCTCATCCATATCTAGGATTGGGTCAAGGTAGTCATGCTCCGCAGATCAAAATGCCAGCCCAGCTTTTGATTCTGTTCTACCCTGAAGTATTACCGTCTTTATGTCAGGATTTTCATGAGGATTGCACCGGCTCTTGTGAATTCTTGATGTAGTGATACTTCTTGCCATCATTATTCATCCCTCGGTTCCGTGTTGTCGCAACCGGAATGCCGACAAGTGAATCGTGGTGTGTGAAATCAATACTGCTAGCAACTCTGTTGCTTGGTAGTTAAATGGATAACAACCTCATTCTTAACGTGTTGGTTCTTGAATCATCATTCTAAGATTGATCGTGCTACCTTGTCCATTTTCCTGGTGCACTCTTTGATTAATGAGTTAGGATTTTGTCAAGTCCTCGCTCATTTGATCATATCATCTTGCCCTGAAAAGCAAGATTGTTCTCGAGCTTAGTAACATATCGGTGGTTCGTGATTTTCCGTATATCTTCTCGGAAGTATTACCAGGTTGTCACCTGACCGCTATGTTGAGTTCATGATCAAGTTGGTTTATCCTGTAAACCACCCCTTCTCCAAGAATCTGTGTGGGATACCCCTGAGCTAGTTGGCTAAGCTGAACAACAACTTGGAGAGTTGGAGGATGGAAGCTTGCCCGACTTAGTTCATGTTAAGGGATATCCTGGTGTTGGTGTGGTAGTTGAAGAAAGATGATATCTTCATCGATTGGTCCCTGTGATCAGTTGCTGGACCTATTGTCTTATCTATCCTTTGATTTGAGTGTGGGCTATCGTCAAATCAAATCAGTACCAACGATATTCATAATGTTGTCTTACTCGTGGTTGTTCCTCGAGCATACACCATTATATCTTTCGGGTCTGACCAATACTACCACCGTGTTCACATGATGGTGGAAGTCCAGTGATATGGAAATTCCGATGAGTTGTTGTTGAGCCCATCAGCAAGATATTTAACCTCTCCATGATTATGTTGAACATCCATCTAGTATTGGAAACTTTTGTAAACATTACCTTCGTGTTCCATTCATGAGGTATATGTTCGGAGGAAAGAAGTGACTTTCTTTAATTCACATGCACTTGGTGTAAGTTGCCGCCATGGATCCGAGAAAGATTGTTTTTGTTTCCTTTGGAATCATCCCAAGTCAGTTATGCACGTGTGAAGTATTCTGTGGTTTGATAGACTGATCATCTTCATTCCATATGTGTATCCTAGCACACCAAGCCACTGATTGAATTGTTCAAGGAGAAGAAGTTTCCTGATAAGAGCTAATCATATGACTTATGTAAGGACTTCGTTAACCGCAATGATGGTTTCCCAACCAGAACTCGGTAGTGTTTTATTATAAGACTACTATGTGGTCATGCTTGTCTGGGACAGCGTGTTCACATGTGTGTAGCAGAACCAGCTCATGTTTTGGAGCTCGCTATCGTAGTTCATTTCCTGAGAATCTCGCAACGTCATCTCGTCGATTTGTGTTGCAAACTTTCATTTTTCTTCCTAGACTCGATGAGTCTGGAATATCCTGACACCAACCAGATCTGAATCTCAGGCAGATATGATGGTTTGGAACACTTCCCAAGAACTATAATATTGGTCCCTCGATAAACGGTAAGGTGGATGTCGTGGCCAACACACCCAGCCGAAAGACCTATTATTGTAGTGTCTTGATTGAAGAAGTTGACCACCTCCCCATAGGGATTTCGTAGGATTTACTTCCTAGTTGCCCCTATGGATTTCTGTGTTCCGAAGTCCGACCTTTTACTTGATGTTCTAGATATCAAACCATATCTATGAATGGGTTACACTAGCACATCAAGGAGAACATTAGAAGCGGAGTGCTAAATGTCTCTCGGTCGATCATCCAGATTTCGTCCCCTTGGCCTTGTTAAGGTGAAATCTGAGAAGGTGTTATCTTCCTTTGCATCTGCATCCTCCATCACCATTCATCATAGTAGTAAGTTGTGTTATCGGACCCTTGACACGGATGTTGGTAAAACCTTGATGAATATGGAAATGCTCAAGTTCTTGAGAGCACGCACAAGCGCTACGTGTTATCATCGGCACTAACTAGGATTCCTCTCAGTTTCCTCGGCAATGCTACGACCTTTCAAACAATGAATTCACTCTCTATTGTTGGATTCTTCCCCAGTTACCAGAATCATTCCCAGCATTTGCATTCTGTTCCCAGCTTGCACCACCAATGTGCCATTCTACCATGGGTCTCTTCCATTTCCGGTGGTAAGCAAATTCATCCATTACGTTGTCTTCAACAAGGTAATCCACATCATCCAAGTTCGAGTATGCCATTCTACCGAACCCCTCTAAATGATCGATTATGATTTGCCTTAAGCTGGTATAAAGAGTTTCAATGATCCTTGAATCAAAGGTAATTCTTTTTGCCACTTAAGGGGATATTTCTACGAGTCACCTTCCCTAAGGTGCATCGTTATGGTATCATGGCAATTCAACTCCTCGCTACGTTGAATACCGATCACCACATTCTTAAGTCTGGAATTGTTGTCTACCTAGTGAACCTTTGTCATCTGCTTCACTCCATTCCTATGGATGTGTGCTTCGTCTCTCAGCTCAAGAGAGGTTGCTATGTCTCATTCCGTGAGTTAATCCTGAGTTGTTCGATCTTTGAGAAGATCGACCCTTCTAGAGTCTCCTTCTTCTCTCCATGTCATGTTGGCAGGATTTCTCAAAGCAAGACTTCGAGACAATGATGGTGATCGAATCAACGTTCATTCGAAGTGCAACCTGGATCGTGAAGATTATACTAGTTTGCGTTTCCCCTTCATCTTACCCTACGCTTGAATCTCGAGACGAGATTCTTGTTTAGTGGGGGTGAGTTGTCACATCCCTAGTTCTGGCCTGTCCTATGCTTGCTTCCATCTGTGCATCATGTTTAAATTTTTGAAACTTGAACTGAGGAATTCAGAAGCCTCAAAACCCTAAATAAAAGATGGGCAAAAACCCTAAAATCTCATTCATTGTTCCAAAATGCTCTTCTTAGATGTTTAATATTTTTGGCAAGGGTTTTGATCCAAACCAAAAATAATGAACATTTTAAAAGAATTTATTTTTGGGACTTTGAATTTAAATCATTAGCTATTTGAATTTGAATTATATTCATATAACTAGAATATAATTTCAAATACCCCTGAAATATTTTATGAGCTTTTGGAAAAGTCCATCTAGCCAAATAAAAATATTCACAGGAGTTTTTGGCATTGTTTGAATTATTTTAAATTCAAAACAGTGGCAAAAGATTAAATAAAAATAAAACAGAACAGAAAATTTAAAAAAGAGCAGAAGGACTTACCTGGCGCCCACTTACCTGGCCCAGCTCCTCCAGCGGCCCAGCCCACCTCCTCCTCTCTGTCGTCTTCCTCCCCCTCGCCCCGAAGCTGCTCGGTGGCGAGCGCCGACGCTGCCCCGGGCCACCTCCTGCTTGCAGCTTCGCCCTGGCCTCTTCGGGTGACGCCACGCAGCCCCCTCGCTCCTCTCTCTCACTCTCTCCCGACCCCTGCTCCCTTCTCTGCTCTCCCCCTCTCGCGCCCGAGCGTGCTCGTCGCCGCCGTCCACTGCCACCACGGCCACCGGGCCTCCCTCGCTTCTCCGACTAGCCCAGAGGATCCGCCTCGACCCCCTCTTCCTCTCCACCGAGCCACGAGGTCCCGGACGCGCTGCAACGCCGCCACCATCGTCGTTCCCGTCGCCGGCCACCGAAGCTCACCGCCGTCGATTCGCGACGTCTGGCGCGTCCCCGAGCCCACTGAGCCACCCTGCTGCCTCCCTGTGAGCTTGTCGTCGTTTCCCCTCACCTCGCTCTCTCGCGCGCGCCCTGTAGCCGCCGCCCCACGAGCACCCGAAGCCGCCGTCCGCCATGGCCGGTGAGCTTCGTGCTCCCGAGCTCCTCCACCTGCGCTCGTTGCCTCCAAGTGCTCCTGACGACCCCAGTAACCCATAGAGGCCCTCAGCTGATCTCGCCGTGCCGTGTAACGCCGAACCCGAGCACGCCCGAGCTCCGGCCGCCGCTGCCGAGCTCGAGGCCATCGTCTCCGGCCGCCCTAGCTGCTGTTGCTTGCTGAAACGGGCGCGAGTGAGCTCCAGCTCTCCGTAGCCGCTCTCCTCCGTCCATTTGGACGCCGGAGGAGCGAGCCCGAGCCCTCCGCCGCGCCTGTTGCAACCGGCGACGAACCGCCGGCGGGTTAGGCCCTGTTGACCAGGGGTTTGACCTCCCCTGGGTCAATGACAGGTGGGGCCAGCCCCCTGTTAATTGGTTTAGTTTTTTTCTAATTTTTTTAACCACTGTTCACTGACAGGTGGGCCCAGAGCCCTTCTAATTTTAGCTTAGTACTAATTAACTTTTAGCTAACCCACTAAGTCACTAACGTGTGGACCCGCCCCTGTTAGTTATTAGTTAGGATTAGTTAGTGCTAATTAACCTAGATTAGTACTTAACCTAACACTAACTAATTCGGTTAGTTAGTAGTGTCACTGACCAGTGGACCCCACTGGTCAGGTTTGACCTGGGGCGCCCAGTTGACCTGCTGACATCAGCATGACCTAGTGCTGACGCAATAAATCATTTTCTGGATTTATTTTAATTCAGGAAATTCCAGAAAATGATTTAAACTTCAAAAATTCATAGAAATTCAACCGTAGCTCAGAATGAAATAATTTATATATGAAAAATTATCAGAAAAATTCAAGGAATCCATCTGTACCATTTTCATGCATGTTTGAACAATGTTTGTCCTCTGTTTTGGACAAAACAAATAAAGGGCATTTAAATAACCATATATGGAGTTGGAATTTGAATCTTGTATTCAAACCAACTTCATTTAATCTATTGCTAGTTGCATTAGCTCAAAACACATTCATATTGCCATGTCATGAGCATGCATCATATTGTGCATTGCATTGATCGTGCTTCTTCTGTGTTTGCCGGTGTTGTTCCCCCTCGGTAGACGTTGTACCGATGATGTGATCGTTGACACTGATGAAGACTCAATGCTATCTTCAGAAGTGCCAGGCAAGCAAAACCCCCTTGTTCATTCCGATAAAATCCCACTCTCTCGCTCCTGCTCTCTTTTACTGCATTAGGACAACAACGACATATTTGTTACTTGCTGCGGAAGCTGAACCCCTTTATCCTTTGCATGACCTGTCATTGCCACAGTAAATAGATGAAACCCACTAGCATGAGTAGGAGTTGTTTGAGCCCTGATGTGCCTACTCATTCATGCTTGTTTGTCATGCCTGCTACTGCTTAGAGTTGAGTCAGGTCTGATTCATCGGGGATGAATCAGAGGCGTGTGAACATGTCCTACTGTGTGTGAGCTAAGTGTGTGAACACGATTTGGTAAAGGTAGCGGTGAGAGGCCATGTAAGAGTACATGGTGGGTTGTCTCATTGCAGCCGTCCTCAGGAACTGAGTTCTGTGTTTGTGATCCGTGATCAGTTACTACCACACATTGGGCTCCGGGCGCTCCAAGCTCTCTCGACTTATTAATCAACATGATCTCTGTCCAGGAGTTGCAACTAGTTTCTGGTGTTTGTAGGTAGTGTTAGTAGTCTACCAAGTGGCACCCGGTACAGGTGGGCTTGGGACAGACTAGGCACAGTGGCACGGTGTACCAAGCGTACATCCACCCATCGAGGTGGGCTTGGGAACCCTGCACACATCGTTTGGGGCCGTAAGTGACACCCCGGCCGGATCTCCTTGCGGATGGAACCCGAATAGGCGATAAACCTGGACTAGAGACTTGTTCGGTTAGTCAAGTCGTGGCCGACTCCCTCGCCCGGCTTCCGCTTGAAGGTTGCCGAGGTACATGACGTGTACAGGGCGATAAGTGGCGAAAGCGTGTGTGAAGAAGTACACCCCTGCAGGGTTATCATTATCTATTCGAATAGCCGGATTCCTCGGATATGGAAACTTGGACCCCTTGCATAGTTCATAGACAAGTGAAAGTGGATACTCCAAAATACGCAAGATAAGCGTGAGTGCTATGGATGGTGTTCTTGTAGGGAGACGGGAGCGGATCCATAGTGGTGTATTGATATGGTGAATATGTGGACTCGTGTGCGCCACCTCAAAAGAGTTACTTGCAGTCGTAGTTCAGGATAGCCACCGAGTCAAAGCTGGCTTGCTGCAGTTAAACTCCACCACCCCCTTTGTTGATAATGATGCATATGTAGATAGATCTGATGTAAGTCTTGCTGGGTACATTTGTACTCACGTTGCTTAATTTATGTTTTTGCAGAGAGACTTCAGTCTCACTAGTAGTTCCACGTGGACTTCGACGTTTAGCTTGTTACCTCAGCTACGATCTTGTGCCCTCGGCAGGATCTGGTAGATAGTCAGGCTTCTCAGCCTTTTTCATTTATAGTTGTCTGTACTCAGACATGTTAAGCTTCCGCATGTGCTTTGACTTGTATGCTCTGATTGTTGGGTCATGAGACCCATGTTTGTAATATCTCGCTCCTCGGAGCCTATTGAATATAAATACTTGAGTTGTAGAGTCATGTTGTGATGCCATGTTGTGTTTGCACATATCGAGCATATTGTGTGTATGTTATTGAAATGCTTGGTATGTGTGGGATCTGACTATCTAGTTGTTTATCCTTAGTAGCCACTCTTACCGGGAAATGTCTCCTAGTGTTTCCACTGAGCCATGGTAGCTTGCTACTGCTCCGGAACACTTAGGCTGGCCGGCATGTGTCCTTCTTCGTTCCTGTGTCTGTCCCTTCGGGGAAATGTCACGCGATGAATACCGGAGTCCTGTTAGCCCGCTACAGCCCGGTTCACCGGAGTCCTGCTAGCCCAGTGCTACAGCCTGGATTCACTCGCTGATGACCGACACGTTCGATGCTGGGTCATGGATGCCTGTCCCTGTAAGTTTGTGCCACTTTGGGTTTACGACTAGCCATGTCAGCCCGGGCTCCTTATCATATGCATGCTAGCGACACTGTCATATACGTGTGCCAAAAGGCGCAAACGGTCCCGGGTAAAGGTAAGGCGACACCCGTGGGAATACCGTGCGTGAGGCCGCAAGGTGATATGAAGTGTTACATGCTAGATCTATGTGGCATTGAGTCGGGGTCCTGACACTGCGTTGATAGTACAACCGCAAGGTGAAGCCAAGATCCATCCAAGAGGGAGACCTTGTGCTCCGGATGATCCAGCGAACAGCCGGCTGCACAAGCTCTCGGCGCCTTGGGAAGGCCCCTTCATCATCAGCAAGGTGCTGGGCAATGACTCCTACTATCTGATCGACACTCAAAGGCCCAGAGCACGCAAAAGAGATGATTCAGGCAAGGAGACGGAGAGGCCATGGAATGCAAACCTCCTCCGGAGATTTTACAACTGAAAGCAGTATGTATCACGCTACCTTTCGTATTATGCACAAAGACTCCGGGCCCCCCGAGACGAACTCGGGGACTGCCCTTTTCCTTTATCTATATGATAAGCGTTATGCCCATGTGTGTGCCTTGTTATTATTTCCACCTGGCACCGGGTCGACCAGTCGGCCCGGAGGTTTGCCGCCTTCTACTATATGCCGCCTCCTGCAGCCGGACAAGTAATGTGTTGGCACCTAAAACTTCTTCTGTCAGAAGCCACAGTTCGTAGAGCGACTGCATGGAGGGCAGAGGCGGCAAGACAGTGCCCACATGAAAAATGGTTAAGGAAAAAGCACATATAGCCGAGGTCGGCACCATACCTGCCCGGCAAGCTGCCGAGAAGCCGGCCGGCCGGCCTCAACCTCCCTTGCAAAAACCTCCAAACGGCTAAGTACTTGCCCTCCCGCAAAAAAGCTAAGTACTCAAACCAGCCGCAGTCCGCAGAGCGGCCGCCTGGCTGGCAAGAGGATAGCTAAGGGAGGGCGACAAAGGAAAAAAGCAAGGAGTACACGCAAGGAAAGTTAGAGATCGGCAGAACAAAGCATAAAGTTGCGATAGAATATTTACATAGATAAAGGCCCATCGCCCGGCATTCAGCAAAGTTTAATATACACCCCGCGGGTGGAATTGTGCGAATTTAACAAAGATGTCGAGACCAAGCAAGCAGGAAAAGGAAAAGATAAACACCCTAGGGAGCAGCGGAGGATTCTGGCTGGGCGCTAGTTGGTGTGACAGACGGCTCCAGCTGGATGCTGGGGTCGACGGTGCCAGTTGGTGCAGCAGGCGGCTCTGGCTGAATGATGGAGTCAGCTGTGCTGGTTGGTGCGGCAGACGGCTCCGGCTGGGCACTGAAGCTAGCGGTGCCAGTCAGAACGGCGGAGGGCTAGATGATGGAGTCGGTGGCATCTACCGGAGGAATGGGCAGCTGGTCGGTCACCACCTGGCCGCCCCAGCAGCAGTCGGCGCTTTGGAGCACGGGTCGTTGCTTGAGGCCCGGTCGGGGTGGGGCTGATCATCAACACCGGCCTCCGGCATGTCGACGTCGCTATCCTCCTCCTCCTTCTCCTCCTCCTCATCCTCCTCCCCCTACCCCTCCTCCCCTTCATCGCTGGAGTCAATGACTTCGGCCGAGTCCTTGCTGTCCTCCGGGTTCAGCCCGAGCCACTCCTGCGGCGCTTCGGCGCCTTCCTCGATCACCTCCGGAACGAAGACGCTGGTGTAGTTGAAGTCGGCGATCGCCGCCACCCTGCTGATAAGCTCGGCCGCCACCGCCGCCAGCTCCTCCTGCGCTTCCAGCCGGAACGTGGCCAACTGGGCTAAGTCTAGCCCAGGATACCATGCCTTGACGAACTCAAGGGCGCGGTGCGCTCCTGCCCGGGCTGCAGAACCCTTCCAGGCCTCCAGGCGGCCGGCCGCAACCTCCATCCAGTCGGCGGTCCGGCTTGGAGTGCGCGGAGCCGGCAGGCCTGGCCAGAGGGCGGAAATCGCCTGGGCCCCGACGCACTGAAGACGGCGTAGCACTTGATGGGCAGGCTGAAGATGGGCCTGGATGCTGAGGATCTGCTCATTAATGGTCCGGGGAGCGTCAGCAGCAATCTGTGCGCCTTCCACCCTCCGCTCCTCATGCTGGGCCTCGATGGCTTGGCTCACGGCGACGGAGTGACCCGGGAAGAAATTTGCTCGGGCAGAAGGCAAGGAAAAACAAAGTCAGAAACAAGGAGCCGGCTTAGACAAAGGCCGGCCTCTCAAGACAATGAACAAGAAGAATAAAACTTACCGTCGACCAAGTCCTCGATGCTGCTGAAGCAGGCCGTCTTCTGCGCCTCCTTGTCGGCCCAGGCGGCATGCTCGGTTTCAAACTCGGCGAGGAGATCGGCCTCCTGCGCCTTTGCCTCCCACTTGGCCGTCTTGAGGGCCTCCATCTTCTCGGCGAGCTTGGCGACCAGCCGGTCGCTCTCCTCGGTCAACTTGCTGCACTCTGCCTCCTTGCCGCGCAGAGCGGTGTTGGCTTCACTCAGCTGCTTCTGCAAGGCGACATTGGCCTCTGAAAAAAGGGAAAAGAAGAAAGAGCATCAGTCAAAAAAGACAAAAAGGGATGCAGATGTCGGGGAGATCCGGCCCGACTGCTCGGCAGTCGGCCCGAATCTCGGGGACTACAGCCCGCGGGTGCGCCATCGCGCCCCCATAGAGAAGAAGTAATTAACAAAGGTGGAAACACTGAGGAGATTCAGCCCGACTGCTCAGCAGTCGGCCCAAACCTCGGGGACTACAGCCCGCGGGTGCGCCAGCGCGCCCCCGCAAAGAAGGAAAGTCAGAGCTTACTCTGGCTTTCAGACAGATGGGCGGTCTGCGTCTCCAGCTCCCGAACCCTGGAGTTGAAGGTGACAGCACGGAGATTGTGTTAGTCTTGCAGAAGGTATATGAGACAAGTCAGCATTTGACACATACAAGTTAAAGTTCCGGACCGCCTGCTCAGCAGCCGGCACGAAACTTGGGGACTACACCCACTGGGTTCGCTAGCGCGCCCCCACAAAGAAAGCAAGAAGATCAAGGAAAAAATAAAAGCAAAGGAAACTTAGGCGGATGGCTGCACGCGACTCCAGGAAGGCTTCGTTGCAGCGCTTAAGGGCTTCGGCTTCAGCCCGGAGTTTGGCCTGGACGTCGAGGGATGCCTGGTTCAGGGCGCCCGTCCCGCCCCCGTGTATCGAGCCAGCAGGGCGCGGCGGTGATCGCCTCGGTGTTGGGGACCGATGAGCTCGTAGCACCAGCCTCTTGCGGGCGCGGTGCTGAGGCCGCCTTCTCAAGGCGACGACGCGTGGGTGTGCGGACCTCAGGAATCAGGCCGTCACCACCGCGTCCCTGACTGGTGGCACCAGCGGCTCGGCCCGCTGCTCGTCCTGCGTCCCGGTAGTCGGTGGCAGCGGTGGCACAAGGACATCCGGCATGGCCACGTTGCCTCTCTCCCGCTCCCGGATCGGATGCTCGTCGCCGCCCCCCCGGTTGTCGCCTCAAAATCAGGCGGAGGTGGCGCGGTGTTCAGGGGCGTCATGAGCAGCGGCTCTTGGCGGCGTGTGGCCTCCGCGAGCCGCTCCCTCTCCGCAGCTTCGGCCTCCGCCTGCACCAACTTCCTCTCCACGGCTGCAGCGGCCCTGTCCGCTTCCGCCTTCACCAGACGGTCGGCCTCTTCCTCATGCGCCTCCCACGCGTTCCGCTCTGTCGCCTCTTAGAGGTCGGCGGCCGGGTCAATTCTCTGGCCGGTGGAGGAGGTCGCCGCCGACCTGATGACCGAGGCGGCGCTTGACTTCTCGAGGGTCAGCGGGGCCCTGAAATAAGAAGACAAGTCAGAAAAGCTTTTAGGCCGGATTGGCGAGAAGACCAAAAACATGAAAAGAATACTTACGCCGACACCATGACTGGCACCTTCGGCTGCCTCTGATACTTGGCCACCTTGGCCGCGGCTTCTTTTCGCCTGGTCGCCGCGGCCGGATTCTTGGGCTTCTTCGGGGCGCTGCCAAACAGGGAAGCGCCTTGCCTCCGCTTGTGTTTGCCGCCTCGGGCGAGCGGCCAAGTAGAGGGGCCTGCGCCGGTGTTGGCAGTGCTCCGAGCGGGGCGCGGCTCGTCTTCATCATCGTCATCGTCGGGCCAAGTCTCCACGCCGCCGCCCTCCTCGGAGCCGCTTGCTCCGCCGCCACCGCCTGTTGCATCGTCCGCCAGGGAGGCCGCCCCCAAGTCGGGGTCGTCCAAGTCACTCACCGCCCTGTCCGGCAGGTAGTCACCACCAGGCCCCACGATGGCAGTCGTTGCCTCGGGCATATAAATCTGTACTCAGAAGGGAGTCGCATCACGACAAGAGCAAGACTGAAAAAACAGATCAGAAGGAAGACATGAAGAAACTTACGGTAGGCGGCGGATCGTCGCACGAGTACGGCCGCTTCCCGTACCGCCACTCTGCCTCCGACACCTTGAGGTCGGAGATCACATTCACCATTCGCGCGACCTCAGCAGTCGGCATCTACTTCGTGCACAGCCGGCTGGGGTCGCGGTGCCCGCTCATCCGGAAGATTGGAAGAGGGCGGCCCTGGAGCGGGAGAACCCGACGCTCGACGAAGGCGATCAGGAGGTCGGAGGCCATGAGGCCCTCCGACTCCTGGAGCACCCGGATTCGGCCGATGGCGGCCGCTGCATTCGGCGACACCGGCTTTGGTTTGTAGCCCAAGTTCGGCCGAGCTCCAGTGGGAGGGCCGGCCTCATAGGCCGACAGGTTGATGAAGTCGACAGCCGGGTCGACGTTCTCGACGTAAAAGTAGGACTGCTGCCACATCTTCACAGACTATGCCAGCTTGATAACGGGGAAGGCGTTCCGCTTCCCCGGCCGGCACACGGCGACAAACCCGCCGCACTCGGCCGCCGTGTCCTTGGCGGAGGTGCCGAGCTTCCCGTAGAAGAACGCTCCCCACAGCTCAAGTGTGGGGACGATGCCGATGTAGCCCTCGCACGTCGTGACAAAGGCGGAGAGCAGGGTCACGGCGTTGGGCGTAAGATGATGAGGTTGGAGCTTGTTGAAGTCGAGGAAGGAGCGGAGGAAGCCGCTAACCGGAAGGCCGAAGCCGCGGAGGAAGTGCGAGCGGAAGACGACCCGCTCGTTCCCCCTCGGTGCCGGCGAGATCTCCTCCTCCGGCGGCACCCGCGCCTTGACGAATGCCGCGTTGGGCATCCGGCGCGTGTCGCGGAGGAAGGAGATGTGATCCTCGATCACTGTCGACCCCTCCCAATCGCCGCCCTTCTCGCGTGCCATGGCTTCAGGCGGGCCGCGTGAGGAGAAGGGGTGCGTCGGCGATGAACGGCGGCACAGAGCAGCAACGACAGCTGTGGAGGAGAGAGCAGAGGAAGAAGAGAGAGTGGGAGGGGGCGCGCAAGCTTTGTCGCATCCCTCCCACCCAACCTAGTTATAGCCCTCGGGATACGGAGCCGAGGGGACGGGGCGTGGGTCGTGGGATTAACTGCGCCCACGACCCCACGACCCCCATTTACCGCGCGCATTCACCACGCCTCGAGCGGTCATGGGAATTGCAACAGTACCCCTCGACACAGCTGATCCGCCCGGGTGCCGAGGCACGGTAGTGGCGGGCCCGGCCCACTGTCATGTCCCATCAGGGGCGTGGGGTGGCAGGCTGGCGTGCGCCGCATGGCGTGTCTGTAGCGGGCAGTGGCCCGGGAAGCTTAGCATGCACGCCACCTATTTTCCTGCCTTGGAGTTCAAAATCGACCAACAGCCCCACCTAGACGAAGCCGGCTTCAGCAGCCGGCCGACCGCAAGATGGATCGACGCACTCCCGGAGCTCGGTGAGGGGGGAAGCCGCTGAGACTTCGCGGTCCCTCGACCACAACGCCTCACCGTCTTCGGGGACTACTGTCGGAGTAATGGGACACGGGTAGCCTCACCCGGGTCCCTGGATTTATCAAGACTTTGGGCCAGCTTCGCCTTGTTGTGCCCCAAGTTGAAGCTCGGCCCTCTGGGAGCCAGCTAGCTCAACAGCCGGCCACCAGAGGGCGGCCAACCTCTAGCAGGCGGCATCACGAGCGGTCGGCTCCAGCCAGCCGGCCTCTAGGGAAGATGGCATCGAGCAGGTGGCCACCGTGCACCCTCAGAGTTTGTGCCCCCATTGAGAGGACGAGACGGGGCGTGGCTACACTGAAGCCCTCACCCCCGAATCTTGGGATTGGCGTGGCCACAGTGTCCCGTACGGGCGGAGATCTCCGCACAGCGTGGCACTATTGCCACTCTCCCTTGACATCACTCTGGGCAGGCGGAGCCCTGCTCCCCATGACGGCCTGTCGGTACGGCCCGCGGGCTGCAGGCCCTATCGGGCAGTGACATCCGAGAAGACGGCGCACGCCGAACTAATCGGACCAGGAGGGGGCCGGCCTCCAGCAGGCGGCCGTCCCCTCTCTCGAAGCTAGCGCACCATTAACCTGATGAGACCAGGTGTGGCTACGGTGATCTCCACCAGGCGGCGGGACTGTAGCCACACTGAGCTGACCAAACCAGCGTCATTAGCAGCATGGCTACAGTGAGCAGCCACCAACCAGACCCGCCAGTAGCGGGAGCGGCCTGTCGGCTCCGTACAACACCAGTCGGCGGGGCCCACCAGGCGGCGGGCCCTAGTAGTCGGCGGAGAAGCCGGAGGCCGGAGACGCTGACAACCGGGCCCAGCAGCCAGCCAGATTACCGTTGTACCCCTGGGGGTAGGCCTATATAAACCCCCTAGGGAACCCATGCAAAGGGTTCCCACCCCATTAGACCTAGCCACATTCCTAGGGCAAGAGAGAGCTAGCCTTGCCTTCTCCTGCCTCTAGCATACAGCTCAAGGAGCAACTTTGTATCACTTGTGCCTTTAGTGATCATGCGGAGACCCCGCAGAGCAGGACTAGGGGTGTTATCTCCTAGGAGAGCTCCGAACCTGGGTAAAGTACGCCGGCGTTCGTGTCTACGCCTCATCCCGCTTCCGGGCACCGGGGACCTTCTACTCGCTCCCACCATGATAAGCCATCCTTTGGCATATGTCGCACCCAACCCCCGACAATATCCACTCGCGAAGCCCGATTGAACGAGAGGATGACACGAGAGTGACTGCATCCCCCATGACGCCAACCACATAACCTCCTCAACGACCTCGCCAACCAAGGTCGGGAGCAAGGAGTTAGTTTCAACATACCGGCACCAGAGCCCACTACACTTCCACCACCAAACACTGTCCGTGGCCTCCAGGTAGCGGCCATGCTGGCATATCAACTATGAACCATGCTAGGTAATCTCGAGCTCCTAGCCGACTTGACCCACGTGGTCCACAGGATGGTGTAACTTCAGGACAACATCTCGCGCTCCACGGACATACTGGCGGGCACCAAGAGCGTCTTGTTTGCCGCTAAGCACCCAAGCCAAAAACAACGGCAGGGATCCATCCAGCGATCGGAGGCTGCGCCGGTAGCCATGACCATACACTTGCGACAGCCTATATCGGTCATCGCCGTGTAGAAGTGAGTGGCCCTACCAATGGTTAGCCCCACATCGGACGGACATCCTCACCACCAACCTGGTGTGTGGGGAGGAACTTTTACTACTCCCGTGGGCTCCCGCCCGCAGGTTCAACTCGCTCACCTCGAGCATTTCGCCTACGCTGTGAGGGGCAGGAGGTCATATCCCACCCTTTTCCACAATCTTTCGTTGTGAGGCGCATCTGGAAATATACAGGAGACACAAAGCCAGAACACTAGGATGGAGCAAATTCCCGTCAGATCCCTGAGTAGGGTTCATGAGAGACCGGAAGTACCGGAATGGACTCTGCACACACAATTTACACAGGTTCAGGCCTCAGAAGAGTAATACCCTACGTCCTTCTTTGTTTTGGTATTCATGGTGAGGGCATACCTCTTGTAGAGGATTACAATGGTGTATGATATGTCTATCGAGAGTTTCTTCTAGATTGGATTCCTAATGAGGGCCCTAGACCTCCCTTTGTATAGGCAGGAGAGGTCTAGGGTTTACACGGAGAAGATATTTGATTGATCTAGCCACCGTCGTATGACTTGGGGCACACGTTCGCGGACCTCTCCTTCTTTGGATTGCTTGATTCCCTCTGGGACTGGTGGGCCCTGTCGGTGTCAAAACTGGCAGATCTCGGGTAGGGGTCTCGATCTGTGCGTCTTAGGCTGATGGTAACAGGAAGCAAGGGATGCAATGTTTACCCAGGTTCGGGCCCTCTGGATGGAGGTAAAACCCTACTTCCTGCTTGATTAATATTGAAGATATGAGTAGTACAAGAGTAGATCTACCACGAGATCGTAGAGGCTAAACCCTAGGAGCTAGCCTATGATGATTATGATTGTAATTGTGATCGGTCTTGTCACATCCTAGTTAGCCATGCATTAGAGTGTTGCATCATGTTTACTTTTTCATCAGAAACTTGAAATGGGGATGACAGAACCCCCAGTCCCCTCTGAAACCAACTAGGGTTTACTAAAAACTTTTTCAATAAACCTGAAATGCCCTTCTAAAATGCCCATCATTTTTGTCTTGGTTCAGAACCCCTGCCAAAAGTGGTGCACATTTTCCTAGGCCATCTTAGGGTTTTTGAATTAAATCATAAATATTTGAATTTGGGCATTTAAAATTATATAAAATATTTAAATGCTCAAATATCTCCAAACTAAAATGTTTCATGTTGGAAATAATCCAACTATGGACCAGGAGTAATTTGGTGATTTTTGAAGTTGCCTAGGTATTTTATTAAATTCAACAAAGTTGCAGATATATTAAATAAAAAAACAGAAACAGAAAAAAAGGGGAAAGCTTACCTGGCGCCACCGCAGGCCCACCAGCCAGCCCACCTGGCCGGCCCAGCCCGGCCACCGCTCCAGCAAGCTGCTTGGCTCGCCAGGCAGGCAGCCAAGGTGCTCGGCGGCGGCACCGCAGCTCGCCACGCACCTGCTCGCCGCCTCGCCGCCTCCCTCGCCCGGCTAACGCCGTGGATCAGCCTCCCTCTCTCCCCCGAACCCCCCAGACACCCCCTCTCCTCTCCAGCTCCTCCCCCTCGCACGCCCCAGCCATGGCCGACGCCATCGCCGCCACCCCCACGCCGTAGCCACGCCCTCCGTCCACCCCACGCCGTGCCACCGTGTCCAGGAGCTCCGCCGCTGTCCACTTCATCGAGCAGCCGAGCCCCGTGTGCTCGT
>NC_041383.1:768259108-768264156 GCF_002162155.2 Triticum dicoccoides | reverse complement strand
CACACCATCAGAGGACTAACGTGGTGTCACTCAGTGATTTCATCAAATTACATCCACCCACGTTCCACCACTCTGTCGAGCCCCTCGACGCTGATGACTGGCTTCGCAGTATCTCTCATAAACTGCGTTCCGCGCTGGTAGCGGAGGCTGACAAGGTCACCTTTGCTGCATATCATCTTGAAGGCCCCGCCAGTCTATGGTGGGAGAATTATGGAGCTATGCGCCCAGCGGGCCATGTCACTACTTGGGCTGAATTCAGCGAGGCTTTCCGTGAACATCACATTCCGGAGGGTCTCATGGACCGTAAACGTGAAGAATTTTGCAGTTTCACCCAAGGCCGACTTTCTGTGGATGCTTACAGCAGGGAGTTTGGTAATCTCGCACGATATGCAACCGAGGAAGTGTCTACCGATGCCAAGAAGCAAGCAAGGTTCCGTAAGGGCCTTAGTCCTGAGCTTCGCCGTGACCTACGTCTGCATGAGTGCACAAATTTTCAGAAACTTGTCAACAAAGCCATCAGTGCCGAAACTGGTCAGACTGACTATGACGCAACACGCAAGCATGGCCGTGACATGGGTTCCTCATCCGGTGCTGGTCCTCAGAAGCGCCGCGTGTGGGTACCCAACACCGCCCTGCCACCCAGGTTTACACCGAGGCCATCCTTCCAGGCGCCTCGCCCCGTTCAACAGTCTGCTCCAGCCAAGCCCTATGGGGGTCCAACTAACAATGCTCCTCCACGTACCAGTTCCGTGACTTGTTTCAAGTGTGGGGAATCTGGTCACTATATGCGTGAGTGTCCCCAGACCAACCCAAATCAATCTGCTAAAGCTGTTGGCCGTGGCAAGCCGATAGGAAAAATATTCCACGCCAAGCCGGTCACCGCTTCACGTGGCCATGTCAACTGTATCTCTGCCGAAGAAGCTCAAGAGGATCCCAACGTCGTTCTCGGTACGCTTCTTGTTAATTGCCACCCGGCATCTGTTCTTTTCGATACAGGAGCCTCTCATTCTTTTATATCCGAAAGTTATGCTCGTTTGCATAACGTTGCATTCTGTGACATGCCATCCACTATGGAAATTTCTACCCCTGGTACTAGATGGCAGACCTCTAGGGTAAGTTATGGAAATGAAATCCAAGTCGACAGACTTGTTTTCCTCGCGTCTTTGATAGCCCTTAAATCTTCAGATATTAATATCATTCTGGGTATGGACTGGATGTCGGCTCATCATGCCCAAATCGATTGCTTCTCTAGGACTGTCCAACTCACCCATCCTTCGGGAAAGATAGTCAATGTCTTGACTCGAATAGCCAAGCGACAATTATATTCTCTTAACGCCAGCCCTTTGCCAGACCTTGAGGACGTTCCGGTAGTCCGTGACTTCCCGGATGTCTTTCCAGAGGAATTGCCAGGTGTTCCACCTGACAGGGATGTTGAGTTTGTAATAGACCTCATTCCAGGAACCGTTCCGATTGCTAGAAGACCTTATAAGATGGCACCCCTAGAACTAGCCGAGCTTAAGAAACAACTCGATGAGTCCTTGAAAAAGGGTTTCATCCGACCTAGCTCTTCTCCGTGGGCTTGCCCCGTCCTATTCGTCAAGAAGAAGGATGGTACGGACCGGATGGTTGTAGATTACCGACCTGTCAATTTGGTCACAATCAAGAACAAATATCCACTTCCCAGGATCAACGACCTGTACGATCAGCTCGCTGGGTCCTCAGTCTTCTCCAAAATGGATTTGAGGTTGGGCTACCATCAAATCAAAATCAGAAACGGGGACATTCCTAAAACGGCCTTTGTTACTCGTTATGGCCAATACGAGTACACCGTCATGTCCTTCGGATTAACCAACGCTCCAGCCACCTTTTCTCGGTTAATGAACTCAATCTTCATGGAGTATTTGGATAAATTCGTCGTGGTTTACCTCGATGATATACTCATCTACTCCAAGAACGAGGAAGAACATGCCGAACATCTAAGGCTAGTGTTGCAGAAACTTCGAGAGCATCGCCTTTATGCCAAATTTTCTAAATGTGAATTCTGGTTGCCAGAAGTGACCTATCTGGGTCATGTAATATCTGGTAAAGGTATTGCTGTTAACCCTGAGCGAGTTCAAGCCGTCCTTAATTGGACTCCACCTGAATCGGTCAAGCAAGTTCGGAGTTTTCTGGGCTTAGCGAGCTATTGTCGTCGCTTTGTCGAGAACTTCTCCAAGGTTGCTAAACCTCTAACCGAACTCCTCAAGAAAGATAAGAAGTTCGAATGGACTCCACAATGTGAGCACAGCTTTCAGGAACTGAAAAGACGCCTGACTTCTGCTCCCGTACTGGTACCGCCAGACTTCTCTAAGGACTTTGTTATCTACTGCGACGCCTCGCGACAAGGACTAGGTTGCATTCTCATGCAAGATCGACACGTAATTGCCTACGCTTCACGGCAATTGCACCCACATGAGGAGAATTATCCTACCCATGATCTAGAGCTTGCAGCCGTAGTCTATGCACTTAAGACCTGGCGACATTACCTCCTCGGTAATCGTTGCGAAATATTCACTGATCACCAGAGTTTGAAGTACATCTTCACCCAACCGGATCTGAACCTCAGGCAAAGACGTTGGGTCGAGTTGATCATAGATTTCGACTTAGGAATAACCTACACCCCATGGAAAGCCAACGTCATGGCTGATGCGCTAAGTCGTAAATCCTATTGTAACAATCTGATGTTACAACAAAGTCAACCGCTTCTCCATGAGGAATTTCGGAAGCTTAACCTTCACATTGTTCCTCAAGGATTTCTTTCCACCTTGGTGGCGAAACCTACTCTTACGGATCAAATCATTGCTGCCCAGAAGCGAGATAAGGGAATAGCTAAGATCAAGGAGAACATTGCTAGCGGAGGTGCTAGTTGTTTCTCCACAAATGATCATGGTGTTGTGTACTTTGAGAACCGTCTAGTGGTTCCCAAGAACCAGCATCTACGGCAGTTGATCCTTAAGGAGGCTCATGAATCTCGTCTCACCATTCATCCCGGTAGTACTAAGATGTATCAGGACCTACGCCAGAGGTTCTGGTGGACTAGGATGAAGAGAGAAATTGCTCAGTATATTGCTAATTGCGACGTCTATCGTCGTGTAAAAGCAGAGCATCAACGGCCTGCTGGCACCCTTCAACCCCTAGCTATTCCTGAATGGAAATGGGATAAAATTGGTATGGATTTCATTACCGGTTTTCCCAGGACTAAGAGAGGGAATAATGCTATCTTCGTCATGGTCGATCGTCTTTCCAAAGTAGCCCATTTCTTACCTGTTCGTGAGAGTATAACCGCTAGTCAGCTGGCAGACTTATACATCTCCCGAATAGTGTCTCTCCATGGTGTTCCTTTGGAAATTAACTCGGATCGAGGAAGTCTTTTCACCTCTCGATTTTGGGAAAGTTTCCAAAATGCTATGGGAACCCGTCTCTCCTTTAGCACCGCCTTCCACCCTCAGTCGAGCGGTCAAGTGGAACGTGTCAACCAGATTCTAGAAGACATGCTTCGAGCCTCTGTTATCTCATTTGGAATGGATTGGGAGAAGTGCCTTCCATTTGCCGAATTCGCTTATAACAACAGCTATCAATCTAGCTTGGGTAAAGCCCCTTTTGAAGTTCTCTATGGACGACGGTGTCGAACACCCCTTAACTGGTCAGAGACCGGGGAAAGACAATTCTTTGGCCCGGATATGATTCAGGAAGCAGAAGAACAAGTTCGCATCGTTCGTGAAAAGTTGAAAACAGCCCAATCTCGTCAAAAGAGTCAATATGACCGAAAACATAAGGCTATGACTTTCGAGGTTGACGAGAAGGCTTATCTTCGGGTCACCCCTCTGAAGGGAACCCATCGTTTCGGTATCAAAGGCAAATTGGCTCCTCATTTCATTGGACCTTTTCGCATTCTCGCCAAACGAGGAGAAGTTGCCTACCAGTTGGAACTACCTCCGCATCTCTCCAGAGTCCACGATGTCTTCCACGTTTCTCAACTCAGGCGTTGCTTCTCGGATCCTATCCGTGAAGTGGACAACAAAACGCTTGATCTCCAAGATAATCTTACATACCGAGAGTACCCCATTCGTATCCTCGATCGGGCCGAGCGTACCACTCGACGTCATAATATCAAGTTTCTCAAGGTTCAATGGTCGCACCATTCTGAGGATGAAGCAACTTGGGAAAGGGAGGATCGTCTTCGACTTGAGTATCCCGCCTTCTTCCCGGAGGAACCCAAATCTCGGGACGAGATTCTTTTGAGTGGGGGTGAGTTGTCACATCCTAGTTAGCCATGCATTAGAGTGTTGCATCATGTTTACTTTTTCATCAGAAACTTGAAATGGGGATGACAGAACCCCCAGTCCCCTCTGAAACCAACTAGGGTTTACTAAAAACTTTTTCAATAAACCTGAAATGCCCTTCTAAAATGCCCATCATTTTTGTCTTGGTTCAGAACCCCTGCCAAAAGTGGTGCACATTTTCCTAGGCCATCTTAGGGTTTTTGAATTAAATCATAAATATTTGAATTTGGGCATTTAAAATTATATAAAATATTTAAATGCTCAAATATCTCCAAACTAAAATGTTTCATGTTGGAAATAATCCAACTATGGACCAGGAGTAATTTGGTGATTTTTGAAGTTGCCTAGGTATTTTATTAAATTCAACAAAGTTGCAGATATATTAAATAAAAAAAACAGAAACAGAAAAAAAAGGGGAAAGCTTACCTGGCGCCACCGCAGGCCCACCAGCCAGCCCACCTGGCCGGCCCAGCCCGGCCACCGCTCCAGCGAGCTGCTTGGCTCGCCAGGCAGGCAGCCAAGGTGCTCGGCGGCGGCACCGCAGCTCGCCACGCACCTGCTCGCCGCCTTGCCGCCTTCCTCGCCCGGCTAACGCCGTGGATCAGCCTCCCTCTCTCCCCCGAACCCCCCAGACACCCCCTCTCCTCTCCAGCTCCTCCCCCTCGCACGCCCCAGCCATGGCCGACGCCATCGCCGCCACCCCCACGCCGTAGCCACGCCCTCCGT
>NC_041383.1:768228016-768257064 GCF_002162155.2 Triticum dicoccoides | reverse complement strand
TCTCTGTCCAGGAGTTGCAAGTAGTTTCTGGTGTTTGTAGCCTACTGGAGGCCGTGGACAGCGCTGACCGTAGGGGTGGGCTGTGATGCGGTAGGTACGTGGCCGGGTGTACCGAATACCTGTTAGGTATCTCGGGAACCCTGTTCACATCGTTCGGGGCCGTATGGGAAACCTCGGCCGGACTCCCTGCGGATGGAACCTGAATAGGCGATAAACCTGGACTAGAGGCTTAAGTGTTTAGGTAGGTCGTGGTCTACACCCACGTCGGCTTTCGCTTGAAGTCTGCCGAGCACATGTCGTGTGCAGACGCTAAGTGGTGGAAACATGTATGAAGAAGTACACCCCTGCAGGGTTATCATAATCTATTCGAATAGCCGCGTCCGCGGTAAAGGACTACTTGGTTGCCTATACAGTTCATAGACAAGTAAATGGAAACTATTAAAAGCCTCAAGATAAGTGTGAGTGCCGAGGATGGCTCTTCCGTAGGAAGACGGAGGTGGATCCTCGGTGGTGTATTGAAGTGGTGAGTAGTGGACTCGTGTGCGCAAAACCATTTCAAGTTGGAGTATCGTAGGATAGTATAGCCAAGAGTCAAAGCTGGCTTGCTGCAATAACTCCACCAACCCTTCTTGATACTAAGCATGTATGTAGGATCTGATGTAAGTCTTGCTGAGTACCTTTGTACTCATGTTGCTATAATCTACATTTTTACAGAAGACGCGGCAACCCCTTCTGATGGGTTCTATGTAGACGTTGACATCAACGAGTAGGCTAAAGACCCAGGTGGTGACCCTGAGCTTGTGAAGGACCTCGTAGTATAGCTAGGCTTCCCAAGCCTCTTTTATTTTACTAGTTGTCTGTACTCAGACAAGTTACTTCCGCTGCTGGTTTGTATGACTGTATGACTTGTATGTTGGGTCGTGAGACCCGTACCTTTGTGTATGTTATGTATGGCTCCCTGAGCCTTAAATAAAGTACTTGTGTCGTAGAGTCATGTTGTGATGCTTCGTTGTATTTGCACATATCGAGCATATTGTGTGTATGATTGAAATGCTTGGTATGTGTGGGATCTGACTATCTAGTTGTTTATCTTTAGTAGCCTCTCTTACCGGGAAATGTCTTCTAGTGTTACCGCTGAGCCATGGTAGCTTGCTACTGCTCTGGAACACTTAGGCTGGCCGGCATGTGTCCTTCTTCGTTCCTGTGTCTGTCCCTTCTGGGAAATGTCACGCTTTGAGTACCGGAGTCCTGTTAGCCCGCTATAGCCCGGTTTACCGGAGTCCTGCTAGCCCAGTGCTACAGCCCGGACCCACTTGCTGATGACCGACACGTTCGAAGCTGGGTCATGGATGCCTGTCCCTATAAGTTTGTGCCACTTTGGGTTTACGACTAGTCATGTCAGCCCGGGCTCTTTATCATATGGATGCTAGCGCCACTATCATATACGTGAGCCAAAAGGCGCAAACGGTCCCGGGCAAAGGTAAGGCGACACCCGTGGGGATACCGTGCGTGAGGCCGCAAAGTGATATGAGGTGTTATCGGCTAGATCGATGTGACATCGAGTCGGGGTCCTGACAGGTCTTCTAAGGACCAACCTCTCCGGTTTATATAGACACCGGAGAGGGCTAGGGTTTACGCGGAGTTGGTTACAAGGTAGGAAATATAATATCCGGATCGCCAAGCTTGTCTTCCACGCAAATGAGAGTCCCATCCGGACACTGGACGGAGTCTTGAGTCTTGTATCTTCACTCTCCAATAGTCCGGACGATGTATATAGTTCGGCTGTCCGGATACCCCCTAATCCAGGACTCCCTCAGTAGCCCCTGAACCAGGCTTCAATGATGATGAGTCCGGCGCGCAGTCTTGTCTTCGGCATTGCAGGGTGAGTTCCATCTCCGAATACTCCAAAGTAATTATCGAACGCGTAGACCGTATCCGGATCTGCAAAATGATCCTCACATACCACCGTAGAGAGAATGATATTTCACAAACGTAATCTGCTGACCACATGACATGTCATTAAGGTCGGGTCATTATTCGAACCGTTTTCCCACAACCAGCCATAGTGCAAATTGCGAGGCGGTTTCTTCTACACGTTTTGCCGTAGCAGAGATCGTGTCCCCTTATTGTGGGATTCTCATCAATACGGGCACGGGTAATCCAACCGCACCGCTAATCGCCGCGAGTGGGGAACGAGCGGGTTCCACCAGGCAAGTGGGGAGGTGCAAAAAAGCTTTCACCGTCTCTATAAAGAGATAAGGTCTCTTCCTATTTACCCACGACTTCTCCTTCTGCTAGTCCATTCCCCTCTGTTCGAACTCTTGCGCCCAAGCATTCCTCCTCTCCATCGAAGAGAGGGTTTTTCGAAGATGTCCGGATCCGGAGCAGGAGGCAAATGGATGGCCTCTACCGTCCAAGAGAAGGACATCAAGAGGCTCCGAGAGGCCGGATACCTGGCCAAGAAGATCGGCCATCGTCTTCCACCAGCGGGACAGATCGTCCCTACTCCGGAGCCCCACGAGAGAGTTGTGTTTCTTCCTCATTTTGTCCATGGGCTCGGGTTTCCCCTTCACCCATTTGTTCGCGGAGTCATGTATTACTATGGGATTGATTTTCATGATCTTTCCCCCAATTCTTTCCTCAATATCTCGACGTTCATCGTCGTGTGCGAGGCTTTTCTCCGGATTTCGCCTCACTTTGGCCTGTGGCTGAAGATCTTCAATGTGAAGCCCAAGGTGGTGAGTGGCGAGCACGCCGAGTGTGGCGGCGCCATGGTGAGCAAGATGCCCAAGGTCGTTTGGCCGACGGGTGCCTTCAACGACTCCATCAAGGAGTGGCAGCAACAGTGGTTCTATATCACCAAACCAGGCGGCATAAAGTGGGCCGCAGCTCCTGAGTTCAGATCCGGAGCCCCACTGTGGCTCATGTCCTGGCCAAAGAAGGGCCCGAACTGGTCCTCGTCCGATGAGCTGTCACTGCTCCAGATGCGCGTTCAGAGTGTGTGTCAGGACCCCGACTCGATGTCACATCGATCTAGCTGGTAACACCTCATATCACTTTGCGGCCTCACGCACGGTATCCCCACGGGTGTCGCCTTACCTTTGCCCGGGACCGTTTGCGCCTTTTGGCTCACGTATATGATAGTGTCGCTGGCATCCATATGATAAAGAGCCCGGGCTGACATGACTAGTCGTAAACCCAAAGTGGCACAGACTTACAGGGACAGGCATCCATGACCCAGCTTCGAACGTGTCGGTCATCAGCAAGTGGGTCCGGGCTGTAGCACTGGGCTAGCAGGACTCCGGTAAACCGGGCTGTAGCGGGCTAACAGGACTCCGGTACTCAATGCGTGACATTTCCCCGAAGGGACAGACACAGGAACGAAGAAGGACACATGCCGGCCAGCCTAAGTGTTCCAGAGCAGTAGCAAGCTACCATGGCTCAGCGGTAACACTAGGAGACATTTCCCGGTAAGAGAGGCTACTAAAGATAAACAACTAGATAGTCAGATCCCACACATACCAAGCAATTCAATCATACACACAATATGCTCGATATGTGCAAATACAACGAAGCATCACAACATGACTCTACGACACAAGTACTTTATTCAAGGCTCAGGGAGCCATACATAACATACACAAAGGTACGGGTCTCACGACCCAACATACAAGTCATACAGTCATACAAACCAGCAGCGGAAGTAACTTGTCTGAGTACAGACAACTAGTAAAATAAAGGAGGCTTGGAAAGCCTAGCTATACTACGTGGTCCTTCACAAGCTCAGGGTCACCACCTGGGTCTTTAGCCTACTCGTTGATGTCAACGTCTACATAGAACCCATCAGAAGGGGTTGCAGCGTCTTCTGTAAAAATGCAGATTATAGCAACATGAGTACAAGGGTACTCAGCAAGTCTTACATCAGATCCTACATACATGCATGTTATCAAGAAGGGTTGGTGGAGTTATTGCAGCAAGCCAGCTTTGACTCTTGGCTAGGCTATCCTACGATACTCCAACTTGAAATGGTTTTGCGCACACGAGTCCACTACTCACCACTTCAATACACCACCGAGGATCCACCTCCGTCTTCCTACGGAAGAGCCATCCTCGGCACTCACTCTTATCTTGAGGCTTTTAGTAGTTTCCATTTACTTGTCTATGAACTGTATAGGCAACCAAGTAGTCCTTTACCGCGGACGCGGCTATTCGAATAGGTCATGTTAACCCTGCAGGGGTGTACTTCTTCATACACACTCTCACCACTTATCGTCGTTTACACGACATGTACTCGGCAACCTTCAAGCGAAAGACCAACGTGGGTGTCGGCCACGACCTACCTAATCACCTAAGCCTCCAGTCCAGGTTTATCGCCTATTCAGGTTCCATCCGCAGGGAGTCCGGCCGAGGTTTCCCATACGGCCCCGAACGATGTGAACAGGGTTCCCGAGATACCTAACGGGTATTCGGTACACCCCGCCACGTACCTACCGCATCACAGCCCACCCCTACGGTCAGCGCTGTCCACGGCCTCCAGTAGGCTACAAACACCAGAAACTACTTGCAACTCCTGGACGGAGAACTAGGGTGAATAAGAAGCCGAGAGGGTCCATTGGTTTCGGGCCCAATGCATGGTAGTAGCTGATTCTTAAATCACACATACAGATCTCAGTGCTTAAGGTCGGCTTCAATGAAACAACCCACCATGTACTCCTACATGGCCTCTCATCGATACCTTTACCAAATCGTGTTCACCACACCACTCTCATTACCGACATAACATTTCACTCTAGCCCATCACCCAGATGAACCAGACCTGACACGACTCTAAGCATAGCAGGCATAGCAAGGTAGGAACAACACATACATATGGCTCAATCAACTCCTACACATGCTAGTGGGTTTCATCTAGTTACTGTGGCAATGACAGGTCATGCAGAGGAAATGGGTTCAACTACCGTAGCACACAGCAGTTTGAAACGCGTTGTCTTAATGCAGTAAAAGAGAGCAGGAGCGAGAACATGGGATTGTATCGATATGATCAATGGCTGGTTGCTTGCCTGATGGTTCGATGCATGGATACGGTTCTTCGTTAGGGTAATCACGGTACTCCTCAGAGGCAGAACCTGTCGCAAGAACACCGATACACAACATCACCAAACAATGTGCAACAATATGATGCATGCATGAAACATGGCAATATGAGTGTGTTGGGCTAATGCAACTAAAATCCAGAAGGGTTTGAACAAATTTGAATCAAATATTCAAATTTCAAATTCAAATATGGCCTTTTAAAGTGCTTTTCCTTGTTCTGCTTGAAACATCAATTTAACTTGTTTAATCATGCATGAAAATAGTATAGATGGATAGATTGGATTTTTCTGATCATTTTTCATATATAATTTGTCCAATTTGGAGTTACAGAATAAAAGTTATGAATTTTTGAAGTTTAAATATTATTCTGGAATTTCCTGATTTAAATTAAATCCAGAAATTATAATTATTGCGCCAGCATGACGTCAGCATGACGTCAGTGGTCAACTGCGGCTGTCTGGGGTCAAACCTGACGTGTGGGGGCCACACGTCAGTGACAGGGGGGTTTAACAGGGTTAAATTAATCCTAATTAGGGATTAGTGGCGCTGGGGCCCACTGGTCAGTGTCAGGGGGTTAACTAACAGTGCTTAGCGCTAATCCTAATTAGCTACAGGGCTGGGCCCACCTGTCAGGGACTCAGGGGGTCCTGCCGTGGTCAAAGTGGGTCAAACCCACCGGCGACGTGACGCCGGCGAGGCCCGAGGCGGCGGCGCGATGCGGGATCACGCTACAGGGCACGGGCGAGGCCGTTCTTGGGCTCGTTGGAGAGCTCTTGCTCCCGCGCGTCGAGCGGTGGTGGTGGCCGAGCCTGGGGTGGCCGGTATCGTCGACGGCGAGCTCGTGAGCGGCGGCCGGAGTTCGGGTGCGGTCGGAGTCGGCGTTGCAGGGGGTTTGGGGAGGCGTTGGTGCGTGCTGCGTGCTCCTAGTGAGGCGTGGAGCACGATAGTGTGCTCGGTTGGGCGCTACGGTGACCGTGGCCACGACGGCGACATCGCCGGCGGCGTGGAGCTCTCGGCCAAGGTGGGGCTAAGGCCTAGAGGTCGAAAGAGACCAGGGGAGAAGGGGGAAACGACTCGGGGGCTCACCGCGGTTGCAGTGGGCGTCGAAGCGGGCTCGGAGACGCGCTGGAGACGGTGAATTCGACGGCGATGATGGTCGGAGCCCGAAGAGGGGAACGGCGACGTGGCGGCGATGCAGGGCTTCCGGAGGCCCGTGAAGCGGTGGGGAGGAAGAGGGGGTTGTGGCGGAGCTTCTGAGCTAGTCGGGGGAGCGAGGGGTGGCCGGAGACGGCTGCTATGGCGAACGTCGGCGATGGTGGTGTTCGGCTGTGTGAGAGAGAGAGCGAGGGAGAGGAGGGAAGAGCCGAGGGCGAGTGAGAGAGAGCAGGGGGAAGGCGTGGCGTCGTCCAGGGGCATCGAGGCGAGGAGGGGAGGGCAGGCAGGCAGGGAGAGAGGTGGCGTGGCGCGGTGGCACGCGCACGCGCCGGCCGCACTCCCCTCCCTCTGTCGGGACGAAGACGACAGAGGAGGGAGACGGGCTGGGCCACTTGCTGGCTGGGCCGGCCAGCTGGATGGGCTGCACAGGGAGGAGCCCAGGTAAGCTTCTCCCTTTTATTTTTTTTCTGTTTTCTAATTTCTGACATTTGTTTTGATTTAATTAATATATTAAATCATTTATTTAACTTATGCCAATTTTTGCAGGGGCTAGATATATTATTCCAGAGCTCCTTTATAATTGGCATAATATTTGGACATATATTAATATATATAGAATATATTTCCAATGCAAATATTTATGCATTAATTCCAAATGCCCAAAATAAATGTCCATGAGCCACTAAAAATATTGGTTTGATTTTTATCTCTGTCCAATATTTTCAGAGAGCAACATGAGCATTTTCTTGGACCCTTTTGGAGAAATTTTTATTTGGGTCATTTTCAAAATGATTCTGAGGGTTTCACAGATCCCCATTTCAAGTTTCTGATGAAAGAGTAAACATGATGCAACACTCTAATGCATGACTAGCTAGGGTGTGACAACTCACCCCCACTCAAAAGAATCTCGCCCCGAGATTTGGGTTCCTCCAGGAAGAAGGCGGGGTACTCAAGTCGAAGACGATCCTCCCTTTCCCAAGTTGCTTCATCCTCAGAATGGTGCGACCATTGTACTTTGAGAAACTTGATGTTATGACGTCGAGTGGTACGCTCGGCCTGATCGAGGATACGAATGGGGTACTCTCGATATGTAAGATTATCTTGGAGATCAAGCGTTTCGTGGTCCACTTCACGGATAGGATCCGAGAAGCAACGCCTGAGTTGAGAAACGTGGAAGACATCGTGGACTCTGGAGAGATGCGGAGGTAGTTCCAACTGGTAGGCAACTTCTCCTCGTTTGGCGAGAATGCAAAAAGGTCCAATGTAACGAGGAGCCAATTTTCCTTTGATACCGAAACGATGGGTTCCCTTCAGAGGGGTGACCCGAAGATAAGCCTTCTCGTCAACCTCGAAAGTCATAGCCTTATGTTTTCGGTCATATTGACTCTTTTGACGGGATTGGGCTGTTTTCAACTTTTCACGAACGATGCGAACTTGTTCTTCTGCTTCCTGAATCATATCCGGGCCAAAGAATTGTCTTTCCCCGGTCTCTGACCAGTTAAGGGGTGTTCGACACCGTCGTCCATAGAGAACTTCAAAAGGGGCTTTACCCAAGCTAGATTGATAGCTGTTGTTGTAAGCGAATTCGGCAAATGGAAGGCACTTCTCCCAGTCCATTCCGAACGAGATAACAGAGGCTCGAAGCATGTCTTCTAGAATTTGGTTGACGCGTTCCACTTGACCACTCGACTGAGGGTGGAAGGCGGTGCTAAAGGAGAGACGAGTTCCCATAGCATTTTGGAAACTTTCCCAAAATCGAGAGGTGAAAAGACTTCCTCGATCCGAGTTAATTTCCAAAGGAACACCATGAAGGGACACTATTCGGGAGATGTATAAGTCAGCCAGCTGACTAGCGGTTATACTCTCACGAACAGGTAGGAAATGGGCTACTTTGGAAAGACGATCGACTACGACAAAAATAGCATTATTCCCTCTCTTGGTCCTGGGAAAACCGGTAATGAAATCCATACCAATTTTATCCCATTTCCATTCAGGAATAGGTAAGGGTTGAAGGGTGCCAGCAGGCCGTTGGTGCTCTGCTTTTACACGACGACAGACGTCGCAATTTGCAATATACTGAGCAATTTCTCTCTTCATCCTAGTCCACCAGAACCTCTGGCGTAGGTCCTGATACATCTTAGTACTACCGGGATGAATGGTGAGAGGAGATTCATGAGCTTCCTTAAGGATCAAACGCCTCAGGTTTCGCACTTTGGGAACCACTAGTCGATTCCCGAAGTATACGACCCCTTGATCATTAATGGAGAAGCAATTCGCAATTCCTTTCTGAATGTTTCTCTTGATGCGGGAGATTCCCGGATCTACCTTCTGTGCCTTGATAATCTGATCCGTAAGGGTAGGTTTTGCCACCAAGGTGGAGAGAAAACCTTGAGGTACAATGTGAAGGTTAAGCTTCCGAAATTCCTCATGGAGAAGCGGTTGACTTTGTTGTAACATCAGGTTGTTACAATAAGATTTACGACTTAGCGCATCAGCCATGACGTTGGCTTTCCCTGGGGTGTAGGTTATCCCTAAATTGAAGTCTGTGATCAACTCAACCCAACGTCTTTGCCTGAGATTCAAATCCGGTTGGGTGAAAATGTACTTCAGGCTTTGGTGATCAGTGAAAATTTCGCAACGATTACCGAGGAGGTAATGTCGCCAGGTCTTAAGTGCGTAGACTACGGCTGCAAGCTCTAGATCATGAGTAGGATAATTCTCCTCATGTGGGTGCAATTGCCGTGAAGCGTAGGCAATTACGTGTCGATCTTGCATGAGAATGCAACCTAGTCCTTGTCGCGAGGCGTCGCAGTAGATAACAAAGTCCTTGGAGAAGTCTGGCGGTACCAGTACGGGAGCAGAAGTCAGGCGTCTTTTCAGTTCCTGAAAGCTGTGCTCACATTGTGGAGTCCACTCAAACTTCTTATCTTTCTTGAGGAGTTCGGTTAGAGGTTTGGCAACCTTGGAGAAGTTCTCGACAAAGCGACGACAATAGCTCGCTAAGCCTAGAAAACTCCGAACTTGCTTGACCGATTCAGGTGGAGTCCAGTTAAGGACGGCTTGAACTCGCTCAGGGTTAACAGCAATACCTTTACCAGATATTACATGACCCAGATAGGTCACTTCTGACAACCAGAATTCACATTTAGAAAATTTGGCATAAAAGCGATGCTCTCGAAGTTTCTTCAACACTAGCCTTAGATGTTCGGCATGTTCTTCCTCGTTCTTGGAGTAGATGAGTATATCATCGAGGTAAACCACGACGAATTTATCCAAATACTCCATGAAGATTGAGTTCATTAACCGAGAAAAGGTGGCTGGAGCGTTGGTTAAACCGAAGGACATGACGGTGTACTCGTATTGGCCATAACGAGTAACAAAGGCCGTTTTAGGAATGTCCCCGTTTCTGATTTTGATTTGATGGTAGCCCAACCTCAAATCCATCTTGGAGAAGACTGAGGATCCAGCGAGCTGATCATACAGGTCGTTGATCCTGGGAAGCGGATATTTGTTCTTGATTGTGACCAGATTGACAGGTCGGTAATCTACAACCATCCGGTCCGTACCATCCTTCTTCTTGACGAATAGGACGGGGCAAGCCCACGGAGATGAACTAGGTCGGATGAAACCCTTTTTCAAGGACTCATCGAGTTGTTTCTTAAGCTCAGCTAGTTCTAGGGGTGCCATCTTATAGGGTCTTCTAGCAATCGGAACGGTTCCTGGAATGAGGTCTATTACGAACTCAACATCCCTGTCAGGTGGAACACCTGGCAATTCTTCTGGGAAGACATCCGGGAAGTCACGGACTACCGGAACGTCCTCAAGGTCTGGCAAAGGGCTGGCGTTAAGAGAATATAATTGTCGCTTGGCTATTCGGGTCAAGACATTGACTATCTTCCCCGAAGGATGGGTGAGTTGAACAGTCCTAGAGAAGCAATCAATTTTGGCTTGATGAGCTGTCATCCAGTCCATACCCAGAATGATATCAATATCTGAAAATTTAAGGGCTATCAATGATGCGAGGAAAACAAGTCTGTCGACTTGGATTTCATTTCCATAACTTACCCTAGAGGTCTGCCATCTAGAACCAGGGGTGGAAATTTCCATAGTGGATGGCATGTCACAGAAGGCAACGTTATGCAAACGAGCATAATTTTCGGATATAAAAGAATGAGAGGCTCCTGTATCGAAAAGAACAGATGCCGGGTGGCAATTAACAAGAAGCGTACCGAGAACGATGTTGGGATCCTCTTGAGCTTCTTCGGCAGAGATACAGTTGACATGGCCACGTGTAGCGGTGACCGGCTTGGCGTGGAATACTTTTCCTGTCGGCTTGCCACGGCCAACAGCTTTAGCAGATTGATTGGGGTTGGTCTGGGGACACTCACGCATATAGTGGCCAGATTCCCCACACTTGAAACAAGTCACGGAACTGGTACGTGGAGGAGCATTGTTGGTTGGACCCCCATAGGGCTTGGCCGGTGCAGACTGTTGAACGGAGCGAGGCGCCTGGAAGGATGGCCTCGGTGTGAACCTGGGTGGCAGGGCGGTGTTGGGTACCCACACGCGGCACTTCTGAGGACCAGCACTGGATGAGGAACCCATATCACGGCCATGCTTGCGTGTTGCGTCATAGTCAGTCTGACCAGTTTCAGCACTGATGGCTTTGTTGACAAGTTTCTGGAAGGATGTGCACTCATGCAGACGGAGGTCGCGGCGAAGCTCAGGACTAAGGCCCTTACGGAACCTTGCTTGCTTCTTGGCATCGGTAGACACTTCCTCAGTTGCATATCGTGCGAGATTACCAAACTCCCTGCTGTAAACATCCACAGAAAGTCGGCCTTGGGTGAAACTGCAAAATTCTTCACGTTTACGGTCCATGAGACCCTCCGGAATATGATGCTCACGGAAAGCCTCGCTGAACTCAGCCCAAGTAGTGACATGGCCCGCTGGGCGCATAGCTCCATAATTTTCCCACCATAGACTGGCGGGGCCTTCAAGATGATATGCAGCAAAGGTGACCTTGTCAGCCTCAGCTACTAGCGCGGAACGCAGCTTGTGAGAGATACTGCGAAGCCAGTCATCAGCGTCGAGGGGCTCGACGGAGTGGTGGAACGTGGGTGGATGCAATTTGATAAAATCACTGAGTGACACCACGTTAGCCCTCTGATGGTGTGCTGTATTCTGTTCAATACGCTCCAACAAACGGTTGGTTTCCCGCTTGTTTCTCTCAGCTTCCATCATAACCTCGGCTAGTGAAGGAGGATGAGGCAGATTTTCATTCCTGCCTTCACTGCCTTCGCCCTGCTCTTGAGAAGCAGGGTTAGCGCGCGTGTTGACCATCCTAGGTAAACAAGACAATGATTTAGTCAGAATGATAAAATTCCGACATAGGATACAGAATGTAAGGAATAATTCGGAATGCAAGATGATCATCCATATGACATGGTAAAAACAGAAACTGCTTCTTTATTCCATCGTCATACACACCATACAGGGTTTAGTACAAGACCAAACAAAGTACTATTACGGTGAAAGAGGATTACATCTCATCGGAGGCATTCCAAGCTCCTATACATTATTTTTCTACACCTCCGGAAGGAGTACAACTAGGTCATATCCCACGAGTCACGCGGGACGATAGACGACACAGCTAGTGCGAACTAGGGATACTACCACTAACTCAGACCGATCCGTAGTAGTCCTCGTAAAAGTCACCTCCATAGCCTGGAAGCTCAACATGTTCATCCGGAAACAGACGATCTCGCGGAGCTTGTGGACCATAGGGGCTAGGATGAGGCCTTGGACCAACAGACGGTGGCCTGCGGGGACCGCGAGGTGGGGTGATGCCTCCTACGTCACACCAAACCATCACGTCTGGCAGAGCAGATCTCACAGGATAGAGATCGCGCATATCTGAGAATCCAGCTTGCACCGCCGGTGCGAACCGAGTCAAAGTGGCCCAGTGGTCAGCACGGGTATTGAAGAGCTCTAACCTCAAGGCCCGATTTTCACGGTCCTTATCCTCGAGCATCTCAGCAGTGGTGCGAGTCCGTGAATCCTCCTGAGTGGGGTCAGCATAAATAGCCTGGAGATACCCTTGTGCTCCCGGAAGTGATCCTGGCATATACCGGAAATCAGAGTCCCGAAATAGACCAGATCTGACTCGCATAATGGTCATCATAGAGTAGGCGGCATCCTGCACAGCCATCTCAATAGTAACCCCGAGTCCATAGGAGCAGTGAAGAGGCTCGGTGGATCCAGGATAAGATGGAAATATCCTGACAGTGCAGAGATACTGGCTTTGATTAAAGTCTCGAAATTGCTCTTCGACTGTGTACTCAGGATACCAGCGGTATCCAGCCTCAGTCATTACCCTGACCAACTTGGCAGTATGGCCGGGTACATCTAGGCATCGAGTCAGGCGAACCACTTGATTGAGGTCGCGAGTGGCCATCTGAAAGCACAATCATAATGCAAGGCATTAGAATTTCTAGCAAAATTTCGGCAGCATAACAGCTGTAAATGCTCAAGAAGGATTTTGAGACATTTGACAAAGGATTACATACACACTCATCATCATCATATCAAGTTCTGAGACCATCCTAGCATCATAATGGGGTAGTGGAACTGAACTAGGCTTGGATCCATCAAACTTATAAGGTACTACTGATTAGTAACACGTGATCCTGATAGAGAGAACAGATCCTAATTCCTTATCCCCCGGTAGAAGAATGGACTGACTCAGATCAGAATGTCATAAGATAAAGGAGTAAAAAGAGCCTTACGTTCCAACCCACAATCAATTCCCCTACATATAACTAAAGAATTTGTAGACTCAACATCGACCAGTTTGGCTTGGAGGACCTACAGGCAGTCCGGCTCTGATGCCAACGCTGTCAGGACCCCGACTCGATGTCACATCGATCTAGCTGGTAACACCTCATATCACTTTGCGGCCTCACGCACGGTATCCCCACGGGTGTCGCCTTACCTTTGCCCGGGACCGTTTGCGCCTTTTGGCTCACGTATATGATAGTGTCGCTAGCATCCATATGATAAAGAGCCCGGGCTGACATGACTAGTCGTAAACCCAAAGTGGCACAGACTTACAGGGACAGGCATCCATGACCCAGCTTCGAACGTGTCGGTCATCAGCAAGTGGGTCCGGGCTGTAGCACTGGGCTAGCAGGACTCCGGTAAACCGGGCTGTAGCGGGCTAACAGGACTCCGGTACTCAATGCGTGACATTTCCCCGAAGGGACAGACACAGGAACGAAGAAGGACACATGCCGGCCAGCCTAAGTGTTCCAGAGCAGTAGCAAGCTACCATGGCTCAGCGGTAACACTAGGAGACATTTCCCGGTAAGAGAGGCTACTAAAGATAAACAACTAGATAGTCAGATCCCACACATACCAAGCATTTCAATCATACACACAATATGCTCGATATGTGCAAATACAACGAAGCATCACAACATGACTCTATGACACAAGTACTTTATTCAAGGCTCAGGGAGCCATACATAACATACACAAAGGTACGGGTCTCACGACCCAACATACAAGTCATACAGTCATACAAACCAGCAGTGGAAGTAACTTGTCTGAGTACAGAAACTAGTAAAATAAAGGAGGCTTGGAAAGCCTAGCTATACTACGTGGTCCTTCACAAGCTCAGGGTCACCACCTGGGTCTTTAGCCTACTCGTTGATGTCAACGTCTACATAGAACCCATCAGAAGGGGTTGCAGCGTCTTCTGTAAAAATGTAGATTATAGCAACATGAGTACAAGGGTACTCAGCAAGTCTTACATCAGATCCTACATACATGCATGTTATCAAGAAGGGTTGGTGGAGTTATTGCAGCAAGCCAGCTTTGACTCTTGGCTAGGCTATCCTACGATACTCCAACTTGAAATGGTTTTGCGCACACGAGTCCACTACTCACCACTTCAATACACCACCGAGGATCCACCTCCGTCTTCCTACGGAAGAGCCGTCCTCGGCACTCACTCTTATCTTGAGGCTTTTAGTAGTTTCCATTTACTTGTCTATGAACTGTATAGGCAACCAAGTAGTCCTTTACCGCGGACACGGCTATTCGAATAGATCATGTTAACCCTGCAGGGGTGTACTTCTTCATACACGCTCTCACCACTTATCGTCATTTACACGACATGTACTCGGCAACCTTCAAGCGGAAGCCCAACGTGGGTGTCGGCCACGACCTACCTAATCACCTAAGCCTCCAGTCCAGGTTTATCACCTATTCAGGTTCCATCCGCAGGGAGTCCGGCCGAGGTTTCCCATACGGCCCCGAACGATGTGAACAGGGTTCCCGAGATACCTAACAGGTATTCGGTACACCCGGCCACGTACCTACCGCATCACAGCCCACCCCTACGGTCAGCGCTGTCCACGGCCTCCAGTAGGCTACAAACACCAGAAACTACTTGCAACTCCTGGACGGAGAACTAGGGTGAATAAGAAGCCGAGAGGGTCCATTGGTTTCGGGCCCAATGCATGGTAGTAGCTGATTCTTAAATCACACATACAGATCTCAGTGCTTAAGGTCGGCTTCAATGAAACAACCCACCATGTACTCCTACATGGCCTCTCATCGATACCTTTACCAAATCGTGTTCACCACACCACTCTCATTACCGACATAACATTTCACTCTAGCCCATCACCCAGATGAACCAGACCTGACACGACTCTAAGCATAGCAGGCATAGCAAGGTAGGAACAACACATACATATGGCTCAATCAACTCCTACACATGCTAGTGGGTTTCACCTAGTTACTGTGGCAATGACAGGTCATGCAGAGGAAATGGGTTCAACTACCGTAGCATACAGCAGTTTGAAACGCGTTGTCTTAATGCAGTAAAAAGAGCAGGAGCGAGAACATGGGATTGTATCGATATGATCAATGGCTGGTTGCTTGCCTGATGGTTCGATGCATGGATACGGTTCTTCGTTAGGGTAATCACGGTACTCCTCAGAGGCAGAACCTGTCGCAAGAACACCGATACACAACATCACCAAACAATGTGCAACAATATGATGCATGCATGAAACATGGCAATATGAGTGTGTTGGGCTAATGCAACTAAAATCCAGAAGGGTTTGAACAAATTTGAATCAAAGATTCAAATTTCAAATTCAAATATGGCCTTTTAAAGTGCTTTTCCTTGTTCTGCTTGAAACATCAATTTAACTTGTTTGATCATGCATGAAAATAGTACAGATGGATAGATTGGATTTTTCTGATCATTTTTCATATATAATTTGTCCAATTTGGAGTTACAGAATAAAAGTTATGAATTTTTGAAGTTTGAATATTATTCTGGAATTTCCTGATTTAAATTAAATCCAGAAATTATAATTATTGCGCCAGCATGACGTCAGTGGTCAACTGCGGCTGTCTGGGGTCAAACCTGACGTGTGGGGGCCACACGTCAGTGACAGGGGGGTTTAACAGGGTTAAATTAATCCTAATTAGGGATTAGTGGCGCTGGGGCCCACTGGTCAGTGTCAGGGGGTTAACTAACAGTGCTTAGCGCTAATCCTAATTAGCTACAGGGCTGGGCCCACCTGTCAGGGACTCAGGGGGTCCTGCCGTGGTCAAAGTGGGTCAAACCCACCGGCGACGTGACGCCGGCGAGGCCCGAGGCGGCGGCGCGATGCGGGATCGCGCTACAGGGCACGGGCGAGGCCGTTCTTGGGCTCGTTGGAGAGCTCTTGCTCCCGCGCGTCGAGCGGTGGTGGTGGCCGAGCCTGGGGTGGCCGGTATCGTCGACGGCGAGCTCGTGAGCGGCGGCCGGAGTTCGGGTGCGGTCGGAGTCGGCGTTGCAGGGGGTTTGGGGAGGCGTTGGTGCGTGATGCATGCTCCTAGTGAGGCGTGGAGCACGATAGTGTGCTCGGTTGGGCGCTACGGTGACCGTGGCCACGACGGCGACATCGCCGGCGGCGTGGAGCTCTCGGCCAAGGTGGGGCTAAGGCCTAGAGGGCGAAAGAGACCAGGGGAGAAGGGGGAAACGACTCGGGGGCTCACCGCGGTTGCAGTGGGCGTCGAAGCGGGCTCGGAGACGCGCTGGAGACGGTGAATTCGACGGCGATGATGGTCGGAGCCCGAAGAGGGGAACGGCGACGTGGCGGCGATGCAGGGCTTCCGGAGGCCCGTGAAGCGGTGGGGAGGAAGAGGGGGTTGTGGCGGAGCTTCTGAGCTAGTCGGGGGAGCGAGGGGTGGCCGGAGACGGCTGCTATGGCGAACGTCGGCGACGGTGGTGTTCGGCTGTGTGAGAGAGAGAGCGAGGGAGAGGAGGGAAGAACCGAGGGCGAGTGAGAGAGAGCAGGGGGAAGGCGTGGCGTCGTCCAGGGGCATCGAGGCGAGGAGGGGAGGGCAGGCAGGCAGGGAGAGAGGTGGCGTGGCGCGGTGGCGCGCGCGCGCGCCGGCCACACTCCCCTCCCTCTGTCGGGACGAAGACGACAGAGGAGGGAGACGGGCTGGGCCGCCTGCTGGCTGGGCCGGCCAGCTGGATGGGCTGCACAGGGAGGAGCCCAGGTAAGCTTCTCCCTTTTATTTTTTTTCTGTTTTCTAATTTCTGACATTTGTTTTGATTTAATTAATATATTAAATCATTTATTTAACTTATGCCAATTTTTGCAGGGGCTAGATATATTATTCCAAAGCTCCTTTATAATTGGCATAATATTTGGACATATATTAATATATATAGAATATATTTCCAATGCAAATATTTATGCATTAATTCCAAATGCCCAAAATAAATGTCCATGAGCCACTAAAAATATTGGTTTGATTTTTATCTCTGTCCAATATTTTCAGAGAGCAACATGAGCATTTTCTTGGACCCTTTTGGAGAAATTTTTATTTGGTCATTTTCAAAATGATTCTGAGGGTTTCACAGATCCCCATTTCAAGTTTCTGATGAAAGAGTAAACATGATGCAACACTCTAATGCATGACTAGCTAGGGTGTGACAGTGTGGTCGACAAGGACGTCAAGCTCGTCGACGTAGTCCAGGTGATGTTAGTTTGCCTGGTTCTCCCTTGCCAGCGCTGAGCCTGCAATTTGTGGGAGTACGACCCAACCGAGCACCAAACCCTCCGGGAGCTCTATGATTCCTCCCACGAGGATATCTGGAAGGTGCTCTTTAAGTCAGGCAAATCATGGCCGGGCTCCGCCGAGGACCGTGGGTACCAATTATCCCATTCTGCAAGCCCGGTAAGTTATAGCCATGCTCTGTCCATCCAGGCTTCAGTTGGCATGTCTTGAGGTAGACATTTTTATCGTGCTTTATCATGACCCCATGATGGATAAAAAAGGTGGAGCGGATACATTGTCCGGCCCCGCTGCCAGAGGAACCGGGCGGACCTCTTCTGACGAAGATGCTGGTCCAGCGCCTTACGGGGCGCTAAAGAAAGAGGCCTCCAAGAAGGTCAAAAAGACCCGGAGTGGCCTCCGTCGCTGTGAGGCTTCCAATGCAAAATCCGAAGACTCCAGCGATGCTCCTTCTTCCGAAGACGAGGAGGAGGAAGCAGAGGAGGACGAGCCTCACTCTGGAGGTGGGAAGAAAAGGACGGCCTCCTCATCCCTAGAGGCCGAATCGCCCAAGAGGGGGAAAGGTTCCCTCCCGGAAGCATCCACCACGGCTGCAGATGACAGCTCGGAGTGGGATCCCAGGGCCCAGCCCTTGGAAAAGTCGTAAGTATACGAAATCCGAACATGCATATGCGTCCGAGTTTTTTTGGGTATAGTAGTTTTAACTGTCGCCATATTTCATACAGCCCGACGAGGTCTCGCGCCGGACAATCCTCATTGGAGGATTCGCTGAACTCAGATGCTTTGGCGAGCGAGACACCTCCAGAGGCTCCTTCCCCGAAGTTCAGGCGTGACACCGAGGTGTCATCTCAAAGAGACCCGGACCAGGAGAGGCATGTCTCTAGGCCGGACACGCGGGGGCGGATAAGGCCTCGGAGACCTCTAAGGCTCCAGGATAGAGCGAGCAGCCACCTTCGATGGTGGGAGGCCTGCCTACCCCGCTGGCATCCTCTGTCCAAGAAGAGCTGCCAGGCGGTCTATCGACAGCGTTGAAGAGCGCGTCTATTGTCGATGAACACCGGACCCTCATGGGTGCGGTGGTTGAGAAGATTCAGTCCGCCGAAAGCGGGCTGAATGAGTGCTGTCTTGGCCTTATAAAGGCCTTTGAGGTATGTTTTCTAAGAAACCTTTGAGGATCGTCATAATATGAGTAGTAGCCCCTGATACACTGTCCGGCGGCAGAAAGAGAGCCGGGCAGGGGATCAAATCCTCTGCTTTTGCAGGAGCCTTTGTTAATGACGTATACCCCTTTGTGTGAAAACAGGCGTTTGCAAAGAAGACAGCCGCTCATAATGTGGAAGTGTCCGGACTGAAGCAGAGCCTGGAGGGGGCCGAGGAGGAGCTTGGCCGTGTGAAAAAGCAATTGGAGGACAAGCAAGGTATGTTGAAACATTGTCGTGAATTTGGCACGAATGAGTAATTGTGCCTAGTGAAAAGTATTCGTATTGTATGCTCTAGGAGCGAGTGCCGAATACAAGGCACTAAAGAAGGTTGTGGCGGATGCCAACGAGAAGGCTGCCGCCGAGCAGGCGCTTCATGAGAAACACGAGGCCAGGGTTATCGCAGCTGAACGAGAGCTCCAGGAGGCTGTGAAGAAAAGAGAGGGCTTGGAGCAGAGTCTAGTAGGGAAAGAATCCGAACTCGCCCAAGCTCTCAAAGCTGCAGAAGATGCTCGGGAAGAAGCCGGAGGTGCTGTGCGGGACATTCAGGAGGCCCGAAAAGTTGCGGCTGGTAAGGCCTTCTGTATTCTTAGCCATTTGGACATGATAATGGGAAGAATTCTAACGGGCAAGCTGAATTCTTATTTTTCCAGGGGCGTTTGCGGATGTTCCTCGCAGCATATTGGATGCCGCCCAATTCTACCGGACCGAGGAGAAGAAGTCTGTGGAGAGGGATTTCTGGTCGCAGTATTTGGCACCGAACTATCCGGTGCCCTTTATCGATCAGCTGAAGCAGCTGGTCGAACTACACCAGGCGGCCGAACTAGGCATGAAGGACTTGGTTGTCTGGCTGTGGCCCACGGAGCCCATTCCGAGCAATTACTTCGGGCTCGTGAAGCGGATTGTGGGCGCCTGTCCTCGGCTTGATGCTGTTAAGCGATCGGTCTACATAGAGGGTGTGCGTATGGTGTTTGCCCGTGCAAAAGCGCATTGGGGGAAGCTTGACGCGGAGAAGCTGATGACTGAGGGGCCGCCAGAGGGTAAGGAGCACCGCGAGCCCAAACTGTACTATGAAGGTGTACTCAAGGGAGCCCGCCTTGCGGCGGATAAGTGTACGAAAGACATTATATTTCCCTGAGGCCATTCGTGTCGTTCTTTCTAATATGGGATACTGGCACTTTTATTATTTATTGTATGTTTTGTTTGAACACTTTTTCTTCCTGTGCGGCTGTTTAGTGTATGTAAATACTGAGAGTTGGCCAGTCGTCGGCTTCTGCCCCCACGAAAGAAATTCGGGGGTGTTCGGGTCATACCTGAACACTCTTTATCCCATGGGCTAGTCCTTTTAAGGAGGTGTTCCTCACCACGAACCAGGCAATTGGACTATAGGTCTTTACCACTCTCACTTAGCCATAGGAATTCGAGTATGGTCGGCGCAGCCCCTAGTGCTCGGAAGGCCGAACTAGGGGCTCTATTGGCGCCTGATCGGAAGATCGATCCGTCGCACTCTGCATTTATAATGGCGTTATGTGGAATAAATCTTTAAGGATTTTACAACCTCTTGAACAGCTGACCAGTTCTCGCTGTATCATGATAGTCGGTTTTTGGCTTTCTCTACTGAGGTGCTCGTCCGGCAGAACCGGGACACAATCGTTGTAGTTCTCCTAGCGCTACCTTAGCCGATGGGGTGGAACGTAAGGTACCAAAACATGGGAGCCAGGCAAACCCAACCAATGACCCAAGACATGATTCAGAGCTGATGCATATAGTGCTATAAGTTCGGGGTGCCGAGCGGCCGAGAAGGTGGTCGGACTTTATTGCCGTACTGTGAAGCCCCTGGCATAATCGGGCGTAACATGAGGTGTCGATGAAAATTGACGGCCGGTAAGTGTTATTTAAGTCCGCATTGTAGTAAGATGATATGTCTATGCATATGGGTACGATTTATGATTATGAAAAGAGGTGTTTTTGGCGGAACCTGTGATGGCCGGACTGAAGGGGGCTGTGAGTGGATTTGAAGTGAATCCGGACTGCCTTCTTTAGGGGGGGCTCCTTGTGTGTCCTGGCCGATTCCACGTCGCCAATCCTGTTCTGCGTCAAAGTTAGTCTGTAAAGGCAAATACTTGGAGGTAGCTGAACGTCCTCTTGTGGTTGGTCCGAGGGTTCCTAATCGGACTCTGGTTAACCCAGCCGTTATACCGTGAATTAGCGCGGACTCCTCAGTTGGTGTCCAGATAGTTTGCTGTCATATTAGAATTTTGATAGATATGCACGACTCACTACTTCGGCAGTTGTATGATTTCCGCTCTAAGGGTGGGGTTCGGCCTTGCCCATAGGTGTGATTGCATCACACGGTGTTGGCCTGAGTGAGATCTAGCCGACGTGGATCATCCCGTTAGCATATGGTAAATTACCGTATGAGGGGAAGGTGCCGAAGAATTATTCTTTGGCGTGGCATTTTTTGCTGATCCGAAGACAACTGTTAGAGTGGTGGGCCAATAAAACTTGGCCTTTGCACCTGGCATCTTTTAGAAGATGTTATTTGTGGTTTCATACCTACGGGGGCTTTATGTGTTATGAAGCCCCTGGACTACTTGGTCTAGAGGTACTGCAATTGAAAGGCTGTGGTTGATAATATCCCAAGTTGTCCCCCTCCAAGTATCCCACCGTGGCCAGTCCGGCCTGCTTAAAGGCAGGCTGATCAGGGTAGTATCCATCTTTGGCACCATCCGATTGTTTTCGTCTCCTGTGCCGGTATTGTTGTGGCGGGGCTTGGAGCGGCATCAACGGCGCCCATGCTTTGTTTTTCTCCCTGAGGGGTTATCCTCCGTTGCCTCATCGCCATTGGGTTCCTTCGGAGTGTCCACCATATATATATCACAGGAGGAGGTGTCTGTCCACCGCCCAGTGAGCGGTGGTTCGTGTTCTTCTCTTGCATCATCATCCATACCGTCGATGTCTTTGGAGTCGAAGTCAAGCACGTCGGTTAAATCACCGACCGTGGCAATGAAGTGGGTGGTGGGTGGGCAGCGAATTCCTTCGTCGCCTGCTTCCCACTCGGGCCGGACATAGTTCGGCTAAGAGCCTCCTGACAAAGAGAGAGAATTTAATGAGTCCAGCATGTCGCCAAAGGGCGAGTGCTGGAAGATATCCGCAGCGGCGAACTCCATCACCGGAGCCCAACCTGGCTCGGCTGGCTCGAGAGTGCACGGACTAGAACCAACAACCGAATGTGAGTCCGGGGGTCCGGAGTCACAGGCTTTCCTCAGAAGTGAGGCTTGTGTTCGGCTCCATCGCCGATGAGTGTATGACCTGCGGGGCGGGGTCCATCCCTCCGTCCTTAGGCAACACAGCCTGCTCCGGATTTAGGTCCGGGGCTACTGCAGGGGTGATATCCCGAGCATTGTTCGACGGCAGGTCTAAGCCGTGCTCGTCGTGACTGTCCGGTGTTCCTAGCATAGGCCCGAATCCGTCGAAGATCAGGTCTCCGTGAATGTCCGCCGTGTAGTTCAGGTTTCCGAACCTAATATGGTGGCTAGGGGCGTAGATGTCGATCTGCTCTAGATGGCCAAGCAAATTAGCCTGCAGTGCGAAGCCACCGAACACGAAGATCTGTCTGGGGAAAAAAGTTTCACCCTGGACCATGTCATTGATGATGATTGAAGGAGCCATCGAGCCTTGCAGCGACGACACAGAGGAACTCTCAATGAAAGCACCAATGTCGGTGTCAAAACCGGCGGATCTCGGGTAGGGGGTCCGGATCTGTGCATCTTAGGCTGATGGTAACAGGAAGCAAGGGACACAATGTTTACCCAGGTTCGGGCCCTCTCGATGGAGGTAAAACCCTACTTCCTGCTTGATTAATATTGAAGATATGAGTAGTACAAGAGTAGATCTACCACGAGATCGTAGAGGCTAAACCCTAGGAGCTAGCCTATGATGATTATGATTGTAATTGTGATCGGTCTTCTAAGGACCAACCTCTCCGGTTTATATAGACACCGGAGAGGGCTAGGGTTTACACGGAGTCGGTTACAAGGAAGGAAATATAATATCCGGATCACCAAGCTTGTCTTCCACGCATAGGAGAGTCCCATTCGGACACGGGACGGAGTCTTGAGTCTTGTATCTTCACGCTCCAATAGTCCGGACGATGTATATAGTCTAGCTGTCCGGATACCCCCTAATCTAGGACTCCCTCAGGCCCTGGTCAAGGTCGAGGCTAGGCTCCTTTACGTCAGGCACCCTAGGTCTGGGACCCCATCAGTAGCCCCTGAGCATGACGGAAGTCGCGAGTATCCGGGCTCCAAGATCTCTGTCAGGCTCTTCTTCTTGTGCCTCTGGCCTCCTAAGCTGTTAGCATAGAGGTCCCATCCTTCTTCGTGTTGGTGATGTTGTCGTGTCATATTTGGATGACTGGGCCAGACAGAGCCAAGTGGGCGATCCATTAGTCATGCAAGCTCGGTCTTGGAGGCGGCTCATATGTCGGTTCTTTATTAAGGAGAGGGGAAGGAGGAGCACTTCTATAAAGCGATCCACCCATTCCGTCTCACCTCCCGCTTTTGTCATCTCATGCTTAGGGATGACATAAATGGAAGCCGACTCCTCCTCCGGTTGTTAAGCCAAATTGCCATTAAATTGTTCCGGCGCCGCTCCAGAATGCACGTGCCAATGACTGGAAGAAGTCCCACTCACCTGGAGTGATTTGGAGCGCTTGGTTGTGTTAGGCTGGCTGCCGAGGAAGTCTTCGATGGCATGGCTGGTGCCTGACAAGGAGGATAAGGTCTTCTACTAGCTACTTTGGAACCTGGTGGTTCACGAGGCATTCCTCTTTGACGGACTTCGATTCCCTTTGAGCATGCTTGCCTGGGGTGTTCTCACCCACTATGGGCTCCAACTACATCATCTGACGCCGAGCTGGGTGCTACATTTTTCTTGCTTCATAACCTTTTGCGAGTTCTCCCTAGGAATTCCGCCCCACTTCAACCTCTTCAAGGATATCTTTGAGGCAATTCCTCGCCTAAAGAGGGGCAAGATCCCCTCCTGTGGTAGCACGGAGCTCTGACCTCGCCCGGACGCGGGTTTCTTCATGATTGCAACTATCGATGGTCCGGAGTCATGGGAACGCCAATGGTTCTATACCATCGACATCGCCCGGGGGCATCATGAGATCGGTCTGCCAGTCTTCTCCGACGTCTCGTGCTGCCCGGCCCAGGGTGGAGCTCGAAGACAGAATTCGAACCCAAGACCAATTTTCTCATCCAAGCGGTCTTCGAGATGCATGAGAGGGGGTCTAGCCGGCGCTCATCTTGTGAAGACGTGGATGGAGAGAAGCATTCCTCCCTTGGCTCCTGGGTGTCTCTCTTGTAAGATTATCGAGGCCTGGATGACCCAAATCGCCTCCTTTAGCAGGGACTCCTCGAAAGCAAACTCGAGGCTTGTATCAGAATTCTGATCGGCCTTTCTCTTGGTGAGATACACATGGGGGTCACCTACGAGCCCTTCAGTCTGTGACATCCCCGATCGTTGGTAAGGCACCGTGAGGATTGGTGTTGTTCCAACCTAAATTGTTCGTGGATCTCTTCTGACCATGCTTACTTAGCAGGTTGTCGTGGTGGGCGCGGCAGATGCCAAGGGATGGCTGAAGAGAGGGACATGCTCGAGGGCACCTGTGGGCTCCAGAGGCGAGGTTTGCATGAGCGAGTGGGGGACGCAAGACATACCGAGGTTCGGGGCTTTCCAGAGAGATAACACCCCTAGTCCTGCTGAGTGTTTTTATGTGTGGGTATATGTAGTAGTACAGAGTTGCTTCTAGAGTTGTTTGGAGGAGGAAGGAAGGCAAACCAAGGCTTAGGTTGCTCCTTCTCTGGTGGGTGTGTATGTGTGTTCTAATGGGAGGTTCGCCTGAACGCGTGCCTGTAGATGGAGGCCTCCTGGGGGGTTTTATAGGTCAACCCCCAAGGTTACAATGGTAAAGATACGAGGTCGAGGGGCTGGGTTGCCAGTGACTGGAGGCCAGCGCTAGGACCCACCGGGTACGAGGGTACGCCGGGTTCTCCGGGATGCACTATCGCTCGGAGTGCCGTACGTCACGTAGTGGGCAAGCCTGACCGGCTATAGTGTTGGGACACCCCGTCGCCATCTGTACTCGCCGATGGGATGGAATCACATTGTTGCCATCCTTGAGTCCGGTCAGCGGGGGTAGGTGGGGTACTACAGCCATGCGTGCCCCATCATGGGGCTCTACCCCACCATATGCTTGGAGGGGAAGCACGCTGACTTGTCGCCAGGTTGAGGGCTGTGCCGGGATCCAACTTGTTGGGTTCAGCCGGCATGTGTCAGGCCTGGCCATGTTGAAGTCTTGGACGCGTTGGAGTCTTGGCCGCGTTGGAGTCTTGGTCGCGTTGAAAGACTTGGCCGGGTTGTCGAACCTGGCCAAGCGCAACCGGACTAAGGGGCGAAGCCAGCCCCAATATTTTTGAAAAGAATCTAGGCTTCGTTGCCTGCCCGGGGTTTATCCCCCCGACAGTAGTCCCCGAAGCTGTGAAGGCTCACCGGCACTCGGCAGGGGGCCTTTGCAGTTTCATTCCCCTGAGGAGGCGGCAGATGTCGTTGGAGCTTGGCAGCTGCCGGGTCCGGCGGCACCAACCGTTTGCTGAATTTTCGGAAGGTGAATCGCAGAACCCCGTCGAGGGTGGGAACCGAAAGATCTGCCGAATCTTGAAGCGGAAGGGACGCGCTACCTTGGTTTCAATGCACGCGCAACGTGGCGTGCGGTTGCTGAGCAGGCCTGACAGGCCACACGCGTGACAAGATGTTACGGTGGGGTGGGGGCTGCCACGCCGCGCCCTCGGCTCGCACGTGGGGATTTATTGTGGCAACTGCGGACGGTTGCCCTTCTTGAGGCAGTTAGCTTGCACGTAGGTTGTGCCCACCTATTGCGGGGAAGTGGAAAAGGTTGGCGCACCCGATCCCACTTCCCCACACTCGTCTCATGGTTATAAATTGGGGGGAGGGGCGGCAATAAGAATTTACGCATGCACCCTCTCCTTGCTTCCTTCTTCTTCCTGCCTCGCCCCAGAGCTCGCCGCATGCCGCCACGCACCGCTCACTCCAGGCGAGGTGCCGTTGCCGTGCTTGCGCGTACAACCAGCCGCCGTTGCTTGACGTTTCGTCCTTCCCTGCCGCACCCTAGAGATGGAAGGTGTAACGCCCTCGATGCGGCTATAGCTCCCACGTGTCGAGGCACGACTTAGAGGCATAACCGCATTGAAAGCAATGTCGCAAGTCAGGCAATCATTACAACATCCCATGTAATACATAATAACAGGGGGAGATAACATAGTTGGCTTACACTCGCCACGTCACATCAGAGTACATAAATAACATCCATCATACAATTCACTCATGGACCGACTACGGTGCCAAAATAGAAAAGACCCCCAACATGCGACAAGGCCCTGAATCGATAACCCCAACTAGGCACCACTACTGATCATCCGGAAAAGACACGTAGTATCGCTGAGAGTCCTCGTCGAACTCCCACTTGAGCTCGTAATCGTCAACTGGAGCAGAAACACCTGGACCTGCATCTGGAGTTGTAGTATCTGTGAGCCACAGGGACTCAGCAATCTCACACCCACGCGATCAAGACTATTTAAGCTTATAGGACAGGTACGGCAATATAAGTGGAGCTGCAGCAAGCGACTAGCATATATGGTGGCTAACTTGTACGCAAATGAGAGCGAGAAGAGAAGGCGAAGCACGAGCGAGAAGCTAAAGGAACATCCTGCGCAAGCATAACTCCAACACCGTGTCCACTTCCTGAACTCCGCCGAGAAGGGGCCATCACGGTAACACACACGGTTGATTCATTTTAATTAAGTTTAGTTAAAGTTATCTACAACCGGACATTAACAAATTCCCATCTGCCCATAACCGCGGGCACGGCTTTCGAAAGATCAATCCCTGCAGGGGGGTCCCAACTTAGCCCATAACAAGCTCTCACGGTCAACGAAGGAATAGACCTCCACCCAAGACACACCGATCAGACTCGGTATCTCGGTACAACAAGATGATTCGACAGGTTAAAACAAGTCCAGCAACACCGCCCGAATGTGCCGACAAATCCCGATAGGAGCTGCACATATCTCTTTCTCAGGGCACGCTCGGATAGGTCAAGCTACGAGTAAAACCAACCCTCGAGTTTCCCCGAGGTGGCCCCGCAGGCTGCCTGGTTCGGACCAACACTCAGAGGAGCACTGGCCCGGGGGAGTTAAAATAAGATGACCCTCGGGCTCCGGAAACCCAAGGGAAAAATAGGCTAGGTGGAAAATGGTAAAACCAATGTTGGGCATTGCTGGAGAAGCTTTAATCAAGGCGAACTATCAAGGGGTTCCCATTATAGCCCAACCGCGTAAGGGACGCAACAATCCGGGAACATAACACCGATATGACGGAAACTAGGGCGGCAAGAGTGGAACAAAACACTAGGCGAGAGGCCGAGCCTTCCACCCTTTACCAAGTATATAGATGCATTAAGATAACATAGCAATATAATGATATCCCAACAAGTAAATAAATATTCCAACAAGGAACGGCTCCAATCTTCACCTGCAGCTAACAACGCTATAAGAAGGGCTGAGCAAAGCGGTAACATAGCCAATCAACGGTTTGCTAGGACAATGGTGGGTTAGAGGTTCAATCATGCAATTGGGAGGCTGACAAGCAGATGGTAGGCATCGTAGCAGTGGCAAAGCAAAAGAGCGAGCAAACTAGCATAGCAAAGATAGTAGTGATTTCGAGGGTATGATCATCTTGCCTGCACAGTTGTCAGAGTAGACTGGATCCTCACAAGCAAACTCAACGGGCTCCTCGGTAGCGAACTCGTCTCCCGGCTCTACCCAACAAGACAAACAAGCAACAAGGATACAATCAACCACGGGCAAGACCAAGCAATATGATGAAATGACGATATGCTATGCGGGATGCAAAATGCAAGATATGACAGGAAATGCATGAACCTTGCATCAACTTGGAAAACCAAGTGTGCCACTGGATAGAGGGGATGAAATCGCTTGAAAACGATATAAAGATCATTGGAATCGGAGTTACGGTTTGGAAATGGCGAGCGTTTTACGAAACGAACCGATCTGCGATATACAGCAAGTAGGCTCCTAAATGCAACGAAATGAACATGCTACAGCCACCCAACATGAAAACAAAATACATGGCTGTGATGTACACAAGATGATTAACAAAACACTAGCACTGAGACATAGACAAATTCATCCATTAAGAGGTTCAAACGAGCATGGCTAAAACGCAAATGCAAAACAGATTCCAGACTTAGTGAAATTAACACTAGTCTGAAATTTCAGATCACGATGCTCTCTTCGGAGCAGCAAAACAACATGATAGAAAACCTGAACATGACAAGTAAGAACATGGCATGGAGCTACTCAACAAGCTTAACAAAACACCCAAAGTGACCTGGGGCCAAAAGGGATCACAAAATATATTAACGGGCACACGAACATAGCTAAAACACAATCAGTTTTCAGACTTAGTGAAAACTGAGACATGCAGAAATTTAACTCACGAAGGCATGTAAACGAGCTCGATGCACTCACTACGGTGCAAGTCATGGCAAGGAAAGCATATAACCAGCAAGAAGGCACAATGTGCTAGCGACACATGGCTAGAACGAAGGCATAGCATGCATGGAACACTAACGGTAGCATCGGCAAATCGCAAACAAGTTGACGATCTGCCCAGATTAACAACGAAGCAAAAGTTGAGCTCGATTGAGACAACCTAGAGCACTCCACATATGTAAACAAAGACATGGATGGATAAAGAATAACATAAATATCAAAACTCCCTTACTGATCATCCTCAAAAGAGGCACGGATCACTAGGAAACAAGCTGGACATATAGCATGATGAACTAAAATATCCCAGACTTAGTGAAAATCACTAAGTCTCTGAAATCAGCAATCTTAGGTACCTCTCTTCACAAGCTTGCACAAGACAACACACACATCCTAAAAATGCATGGGTGGCACCTCTGGAAAGAAGACAAAATGCTTAACAATTCATCCCAAAGGGGCACAGGCATATCATGCACGAATTAAACATGGCAAAAATGACAAAAGTGCATGATGAACTAACAGATCTGCAATTTAACTCACGAAGCCCCATTCTAACAGCATTTTGGGCATCAAGATAACCTCAAATGCAAATGACGCAATGGAAAGAAATGATGTACATGTCGAGGCGAAGATTTTGATATATCATATGCCTAAAACGGTGCTACGGTTGCGGAGATACAAGCAGTCAAAGATAGCAAAAAAAATAAGGGAGAGAGGCAAAGTCAACCTAGATCTAGGGTTTACTGTAGCCGGATCGGGCACTGTAGCTGGGCGCGCGCGACGAGGTTCGTCGGCACCGGATCCGAGGCCGCCGGCATGGCGGGAGGCGGTGGCCGGCGTCGAGGGGCGGCGG
>NC_041383.1:768217997-768227511 GCF_002162155.2 Triticum dicoccoides | reverse complement strand
GGCGGGGCCGCGGGCGAGGGCGCGGCCACGGAGGCGCGGGCGCGCGGCGTGGAGCGGACGGGCGGCGGGGCCCGGCGCGGCGGCGGCCGGTGCGGTGGCGGCGACGGCGCCGGTCGCCGGAGGTCGGGGAGGCGGCGGCGCCCGAGAGGAGGAAGAGGCGCGGGGGCGCGGGCTCGCGGGCTCGCGGGGGCCCCTCCTGGGCCTCCCGGGCCGGGACGGCGGCGGCGGCGGCGAGGGACACGTGGCGCGCAGCGACTGGCGGGGGTATATATAGGCATAGGGGGAGCTAGGAGAGTCCAAATGAGGTGTGGTTTTCGCCCACGCGATCGTGATCGAACGCTCCAGGACATGGAGCAGAGTTTGGTGGGTTTTCGGCCAAATTTGGAGGGGTGTTGGGCTGCAACACACACGAGGCCTTTTTTGTCCCTCGGTTAACCGTTGGAGTATCAAACGAAGTCCAAATGATACGAAACTTGACAGGCGGTCTACCGGTAGTAAACCAAGGCCGCATGGCAAGTCTCGGTACAATCCGGAAATGTTTTATCCCCACACACGAAAGAAAGCTAGAAAAGGCCACCGGAGGAGAACGAAGCGCCGGAATGCAAAAACGGACAACGGGGAAAATGCTCGAATGCATGAGATGAACATGTATGCAAATGCAATGCACGTGATGACATGATAAGAGATGCACGAAAAATAAAAACAACACACAGAGACAAAGACCCGAACCCGAGAAATAAATATAACTTAGCGCCGGAGACGGCAAGAGTTGGATACAAATATGGAAAGTATATCTGGGGCGTTACAACACTCCACCACTACGAAAAGATCTCGTCCCGAGATCTAGGACTGAAAGAACTCCGGGTACTCAGAACGGAGGTGATCCTCGCGTTCCCAGGTAGCTTCACAGTCGGAATGGTGAGACCACTTGACTTTGAGGAATTTGATTGACTTGTTGCGAGTCTTGCGTTCAGTCTCTTCAAGAATAGCAACTGGGTGCTCACAATAAGAGAGATCTTCTTGGAGCTCAATGTCCTCGAAGTTGACGGTGCGTTCAGGCGTCTTGAAACACTTTCGAAGCTGAGAGACGTGGAACACATCATGAACATTTGCATAGTTTGAAGGAAGCTCAAGTTGATAGGCGAGGTCGCCTCTCTTGCAGACGATCTTGAAAGGCCCGACATATCTGGGGGCAAGCTTCCCTTTGATACCGAAGCGACGAGTACCTTTCATAGGAGAGACACGGAGGTAAACGTGATCTCCGATCTCGAAAGCCAGATCACGGTGCTTACTGTCATAGTAGCTCTTCTGGCGGGACTGGGCTGCTTTGAGGTTATCACGAATGACCTTGCACATTTCTTCTGCCTCTGTGATTAGGTCATTGCCCAGCAGCTGACGTTCACCGGTTTCAGACCAGTTGAGAGGGGTACGACACTTCCTACCATACAGAATTTCAAAAGGGGCCTTGCTCGAACTTGCTTGAAAGCTGTTGTTGTACGAGAATTCAGCATAAGGAAGACAGTCCTCCCACTTCATGCCGAAAGAAATCACACAAGCCCTAAGCATGTCTTCGAGAATCTGGTTGACACGCTCGACTTGACCGCTTGTTTGAGGATGGAAAGCTAGGCTGAAGCGGATGTTGGTGCCCATGGCCTTCTGAAAAGAATCCCAAAACTTGGAGGTAAAGATGCTACCACGGTCTGAAGATATCACTTGAGGAATACCGTGCAGAGAAACAATACGAGAGGTATAGAGTTCCGCCAATTGAGCTGCAGTGATTGACTCTTTGATAGGCAGAAAGTGAGCCACTTTGGTGAGCTTGTCGATGACAACGAAGATAGCATCATTGCCACGCTTGGACTTTGGAAACCCAGTCACGAAGTCCATTTCAATGTGGTCAAACTTCCATTCTGGAATGGCAAGAGGTCGGAGGAGACCTGCTGGCCTTTGGTGTTATGCCTTCACTCTTCTGCAGACATCACACTCGTTCACGAATTGAGCGATCTCACGCTTCATTCGAGTCCACCAATAAGCTTGCTTGAGATCCTGATACATCTTCGTACTACCAGGGTGGATGGAGAGGAGAGAGTTGTGAGCCTCGTTCATGATCACCTTACGAAGTTCACCTTTGGGCACAACAATTCGATCCTCGAAGAAGAGAGTGTCTTTGTCATCAAGTCGGTAACACTTGTACTTGGACTGACTCTTTGCAATACCAAACTTCACCTTCTTCATCATATCATCAAGAAGCTGGGCTTGGCGAATCTGGTCTCCCAAGGTAGGAGAAACTTGAAGGTTGGCGAGGAAACCTTGAGGAACAATTTGCAGATTAAGTTTGCGGAAAGCTTCCCAAAGCTCGGGTTGATAAGGCTTGAGAATCAGATTGTTGCAATATGCTTTTCTGCTCAAAGCGTCAGCAATCACATTGGCCTTGCCTGGAGTATACTCGATACTCGGATTGTACTCTTGAATCATCTCGACCCATCCAGTCTGCCTGAGGTTGAGATTAGGCTGAGTGAAGATGTACTTGAGACTCTTGTGATCAGTGAAAATATCCACTTTCCTTCCCAATAGAAGATGTCTCCAAGTCAACAAAGCGTGCACAACTGCCGCCAACTCGAGATCATGAGTGGGGTAGTTCTTCTCATTAGGCTTCAACTTGCGAGAGGTATAAGCGACAACTTTCTTCTCTTGCATCAGTACAGCACCGAGACCTTGGAGAGAGGCATCACAAAAGACCTCGTACGGCTTGGTTTCATCAGGCGGACTCAGAACTGGAGCAGTGATCAATTTCTCTTTCAAAGTGTTAAAAGCAATATCACATTCCGGAGACCAAACGTACTTGACGTGCTTCTGAAGAAGATTTGAGAGAGGCTTGGCGATCTTAGAAAAGTTTTCAACGAATCTTCTACAATAGCTTGCGAGACCGAGGAAACTGCGGAGTTGCTTCACGTTCTGAGGAGGTTCCCAATTCACAATTGCGGACACCTTCTCAGGATTCACGGAAATGCCCTTGGCAGAGATGATATGACCAAGATAAAGAACTTCATCGAGCCAAAATTCACACTTGGAGAACTTGGCGTAGAACTGATGTTCCCTGAGCTTGTCAAGAACCAAACGCAAGTGCTTGGCATGATCTTCCTTGTTCTTGGAGAAAACCAGAATGTCGTCGAGATAGACCAAAACGAAGTCAGTGGTGTAGGGGCTGAAGATGAAGTTCATCATGCGAGAGAACGTCGGAGGAGCATTGGCGAGGCCAAAAGACATGACGGTGTATTCATATGAACCAAAGCTTGTTCTGAATGCCGTCTTGGGAATATCTTGCTCATGAATACGAATCTGATGATAACCCATACGGAGACCAAGCTTGGAGAATACTTGAGCACCCTTGAGTTGTTCGAACAGCTCATTGATGTTGGGAAGTGGGTATTTGTTCTTGATGGTCTTCTTGTTCACTGGACGGTAATCAACACAAAGTCGACTCGATCCATCCTTCTTCTTCACAAAAAGAACACCACAACCCCACGGAGAAGTACTAGGCCGGATGAGACCCAATCTTTCTTGCTCATCGAGTTGTTTCTTCAACTCCTTCAACTCTTCGGGGCCGAGCTTGTAAGGACGTTTGCACACAGGTTCCGTGCCAGGCTCAAGTTCAATAACAAATTCAACCGGCCGGTTTGGAGGCATCCCTGGGAGCTCTTCTGGAAAGACGTCTTGATACTCACAAACAACCGGAATCTGCGAAATAGGATACAATTCACCCTTCTCATTGAGAGAAAACAACCGGATGGTATTATCCCGAGCGGCAATGACAATGACATCCTCAGACGAATGAGTCAGTTGAATCTGCCTGGCTGCACAATCAAGCTGCGCTTTATGCTTAGAGAGCCAGTCCATCCCGAGAATAAGATCGATATCCGAGTTACCAAGAACCATAGGAGAAGCAAGAAACTTGAAATCGCCCATCGTGATAGCGACATCTGGCACCTCCAGACTTGCACTCAAACGTTTGCCAGGAGAAACGATATCCATATGTTTACCCAAATGAGAAGAAACGAACTCATGCTTGGTAAAAAATGGCTTTGACATGAAACTATGCGATGCACCCGTGTCAAAAAGAACTTTTGCAGGAATATCATTAATAGGAAGGTTACCCATAATGACATCTGAAGAATCCTCAGCCTGAGCTGCATTCAGCATATTGACCTTGGCGTGCTTGGGATTGTGCTTGACCACAGCTGTACTTGCCGATCTGACAGGAGGAGGAGGAGGAAGACGCCTCTGGTTGGTACACTTGTTGGCATAGTGACCCTTCTGTTGGCACTTGTTGCACGTGACCTCTGAAAGCGGACGGTGATACGGAGCACTTGGTCTTGGCGCTTGAGACGAAGACTTGTTCTGAAAGCCTGGGTTGGGTGGGTGGGAGAAACCACTACCACCTTTGCTCTTCTGCTGATACGACTGACGGAACGGAGGAGGAGGAAGCCAATACTTCTGCTGCTTGACCACTTGAGTAGAGGAAGACGGAGTAACATCTCTGGCACGCTTCCTGGAAGCATCACACCTCATCTGAGCAGCCTCTTGCTTCAGTGCCATGTTGTAGAACTCATCGTATCTCAACGGCTCAAAGAGGACAAGAGCGAGCTGAATTTCCACACGAAGACCACCCCTGAACTGATAGATCATGCTCTTCTCATCAGGAACATCCTGCTTGGCAAAACGGGCGAGCTTCTGGAACAACTTGTTGTAGTCGTAGACAGACAAAGAGCCTTGCTTCAGATTGTGGAATTCCTGACGCTTACTCTCAACCACACTTTGAGGAATGTGATGAGCGCGGAAATCTTGACGGAAATCATCCCAAGTGATCAAACGTCCACCCCTGGAATCCTTGTACTGCTGGAACCACTCTGCAGCCTGATCTTTGAGCTGGAAAGAAGCGAACTTGACGAAATCTTCAGGCCTGACATTGCTGCATTCAAAATTCTTGCCCAGATCCACTAGCCAATCGTCAGCATCGGTAGCCTCAACACAACCGCTGAACGTCTTTGGACCATTAGCAAGGAACTGGTTCAGTGTAGCAAAGTGGTGCTGATTGTTGCCTTGATTCCCTTGACTGCCTTGATTCCGCTCTTGGAGGATTTGCATGATCAACTGTGTATTTGCATTAGTAGCGGCCATCACAGCTTGCCATGCTTCCCGAGGAGGCGGAGGTGGAGGCGGATCAGGATTCGGAGTCGTGCGCGTTGGAGGAGCCATCCTGAACAGGTTGACCACCATTAGCACATTGATAGACAACAATATAGAAGCTGAATCCAACGGAATGAAAATTGCAACATATAGTCTTCACATCCGAACAAAATGAACGAATGCATTCCTCTTCAAATGGTCACATATCCATAAATTGAGAAGCCACGTAGAATAAATGTAGAGAAATAATTCAACAAGGTACGGATCAAGAACGAATAATCGGTAAGAAATCCCAATCTCAAACCAATATCCGTGGAAGAAGAACTAGAGCTACTAGAATTCCCACCTATGAAATTCCCGAACCTTTCCGGTTATGCAATCAGGTGCTGGGGATACAGGGGAAGCATAATATCTCACCCAAACTAGCAAATCCTACATCCAGCTGTATCCATCCTTCAACACATAAACAAGAAAACTTCGGAAACCATCTAACTCAACCTTCGAAAAGCATCCGTTATACAGGTTATGGCGATACTCCCGAACTCCCGCCCCAGTATTGGGTGGCGTCGAGGTTATCTCACCAACGAACTGCATAAAAGAGATTTTCGATGTCGGCGAACATATCTCAAGTATACCAGAATTGCAACGATAAAATTGTGACGACAACACCTCGGAGCTCAACTCCCCTGGACACTGCCACAACCCCTAAAGACAGGAGGCACCAAGAACAATGTTCTCGTCACAAAACCATCGGAACAAAACCAAGATACTCGCGTGATCCTAAAAAATTTTTTTAGTGAAATTTGAGAAGAGAAGAGTCAAAACTCTACGCCAGGATGCCTTACCAGAGCGATGAGGAGGCTGGGAAGTAAAAAGAATTCCTAAGCTCTCCGATATATAATTCCTAAGGACTCAAAACATTTTTCTAGACACAACTCGGCTGCTAAAAACGATCAAGCAATGGGGGCTCCTAAGGTCGGGGAAGGCTCTGATTACCAACTTGTAACACCCTCGATGCGGCTATAGCTCCCACGTGTCGAGGCACGACTTAGAGGCATAACCGCATTGAAAGCAATGTCGCAAGTCAGGCAATCATTACAACATCCCATGTAATACATAATAACAGGGGGAGATAACATAGTTGGCTTACACTCGCCACGTCACATCAGAGTACATATATAACATCCATCATACAATTCACTCATGGCCCGACTACGGTGCCAAAATAGAAAAGACCCCCAACATGCGACAAGGCCCTGAATCGATAACCCCAACTAGGCACCACTACTGATCATCCGGAAAAGACACGTAGTATTGCTGAGAGTCCTCGTCGAACTCCCACTTGAGCTCGTAATCGTCAACTGGAGCAGAAACACCTGGACCTGCATCTGGAGTTGTAGTATCTGTGAGCCATAGGGACTCAGCAATCTCACACCCACGCGATCAAGACTATTTAAGCTTATAGGACAGGTACGGCAATATAAGTGGAGCTGCAGCAAGCGACTAGCATATATGGTGGCTAACTTGTACGCAAATGAGAGCGAGAAGAGAAGGCGAAGCACGAGCGAGAAGCTAAAGGAACATCCTGCGCAAGCATAACTCCAACACCGTGTCCACTTCCCGAACTCCGCCGAGAAGGGGCCATCACGGTAACACACACGGTTGATTCATTTTAATTAAGTTTAGTTAAAGTTATCTACAACCGGACATTAACAAATTCCCATCTGCCCATAACCGCGGGCACGGCTTTTGAAAGATCAATCCCTGCAGGGGGGTCCCAACTTAGCCCATAACAAGCTCTCACGGTCAACGAAGGAATAGACCTCCACCCAAGACACACCGATCAGACTCGGTATCTCGGTACAACAAGATGATTCGACAGGTTAAAACAAGTCCATCAACACCGCCCGAATGTGCCGACAAATCCCGATAGGAGCTGCACATATCTCTTTCTCAGGGCATGCTCGGATAGGTCAAGCTACGAGTAAAACCAACCCTCGAGTTTCCCCGAGGTGGCCCCGCAGGCTGCCTGGTTCGGACCAACACTCAGAGGAGCACTGGCCCGGGGGGGTTAAAATAAGATGACCCTCGGGCTCCGGAAACCCAAGGGAAAAAGAGGCTAGGTGGCAAATGGAAAAACCAATGTTGGGCATTGCTGGAGAAGCTTTAATCAAGGCGAACTATCAAGGGGTTCTCATTATAGCCCAACCGCGTAAGGGACGCAACAATCCGGGAACATAACACCGATATGACGGAAACTAGGGCGGCAAGAGTGGAACAAAACACTAGGCGAGAGGCCGAGCCTTCCACCCTTTACCAAGTATATAGATGCATTAAGATAACATAGCAATATAATGATATCCCAACAAGTAAATAAATGTTCCAACAAGGAACGGCTCCAATCTTCACCTGCAGCTAACAACGCTATAAGAAGGGCTGAGCAAAGCGGTAACATAGCCAATCAACGGTTTGCTAGGACAATGGTGGGTTAGAGGTTCAATCATGCAATTGGGAGGCTGACAAGCAAATGGTAGGCATCGTAGCAGTGGCAAAGCAAAAGAGCGAGCAAACTAGCATAGCAAAGATAGTAGTGATTTCGAGGGTATGATCATCTTGCCTGCACAGTTGTCAGAGTAGACTGGATCCTCACAAGCAAACTCAACGGGCTCCTCGGTAGCGAACTCGTCTCCCGGCTCTACCCAACAAGACAAACAAGCAACAAGGATACAATCAACCACGGGCAAGACCAAGCAATATGATGAAATGACGATATGCTATGCGGGATGCAAAATGCAAGATATGACAGGAAATGCATGAACCTGGCATCAACTTGGAAAACCAAGTGTGCCACTGGATAAAGGGGATGAAATCGCTTGAAAACGATATAAAGATCATTGGAATCGGAGTTACGGTTTGGAAATGGCGAGCGTTTTACGAAACGAACCGATCTGCGATATACAGCAAGTAGGCTCCTAAATGCAACGAAATGAACATGCTACAGCCACCCAACATGAAAACAAAATACCTGACTGTGATGTACACAAGATGGTTAACAAAACACTAGCACTGAGACATAGGAAAATTCATCCATTAAGAGGTTCAAATAAGCATGGCTAAAACGCAAATGCAAAACAGATTCCTGACTTAGTGAAATTAACACTAGTCTGAAATTTCAGATCACGATGCTCTCTTCGGAGCAGCAAAACAACATGATAGAAAACCTGAACATGACAAGTAAGAACATGGCATGGAGCTACTCAACAAGCTTAACAAAACACCCAAAGTGACCTGGGGCCAAAAGGGATCACAAAATATATTAACGGGCACACGAATATAGCTAAAACACAATCGGTTTTCAGACTTAGTGAAAACTGAGACATGCAGAAATTTAACTCACGAAGGCATGTAAACGAGCTCGATGCACTCACTACGGTGCAAGTCATGGCAAGGAAAGCATATAACCAGCAAGAAGGCACAATGTGCTAGCGACACATGGAAAGAACGAAGGCATAGCATGCATGGAACACTAACAGTAGCATCGGCAAAATCGCAAACAAGTTGACGATCTGCCCAGACTAACAATGAAGCAAAAGTTGAGCTCGATTGAGACAACCTAGAGCACTCCACATATGTAAACAAAGACATGGATGGATAGAGCATAACATAAATATCAAAACTCCCTTACTGATCATCCTCAAAAGTTGCACGGATCACTAGGAAACAAGCTGGACATATAGCATGATGAACTAAAATATCCCAGAATTAGTGAAAATCACTAAGTCTCTGAAATCAGCAATCTCAGGTACCTCTCTTCGCAAGCTTGCACAAGACAACACACACATCCTAAAAATGCATGGGTGGCACCTCTGGAAAGAAGACAAAATGCTTAACAATTCATCCCAAAGGGGCACAGGCATATCATGCACGAATTAAACATGGCAAAAATGACAAAAGTGCATGATGAACTAACGGATCTGCAATTTAACTCACGAAGCCTCCTTCTAACAGCATTTTGGGCATCCATATGACCACAAATGCAAACAGTGCAATGGAACGAAATGATGTACATGCCGAGGCCAAGATTTTGATATATCATATGCCCAAAACGGAGCTACGGTTGCGGAGATACAAGCAGTCAAAGATAGCAAAAAAAATAAGGGGGAGAGGGAAAGTCAACCTAGATCTAGGGTTTACTGTAGCCGGATCGGGCACTGTAGCTGGGCGCGCGCGACGAGGTTCGTCGGCGCCGGATCCGAGGCAGCCGGCGTGGGGGGAGGCGGTGGCCGGCGTCGAGGGGCGGCGGCGGAGCGGCGCTGGGGCGGCGAGG
>NC_041383.1:768184337-768217727 GCF_002162155.2 Triticum dicoccoides | reverse complement strand
CGGTGCGGTGGCGGCGACGGCGCTGGTCGCCGGAGGTCGGGGAGGCGGCGGCGCCCGAGAGGAGGAAGAGGCGCGGGGGCGCGGGCTCGCGGGGGCCCCTCCTGGGCCTCCCGGGCCGGGACGGCGGCGGCGGCGGCGAGGGACACGTGGCGCGCAGCGACTGGCGGGGGTCGGCGGCGGACGCTGTCCGGCCGGGGGCGGACACGTCCGTCGGTGGAGATCCTCTTTTTTTTAACTAGGGTTTCGGACGGGGGAAGAAGAGATCCGAATGGAGGGGGTATATATAGGCATAGAGGGAGCTAGGAGAGTCCAAATGAGGTGCGGTTTTCGCCCACGCGATCGTGATCGAACGCTCTAGGACATGGAGTAGAGTTTGGTGGGTTTTGAGCCAAATTTGGAGGGGTGTTGGGCTGCAACACACACGAGGCCTTTTCGGTCCCTCGGTTAACCGTTGGAGTATCAAACGAAGTCCAAATGATACGAAACTTGACAGGCGGTCTACCGGTAGTAAACCAAGGCCGCATGGCAAGTCTCGGTACAATCCGGAAATGTTTGATCCCCACACACGAAAGAAAGCTAGAAAAGGCCACCGGAGGAGAATGAAGCGCCGAAATGCAAAAACGGACAACGGGGAAAATGCTCGAATGCATGAGATGAACATGTATGCAAATGCAATGCACGTGATGACATGATAAGAGATGCACGAAATAGAAAAACAACACACGGAGACAAAGACCCGAACCCGAGAAATAAATATAACTTAGCGCCGGAGACGGCAAGTGTTGGATACAAATATGGAAAGTATATCTGGGGCGTTACAGAAGGCTCATGGGAGGGGTCAGAGGTCACCGATTCGGACATTCAACATCTTCGCGAGACCCGCCGGCTACCGCCGGTGGAGGACGTAGCCGCACGCGCGCCCTGGGCGGAGCGATCACCGGCACCACAGGACGGCGAGCGCGTCGTCTTCGTCAACCACTTCTACCCCGGGTTTGGCCTCCCCGCGAGCGATTTCTTCCGTCCTTTCCTCTCCTTCTTCGGCCTGCAGCCGCACCATTTGGGCGTGAACGCCGTGGTGCAGCTTGCGAGCTTTGTCACCCTCTGCGAGGGTTATCTGGGGGTGTAGCCAGACTTGGACTTTTGGAGTCTGCTCTTCTTCCTTAATAAGCAAGGGCCGGGGCCGGATCCATGGCGGACTGCGGGGCCGCCGTGGTCTCAATCCGGGCCAACGGAGGGTTTCCCAGGATCCCCTTGGAGGATTCTGCCAAGAACTGGCAGAATTCTTTCTTCTACGTGCGCAACTTCGGCGGGAGGCCTGATACGTCTCCAACGTATCTACAATTTTTGATTGTTCCAAGCTGTTTTATTATCAATCCTGGATGTTTTATAATCATTTTATAGTAATTTTATATCATTTTTTGGTACTAACCTATTGACATAGTGCCAAGTGCCAGTTGTTGTTTTTTCCATGTTTTTTACACTGGAGGAAATAAATATCAAACGAAGTCCAAATGCCACGAAACTCCATGATGAGTTTTTATGGGCCAGAAGAAAGGCAATGGGCCCAGGTTGCACCTGGGAGGTGCCCCGAGGGGGGCACAAACCACCAGGGCCCGCCTCGCTCTCTCCTCTGTCGCCCCACTCCCCTTCGGGCTCTCCCAAGATCCCCTTCTCCGCCTTGCTCGGACGCCCACCATCGCCATGCACGCACCTGACCGCGCGCCCTCCGTCGACCCCATCGCCTAGGACCGCACTGGGAGCTCCGCATTCGAGCTCCACTACGTCTACGACCGCTATGTTGAGCTCAGGGCCGCTCCACCGTCGCCGACGTCCTCTTCTTCCACCTCGGCCGCAACGGGCGGTGTCGATGTTTCGCCACCGCTAGCGCCTCCCCGAGCCTGCTACGCCATCCTTCGAGTTTGTTGTGAGCAAACATCCATACCCCTCCAATTTCCCCCTTTGATACGTCGCCGTAGTTGTCGCCTTATGCTCGTCCATGGCCATACACGTATTGTACGCGCCCTGCTGCCCGCTTGCATGGTGCTCACCGCACCGACGGATCACGCCTAGGACGAGCCCACGTGCGTGCTCGGCCGCCCCTGACTGCGCCCTCGCCCGAGCTCCCATGCCGCAGCTGCTGCGTGCTCCACCGCTTCTGCCCTCTGCTACTGCGCCGTTGCTGCTGACTTTGCTTGCTGCTCGCGCCTGCTGTTTTGCTGCTGCTCTTGCCACCACGGTTACTGCTCCCTACCACTACTAATTCCTGTCGCTACTGTGTTTTTACTTGCGGCTCATTGGGCACTGCTGCTACTGCGAGGCCGCCCAGCCTCCTGTACTGCTGCTGCTGCTCCCTCTCTTCTGCCGCCAGCCGCCCGCCTGCGCGTGGCTGCCCCTCCCGCGTCGCGTGCTGAACCTGCCGCTTTGTCCGGCCACGCCGCCCCCTGTTGCTTGCGCCCGCACGCAAGCCCCAGCCGTGGCCTCGCTCACCCCGGCTGGCGCCCGCCGGCCCCGCTCTTGCTGCAGGCCCGAGATCCACCGCCCCACCGCTCGCTGACGCCGCTGCCACAACCCACCACCGTCTCCCCCATGGCCACCGTTCGACTCACCCGGGAGCGCTCGTTCGAGCGCCACCACCTACGCGAGCTCCCGTGGCCGGAGTCGGCCTGCCGGCGATCGCGGGAGCCGCCGGATTAGCGCCGGTGGTTACGCTGACGTGGCATCATTAGATTAGGTTAATCACATGCTTAATTACCTCCCATGTGTATGACAGTAGGACCCGCTGTTTAATTAGAACCATTTAATTAAAGGAAACAAACTGTTAGTTTTAAACTGAGTCACTAACACGCGGGTCCCACCGAGCCCGCTCACTGGTCAACCATGGACCAGTCAACTGCTGACCCACTGTAAGCCCCTGGTGCACCTATGGGTGCACTGCACTTGGTGCACCTAGTGTTTAACGGGATATTTTCAAATTAATATTAAATCTAGAATTTTGTTTAAAACTTTGAAAAATAATAGTAATTAAACCATAGCTCCGATGAAAATGTTTTCTACATGAATGCTGCTCAAAAAATGAGACGAATCCGAATACGCGGTCTGTTTACCTGTCAGATGCCTCTAACTATCTGAACATGGAAAAATTTCCCCCTCCGGTCTTTTGTCTGACACAGGTCCGGAACCGGGAAAACATTCCCGGTTGAATTCCCCCTTCACCTATCGTGCAACACTTCGTTAGGTCGACCCTTAGTTCTACTTTTCGTCATGTCATGCTTAGTGGTACCTCTGTTTGCTCTATATTTACTATTTCTTCCCCCTCTTCTCTCCGGTAGACCCCGAGACCGCTGCTGATGTTGCTGTGATCGACTACGTCACCGACGACACTTCTCCCTTTTCAGCAGAGCTTCTAGGCAAGCCCCCCCTTTGATCATCCCGATATCGCCCATTCCATTCTCTCATGCTTGCATTAGATTTTGCTACTGTTATTGATTACTCCTGTTCTGATGCATAGCCTACTTTTGTAACCTGCTTATTGTTACCTACCTGCTTATCCTAAACTACTTAGTATAGGTTGGTTAGTGATCCATCAGTGACCCCCACCTTGTACTTGTTGCCCCTGCTTCATCATCGAAGACCCGATCAACGGGATCGAAGACCAGGCCCCGGCACCGCACATCACTTTCCCCTTAGTTGCTCGACACTACTGGGTTACTATCGAGTGCCGAGGGTGAGACCTCATCAGCACTTCTGATGTTAACCCTGTAGTGTAGCTATTCGGTCGTGGTCATCGAGGGTGATTCCGCCTTAACCACTTCCGATACGACTCTGTCGTGCAACCCCTCAAGTGTGAACCTCGAGGTTGGTTCCTCTTACGTTCACCTTGATGATTACATCGAGTGGAATCCATCGAGGGTGGTTCCTCAGGGTTCCCCTTGGCGTTAGACACACAGTTCCTATGGTTACTATGACTTTACACTGAACCATGTTACCAAAGACAGGTCGACCCTGAGGGGTACCCGCGCGAGCTTAATTGCGAGTGATGTGGAGTCGGGTTGACCTGGAAGGTGCCCGCGAGATAATTACGAGGCGTGTCCGGGCATTCTTAGCCCTTGCCGCAAGTCCTCGAGCCGGGGCGACGGGGTCACATCAATCGTGAGTCTCTGCTCGTTACCGCTTGCTCCTAATCCACTACGATTTGGATATTTGATCCGAGGGGCCTCTAGCCTACACTAACCATCACGTGGGCATAGTATGGGCGCTCTGCGTGGTATGATTAGCCGAAGCTTAATAGACGTGATGCGACTGAGCGGCGCGTGCCAGGTTGGACTGGTAAGCACCTGCCTTTTTAAGGAGGTAGCTAGGTCTGCTCACCGGCCGCGTTCGCAACGTGCAGGAGTTCCCGGAGCGATGGGCCATGGCCCCTGGGGCATAGGTTTAGACCGGCGTGCTGACCTCTCTATTTAGCCTAGGTCGGGTTGCAGCATATTGTATGGCCGAGGCCGGGCATGGCCCAGGAAAGTGTGTCCGGTCGGAGTTAACCGAGCGTGGTGTGTAAGTTGGTGCACCCCTACAGGGAAGAAAACATCTATCGATAGCCTGGCCTATGGTAACAGACACTTGGAGTTGTATCCCGATCGATACAACTAGAACTGGATACTTGAGGTGACAACTGGATAGTATGGCTCTGGGAATGCTTTCTCGCAGGGAGTCGAGAAAGGATCTCTGGCCGAGGTTGATAACACTACTACTACTTTACTTTATGCTACTCTTATCTCTTCTGATGCTGCAAGATGCTTGGAGCTTCTTGAAGATGCTAGTCTTCGATAGGCTAGGCTTTCCCCTTCTCTTCTGGCATTCTGCAGTTCAGTGCACATATGCTACCCATTTCATTGACACCGATGCATATGTAGTGTAGATCCTTGCTTGCGAGTACTTTGGATGAGTACTCACGGTTGCTTTGCTCCCCCTTTTTCCCCCTTCTCCATTCTTCTTGGATGTCGCAACCAGATGGTGGAGCCCAGGATCAAGACACCACCTTCGACGACGACTGCTACTACACTCAGGGTGCCTACTACTACGTGGAGGCCGCCGCCGACTAGGAGTAGTTAGGAGGCTCCCAGGCAGGAGGCCTTGCCTTTTCGATCGATGTTTCTTTGTGCTAGCCTTCTTAAGGCAGACTTGTCTAACCTACGTCTGTACATAGATATTGTTGCTTCCGCTGACTTGTGTATTCGAGCTGATGTATTCAAGTCCTCGAGGCCCCTGGCTTGTAATATAAAGCTTGTATTATTTCAATTTGTGTCTAGAGTTGTGTTGTGATATCTTCCCGTGAGTCCTTGATCTTGATCGTACACATTTGCGTGTATGATTGAATCGAGGGCATCACAGGCGCGCCCCCACCCTTATGGGCGCCTCGAGCGTCCACCGACCTATTTCTTCCGCCTATATATTCTCATATATTCCAGAAACATCAGAACATCCATCGAAACCACTTTTCCGCCGCCGTAACCTTCTGTTCTCGCGAGATCCCATCTAGAGGCCTTTTTTGGTACTCTGCCAGAGGGGGAATCAACCACAGAGGGCATCTACATCAACCCTATTGCCCTTCCGATTCAGTGTGAGTAGTTTACCACAGACCTACGGGTCCAAAGCTAGTAGCTAGATGGCTTATTCTCTCTCTTTGATCCACAATACCATGTTCTCCTTGTTGTTCTTGGAGATCTATCCGATGTAATCTTCTTTTGCGGTGTGTTTGTCAAGATCCAATGAATCATGGGTTTATGATCAGATTATCTATGAATAATATTTGAGTTTCTTCTAAATTCTTATATGCATGATTTAATATCTTAGTAATTCTCTTCGAACTATGGGTTTGGTTTGGCCAACTAGATTGGTTTTTCTTGCAATGGGAGAAGTGCTTTGCTTTGGGTTCAATCTTGCAGTGCTCAATCCCAGTGACAGAAAGGGACATGACACGTGTTGTATTGTTGCCATCGAGGATAACAAGATGGGGTTTTCATCATATTGCTTGAGTTAATTCCGCTACATCATATCATCTTTCTTAATGTGTTACTCTGTTCTTATGAACTTAATACTCTAGATGCAGAATCATTTCGGTCGATGTGTGGAGTAATATTATTTGATGCAGGCAGGAATCGGTCTATGTGATACGGACATGATGCCTATATTGATGATCATTGCCATAGATGTCGTCATAATTATTCGCTCTTCTATCAATTGCTTGACAGTAATTTGTTCACCCACTGTAATATTTGTTATCATGAGAGAAGCCTCTAGTGAAACATATGGGCCCCGGGTCTATTTTACATCTTATAAGTTTCAGATCTACTACTTTGCAATCTTTTACTTTTCAATCTATAAACCAAAAAACCAAAAATATTTACTTTACTAGTTATCTATATCTATCAGATCTCACTTTTGCAAATAACCGTGAAGGGATTGACAACCCCTTTATAGCGTTGGGTGCAAGTTGTTTGATTGTTTGTGCAGGTATTTGGCGATTTGTGCGTAATCTCTTACTGGATTGATACCTTGGTTCTCAAACTGAGGGAAATACTTACTCTACTTTGCTGCATCACCCTTTCCTCTTCTAGGGAAAAACCAACACAAGCTCAAGAGGTAGCACATCACGAGGCCAAAAATTATATATATAATTCCTATCACGATGAACCAGATTCATAGGATGAAACTTCTGATAAAATTCCAATTTCAATCGGTTCCAATCCCAAGTTCCAATATCACCACATTGCTTATACCATGTCAATGCCTTTCCCTCCAAAGATAAAGGGGAAACCTTCTTCGTAACTCCATCTTCGGATAAACCTGCAAGCTTAAACAATCCACAAATTTCATCCACATATATCAAGTGCATATCATGATGCACCGTTCCATCTCCTACATATTGATTAGCTAACAGTTTCTCTATCATACCCGAAGGAATCTCATAATAAATATTTTCAGTAGGTGAAGATGGTTGAGGGGCAATTCTTATTGCTTCCAGACGTGGTGAAGATACCCCGAACAAGCCCCTCAAAGGATTACTTTCCATAGTGACAAGTGACAGTAAATTTCAGCACGTAGTGTAAATGTTTCCTTACCAAATTCCACTCACCAAAGGCACTTCACTCCCCGACAACGGCGCCAGAAAAGAGTCTTGATGACCCACAAGTATAGGGGATCAATCATAGTCCTCTCGATAAGTAAGAGTGTCGACCCCAACAAGGATCAGAAGGAATTGACAATCGGTTTTCAGAAAGGTATTCTCTGCAAGCACTGAAACTATCGGTAACATAGATAGTTTGGTAGTAAGAAAATTTGTAACGGGTAACAAGTAACAAGTGTAGCAAAGGTGCAGAAAGGTGGTGCAATACTTTTTATAGCAAAGGACAAGCCTGGGCGAACTCTTATATAAACCAAAGTGCTCCCGAGGACACATGGGAATTACCGTCATGTTAGTTTTCATCATGTTCATATGATTCACATTCGCTACTCTGATAATTTGATATGTGGGTGGACCGGTGCTTGGGTGATGTCCTTACTTGGGCAAGCCTCCCACTTATGATTAACCCATCTCGCAAGCATCCACTGAGGGAGTCCTGGATTAAGGGGTCCTCCGGCATCCGGCCTGTTGGACATGGGCCGGACTGATGGGCCATGAAGATACAAGACAGAAGACTCTCTCCCGTGTCCGGATGGGACTCTCCTTGGCGTGGATGGCAAGCCTGGCGTTCGGATATGAAGATTCCTTTCTCTGTAACCGACTTTGTACAACCCTAGTCCCCTCTGGTGTCTATATAAACCGGAGGGTTTAGTCTGTAGAGGCAATCATAATCATACAGGCTAGACTTCTAGGGTTTAGCCATTACGATCTCGTGGTAGATCAACTCTTGTGATACTCATATTCATCAAGATCAATCAAGCAGGAAGTAGGGTATTACCTCCATAGAGAGGGCCCGAACCTGGGTAAAATCGTGTCCACTGTCTCCTGTTACCATCGACCTTAGACGCACAGTTCGGGACCCCCTACCCGAGATCCGCCGGTTTTGACACCGACATCGGTGCTTTCATTGAGAGTTCCGCTGCGCCGTCACCAGAAGGTTCGATGGCTCCGTCAATCATCTACAACAATGCTGCCCTGAGGGAGGTTTTCCTTCCCGGCCAGATCTTTGTGTTCGGCGGCTTCGCACTGCGGGCAAACTCGCTTGGCCATCTAGAGCAGATCAACAGCTACACCCCAGGTCACCAGATTAGTTTTGGAAATCTGGACTATGTCACTGATATCGGAGGAGACTTGATCTTCCAAGGATCCATGCCCCAACCTCCACTCTGGCCTTAGATCCGGAGCGTATCGCCAGGTCCAAAGACGGGCTCCCTGAGCTCGCCGGACTATCTGCGGCCACTAGGCCCATTGTGGGAGAGCCGGGGGAAGTAGTGTCGCTGGCAACCATCATGAAGCCGGACCCTTCTCCGGACACTGGCTTCGAATCCTCGGAGTCAGCATCGTGTGAGTTCGACCAAGGAGTCTCCCTCTCGCCGTACTCCATGGGCTCTCTTCTCTCGGGCCAAACCTCACCTTTAAGCGAGGCTCTGGACTTAATGTGATCCCTTGTCATTACAGAGGAGCAACGTCCGAACTATGCCCAGCCTGGACTAGGGGCAAAGAGCAGGGAATTTTATGGCCCACCCACCACCCACTTTATAGCCACCGTCATGGACTTAATATATATCCTCGATTACGACTCCAAAAACATCGACAGTATGGACGGCGATGCCAGAGAAGAGGAGGCCCAAAACCCGCCGTTTACCGGATGCTGGATGGCCACCTCTTCGTATGACGTGTACATGGTGGATACACCCAAAGAAGCTAACGGCGATGACAAAGAAGACCAAGTCGAGGATAAACCTCCCGAGATACTGCCAAAGCACCGACGATAGCGGCACCACTCTAAGTCACGCCGCGGAAAAGGCAGCAATACCGGCACAGGAGAAAACAATACTCTACACGATGCCGAAGACAATGCACACCCCGTTGAGCCAACCTCCGAACAGGACGAACAAGAAGATGGGTGAGTCGGCCCTGGCGAACAGGCCGTAAACAAAGACTCGGAGGATAGTAATTATCTTCCGCTCTCCGAGGATGAGGTGAGCCTTGGCAATGAGGATTTTATCATGCCTGAGGAACCTCTCGAGTAGGAGTGCTTTAAGCGCCGTCTAATAGCCACTGCAAGGAGCCTGAAGAAGAAGCAGTAGCAGCTTCAAGCTGATCAAGATCTCCTCAACGATAGATGGACTAGTGTCCTGGCATCCGAGGAATACGGCCTCGAGCGCCCAACCAAAAGTTACCCGAAGCGCAAATTGCTACCTCAATTCGATGAAAAGGCACTTGAGCCCGTACCACCAGCGCGTAATGCGGCTGATCGACCACCACGTGGTAGGTGAGGGAGTCCTGGATTAGGGTGTATCTGGACTGCCGGACTATGTACTTCGTCCGGACTATTGGAGCATGAAGATACAAGACTCAAGACTCCGTCCTGTGTCCGGATGGGACTCTCCTTTGCATGGAAGGCAAGCTTGGCGATCCGGATATTACATTTCCTTCCTTGTAACCGACTCCGTGTAAACCCTAGCCCTCTCCGGTGTCTATATAAACCGGAGAGGTTGGTCCTTAGAAGGCCGATCACAATTACAATCATAATCATCATAGGCTAGCTTCTAGGGTATAGCCTCCACGATCTCATGGTAGATCTACTCTTGTACTACTCATATCATCAATATAAATCAAGTAGGAAGTAGGGTTTTACCTCCATCGAGAGGGCCCGAACCTGGGTAAACATTGTGTCCCTTGCTTCCTGTTACCATTAGCCTAAGACGCATAGATCGGGACCCCCTACCCGAGATCCGTCAGTTTTGACACCGACATTGGTGCTTTCATTGAGAGTTCCTCTGTGTCGTCGCCGCAAGGATCGATGGCTCCTCCAATCATCGTCAACAACACAGTCCAGGGTGAGACTTTTTTCCCCGGACAGATCTTCGTGTTCGGCGTCTTCGCACTGCGGGCCAATTCGCTTGGCCATCTAGAGCAGATCGACAGCTACGCCCCTGGCCACCAGATCAGGTTTGGAAACCTGAACTACATGGCTGATATCCATAGAGGTTTGATCTTCAACGGATTCAGGCCTGTGCCAGGAACGCCGGACAGTCACGATGAGCACGGCTTAGACCTGCTGTCGGACAATGCTCGGGATATCACCCCCGCAGTAGCCCCGGACCTAAATCCGAAGCAGATCATGCTGCCCAAGGAGGGGTGGATGGACCCTGTCCTGCCGGCTGCACACCCATCAGCTTTAGAGCCGAACACATGCCTCACCCCCGAAGAAGCCTGTGACACCGGACCCCCGGAGTCGTATCCAGCTGTAGGTTCCAGTCCGCGCGCTCCTGAGCCCGCCAAACCTGGTTGGGCTCCTGTAATGGAGTTCACCGCCGCGGATATCTTCCAGCACTCGCCCTTTGGCAACATGCTGAACTCTTTAAAGTCTCTCTCTTTGTCAGGAGACTCTCGGTCGAACTATGTCCGGCTCGAGTGGGAAGCAGGCGATGAAGGAATTCATTGCCCACCCACCACCCACTTCATAGCCACCATCGACGACTTAACCGACGTGCTTGACTATGATTCCAAAGACATCGACGGTATGGACGGCGATGCAGGAGAAGAACAGGAACCACCGCCCACGGGGCGGTGGACAGCCACCTCCTCATACGATATATATATGGTGGACACTCCGAAGGAAACAAATGGCGATGAGGCAACGGAGGATAACCCCTCAGGGAGAAAAGCAAAGCATGGGCGTCGTCGGCACCGCTCCAAGCCCCGCCACAGCAATACCGGCCCAGGAGACGAAAACAATCCGGATGGTGCCAAAGAGGAATACAACCCTGATCAGCCTGCCTTTGAGCAGGCCGATCAGGAAGACGGGCAGGTCAGCCCAGACGAATAGGCGACGGACGGATATCAGGAGGAGGACAACTACATGCCCCCTCCGAAGACGAGATTAGCCTCGGCGACAACGAGTTCGGCGTGCCTAAGGACCCCGTCGAGCAGGAGCACTTCAAGCATCGGCTTATGGCCACTGCGAGGAGCCTAAAAAAAGCAGCAGCAGCTCCAAGCTGATCAAGACCTGCTCACAAATAGATGGACTGAAGTCCTGGCAGCCGAGGAATATGGACTCGAGCGCCATACGGCTGACCGACCACCTCGTGGCCAGGATAAAACGGCGTATCAGCCCGAATACCAGCCCGCACCCCCATGCCAATATACTACGGCCTGGGGCAATAGGCAAGACCTGCAAGATATACTGGAAAACAAAGCAGGACAACCAAGATCGATCTACGGATCACGGGGGTGCGCCCCAACACGCGACAATGACCGTCACGCCGGATACACTATCAACAAGTCCGGCCGGGCCGCACACAGCCACCCAGAGCAATTGAACCGCATAGCCACATAGCCCGGCACAGAGGCGCCGCACACCCCCTCTACTTCACTGACGAAGTGATGGATCATGATTTCCCAGAAGGGTTCAAACCCGTAAACATCGAATCATACGATGGCACTACAGACCCCGCAGTATGGATCGAAGATTTCCTTCTCCACATTCCCATGGCCCGCGGAGCCATCAGGTATCTTCCCCTTAAGCTCAAAGGACCCGCCCGGCACTGGCTAAATAGAGTGCCCGTGAATTCCATTGGCAGATGGGAAAACCTGGAAGACGCGTTCCTCGACAACTTCCAGGGCATATATGTGCGACCACCAGACGCCGATGACTTGAGCCACATTACTCAATAGCCCGGAGAGTCAGCCAGGAAATTCTGGACTCGGTTCTTAACTTAAAAAAATCAAATAGTCGACTGTATGGACGCCGAAGCCCTAGCAGCCTTTAAGCATAATATCCGTGATGAGTGGCTCGCCCGACACCTCGGCCAGGAAAAACACAAGTCCATGGCAGCTCTCACGACACTAATGACCCGCTTTTGCGCGGGCGAGGGCAGCTGGTTGGCTCGTAATGGCACTACGCCACATTCTGGCACTTCGGACGTCCGCGACAATAACGGCAGGCCACGGAGCAACAGACACAAGAGACGGAACAACGGCGACAACACTGAAGACACGACAGTCAACACTGGATTCAGCGGATCCAAGTCCGGTCAGCGGAAGAAGCCATTCAAAAGAAACAATCAGGGACCATCCAGTTTGGACCGCATACTGGAACGCTCGTGCCAAATTCATGGCACCCCGGACAAGCCAGCCAACCACACTAATAGAGACTGGTGGGTGTTCAAACAAGCCGGTAAAATAAACGCCGAAAACAAGGACATGGGGCTGCACAGCGACGATGACGAGGAGCCGCGGCGTCCGAACATAGGGGGACAGAAAAAATTCCCTCCCCAGGTGAAAATGGTCAACATGATCTACGCCACCCACATTCCCAAGCGGGAACGGAAGCGAGCACTACAGGATGTCTATGCGATGGAGCCAGTCGCCCCCAAATTCAACCCATGGTCAGCTTGTCCGATCACTTTTAATCGTAGGGATCACCCTACCAGCATCCCTCATGGTGGCTCAACCGCATTGGTCCTAGACCCAATCATCGATGGATTCCACCTCACGCGAGTCCTCATGGATGGCGGCAGCAGCCTGAACCTGCTTTATCAGGACACAGTCCGCAAAAATGGGCATTGACCCTTCAAGGATCAAGCCCACCAAAACCACCTTCAAAGGTGTAATTCCTGGAGTAGAGGCCCGTTGCACGGGCTCTATAACATTGGAAGTGGTCTTCGGATCTCCGGATAATTTCCGAAGCGAAGAGTTAATCTTCGATATCGTCCCTTTTCGTAGTGGTTACCACGCACGGCTTGGACGAACCGCATTCGCTAGATTCAATGCGGTACCACACTATGCATACCTCAAGCTCAAGATGCCAGGACAGCGCGGCGTAATAACAGTCAACGGAAACATGGACCGCTCTCTCCGTACAAAAGAGCATACTGCAGCCCTCGCGGCGGAAGTACAATGCGGCCTTGTAACGCCCCGAGACCGACGCTTCAGAAGCCTTCCAGTTATTTCGTTGTTGTTGTGTGTTATTTATTTGTTTGTTGCATTTCATCATGTCATTATCTGCATTGCATTGGCACTCCGTTGCCGTCATGTCTTAAAACTTGCATTCGTTAGTCGTTGATGTTTCTCCCTTTGCCTTCATCACCTTCCCTCTTGACCGCTTTGCCTTCGTTGAGCGTTCCAGGCCAATTGGGTGTTCGCTCCCCTCTTGACCGTGACCGCCTAACCCCTCTTTGCATAGTGCATAGACCCCTCTCGCGCGTCCAAAAACTCCCCTTGACCCAAACCGAACTGTCGCTACCGTTGTGTCCGGTTCATCCCCAAACATCTACAAAATATCTCCATTTTGTTATTTGGACTCCCTACCTATTTATTCTCGATCGTTTGATTGCGATCGCGGGAACGAGGTAACCCCTACCCTAATCCCCCACCTATATAAATAGTCTAACCCTAGACCAATCCCTAAAACCTAGGCTTCTTGTCCCATCGCGCCGCCACCCGCTCAATCCCCATCGGGATCACCCACACCCAACCACCATCCTCCCGTGCCTTCCTCATTTTCCTCAGCGCCGCCGCCACCCCCAATCATCTTCCTTGGGATCCATCCTCGACCAACCATCACCCGGCCTCTGCTCGATCCACCCATCCAGCCTCGAGCCTCCTCTGCTTCGCGTCTCCCTAGCAGCAACCAGGAGCCCGAGCTCCATCTTCCACGCCCTCGTCCGCCAGCACCTGAGGCCCTGCCTCCTGGCTGCCTCGCTCGTCCTCGCCACCACGCCGGAGGAAGCCAGCAGGCAGGCCCCGTTGCGCCCTCTCCGTCGTCCTTCCCCTCCTTCCTATCTCTCTAACCTCCTCTGCTCTCCCTGTCTTCTCTGTTGGACAGGAGCAACCAGGGCGCCCCGGAGCTCCAATCACCGCCTCGTCCCATGCTCGGATCAGCCCCGTCTCGTCCCCATGCCCGGTCGCCGCGCCGTTCGTCTTCGTTCAGTCGCGCGCCGGAGCCCCCGCCAAGTTCGGCGCCGCATGCACCTGCTTTGCAGCGAGCGTCTGCTCGCGTTGACTGCAAGTCCCTCACCGCGCGGTGCCTCTGTTTCGTTCGAGCAGAGACGAAACCACCTTGGCCGCCGCCAGTTCGTCGTCCCTTGCCAGATCCGCGACACCTACCTCGTCCTGCTCCCTTCCCGGCCAGATCCGCCTTCCTGGAGACCTGCATCGCCAGCTGTCGTCTCTGCCGCCAAGTCCACGCCGTGGCGTCCTCTGCTTCCCCTGCAACGAGCAGCAGCTCGCCCGCACCTTTGCCCGTTGACCGATTCAGCTGCTCACATGGGCTGCAACCGCGGGTCGGCTTCCTCCGCGCCAAGGCCCAGCGCGCCCCTTCGTGGCCTGCCCATCCTCCTCTACACCGAATGGCCCAAGGCCACTTGGTGAGCAGTCCCAGATCCAGCGCTCACTAGTCCGGCCCAGTTCCAGTGGATTTGGCCCGTGTCATGTTTTTTCTCAGTCTCTGCGAATTTAGCATTATCCAGAAAAACTGCATATTTACAGATTTTCCCTTGTTCATGCATATAATAAATCACAAACTGTGCATCGGATTAAAGTGATTTAAATATGAAAAATGCTTAAAATTGTGTCTAGTTTCATAATATGCTACTTTTATCCAAGTTTAACATGTTTAAAATGTTGTTTACATTAATTTGCTCCTATGCCATGCTAAAATGATTTATTTCATAACTATTTAACCGTAGCTCGGATTTAAATAAATTATATATGTAAATGGGGTAGAAAAATGCATAGAATAACATGGTGACACTACTTTGCATGTTTAACAACTCTAAAATTATGTTTATGGCAGAACAGTACCAAACCTAATATACATGCACATGAGGATTTTTCGGACTTGTTGTTCGTTGTTTCCGGCCTCATTTAAACTTGCCTAAATAGTTAGTTTACTTATGCTTCACCTCTTGCCATGTTTAATAACATTTAATATTGTTGGGTACATAACCGAGATTAAACTAAATATGTCAATGTGGTGTTTCGTCAATATGCAACTCATTGCATATTGAGCTCCACTTAATTTGTAGTTTTGTTTGTTGCACTTTGCCATGCCTTGCCTCATTAAACCGGACATGCATCATACTTGATTGTGCATCATGCCATGATTATGCTTGAGCATTTACCATGTTGTTTGTTTCTTTCCGGTTTGCTTCTCTCGTTAGCTTCGGTTTCGTTCCGGAGTTGTGAGATTCGTTCGACTACGTCCGATTGTCTTCTTCATGGACTCGTTCTTGTTCATAGCGGGATTTCAGGCAAGATGACCGTCACCTTGGATCTCATTACTATCATTGCTATGCTAGTTGCTTCGTTCTATCGCTTTGCCGCGCTACCTATCTCTTGTTGCTCAAGCCTCCCAAATTGCCATGAACCTCTAACCTTTGTCACCCTTCCTAGCAAACCATTATTTGGCTATGTTACCGCTTTTGCTAAGCCCTTCTTATAGCGTTGCTAGTTGCAGGTGAAGATGAAGATTGCTCCATGTTGGATTATGTTTATGTTGGGATATCACAATATCTATTATATTATTAATGCATCTATATACTTGGTAATGGGTGGAAGGCTCGGCCTTATGCCTGGTGTTTTGTTCCACTCTTGCCGCCCTAGTTTCTGTCATATCGGTATTATGTTCCTGGATTTCGCGTCCCTAACACGGTTGGGTGATTTATGGGACCCCCTTGACAGTTCGCTTTGAATAAGACTCCTCCAGCGAGGCCCAACCTTGGTTTTTCCATTTGCCTCACCACCACCTACTTTTCCCTTGGGAGTCGCTCTCTTGAGGGTCATCTTTATTTCAGCCCCCCCGGGCCAATGCTTGTCTAAGTGTTGGTCCAAACTAGAGCACCGTGCGGGACCATCCCTTGGCAACTTGGGTTACATCGGTACCTGTATGCTTCGCTTATCCGGTGTTGCCCTGAGAACGAGATATGTGCAGCTCCTATCGGGATTGTCGGCGCATCGGGCGGTCTTGCTGGTCTTGTTTTATTACTGTCGAAATGTCTTGTAGCCGGGATTCCGAGACTGATCGGGTCTTCCCGGGGAGAAGGAATATCCTTCGTTGATCGCGAGAGCTTATAATGGGCTAAGTTGGGACACCCCTGCAGGGTTTGAACTTTTGAAAGCCGTGCCCGCGATTATGTGGCAGATGGGAATTTGTTAATATCCGGTTGTAGTAAACTTCAAGTAAACTCTTCTAAAATACGCCAACCATGTGCGTAACCGTGAGTGTCTCTTTTCGGGGTTGATCGAGAGGAGAACACGGTTTCTGGGTTATGTCTGACGTAAGTAGGAGTTCAGGATCACTTCTTGATCATTACTAGTTGACGACAGTTCCTTCGTTTCTCTTCTCGCTCTCAGTTGCGTATGTTAGCCACCATACATGCTTAGTCGCTGCTGCAACCTCACCACTTTACCCCTTCCTTTCCCATTAAGCTTTGCTAGTCTTGATACCCATGGTAATGGGATTGCTGAGTCCTCGTGGCTCATAGATTACTACACCACCAGTTGCAGGTATAGGTTTTGCGATGATCATGACGTGAGAGCGATGTTACTTGTTTTGGAGTTCTTCTTCTGCTTCTTCGATCAGGGGATAGGTTCTAGGTCGGCAGCCTGGGCTAGCAGGGTGGATATTGTTTGAGTTGTTGTTTATGTTTCATCCGTAGTCGGATGTTGTTCTCATATATGATGTTGATGTATTCTTGTGGCATTTGTGCCTTATGTATGTATCCCCATCTATTATGTAATGTTGATGTAATGATATCCACCTTGCAAAAGCGTCTTCAAGATGCGCTTCTATCCTTGGTGGGACCTTCGAGTTCCTTTAGGATACGGTCGCATCGTGGGCGTGACAGGCCTCCTCCGACAAACTACCAATCCGGCGAAGGTAACCTTGAGCACCGTCAAGCGAGTCCGGAGCACCCCGCAACAGGATCACCAGTCCCGCCAAGAGCGCGACTAGCAGTCCGGCCTCCGCTCAAGCCCCATCAAAGCAGCATTCGTGCCACGCATACACAATTACGCACTCAAAATACCACGGGCATAGGCGGAGGCGCAGTAGTGACTCAGTCAACGGCGTGGTATAACCGCAACTTACCTTCATAACCCTCCCTTTTTTATCTTTCTGGACACTGCTTTAGGGCAGCCTCTTCAGAAGAGCCGGATTGTCGGACTTACACAGGAGAGAAAACCAAGGAGGCAACAGGCTTTGCGCACAAAAGGAAATACCCAGGTGGAATCTGTTCACGATCGTTATACCTGTTTTATATACCTACATGCAGCCTGCCCTTGGATAGGACATGTTAAATAGTCCTATTTACTTTTGCTTAAACGCACCCATTGTAAACATACACTTAAACGTATTATTCATCAATGGGAAATAATATATAGCGTCAGCTAATCACTCCTATTTGCGCATTTTTCTTGCAAATGTTTATTTAATATCGCATCCGTACACCTTGGTACGATTAGTTTGCCAGGGGCTTCTTATGGCGCCCCACAATATGGCAAAACAAGTCCGAACACTTTCAATAGTGCGGTACCCCGAACTTATAGCACTATATGCATCAGCTCCGAATCACGTCTTGGGTCAATAGTTTGGTTTGCCCGGCTCCCTTGTTTTGGTACCTTACGTCCCATTATATCGGCTAAGGTAGCGCACGGAGAACTACTGCGATTGTGTCCCTGTTCTTCCGGACGAGCACCTTAGTAGAGAAAGCCGAAAACTGACCGGCATGATGCGGTGAGAGCTGGTCGCTGTTCGAGAGGTCTTAAAATCCTTAAAGATTTTTTCCGCTTTAGGCGAGGAATCGGCCTCATCCGATTTAGGCGTATATAGCGCTCCAATTCGGCCTTCCGAATTCTAGGGGCTTCGCCGAAATTTAAAATTGTAGTCTTCTATGGCTAAGTGAAAGTTATAAAGAAGCATAGTCCGATTGCCTTGTTCGCTGTGCCGGATACCTCCTTAAGTGACCAAAAATTTGGATAAAGAGTGTCTGGGTTTATCCAGGAACACCCCGGTAGTAGTTACATGGGGGCGAAAGCCGACGACTGGCCTACTTTCAGAATTCTATAAACAGTCGCACGGAAGGTAATATTTTAAATCAAACAGCGCTACATAGCGCAAGTAACTTCGTCTTTATATTACAACAATGACAGAGGTACATTTACTCAAGGATTGTGTCCTTGGTACATTCATCGGCCACGAGACGAGCGCCCTTCATAACGCCATCGTAATATTTCTCGGGATAGCGATGCGCCTTGCCCTCTGGTGGCCCGTTCTTTACCAGCTTCTCCGCATCCAGCTTGCCCCAATGCACCTTCGCGTGGGCAAAGGCCCGGCGGGCACCCTCAATGCAAACGGATCGCTCGATCACTTCAAGCCGCGGACAGGCATTCACCATCCGCTTGATCATGCCGAAGTAGCTAGTGGGTAGGGGCTCACCAGGCCACATCCGGACTAGGAAATCTTTCATAGCCACTTCGGCCGCCCTGTGGAGCTCAACCAACTGCTTCAGTTGGTCACTCAGAGGCGTTGGGTGTTCGGCCCCAGCATACTGGGACCAGAATAGCTTCTCCGTTGCGCTCCCCTCCTCGGCACGGTAGAACTCCGTAGCATCTCATACGCTGCGTGGCAGATCTGCGAATGCCCATGGAGAGCTCCGAATTCGGGTAAGTAAAAGAAACACCTCCTCCACATGCTTGCTTTGCATAAAGAATGTCTTAACCGCCGCTATCTTCTTGGCCGCCTGGATTTCCTGCTGTGCCTTCTCGGCTTCGGCCTTGGCGTCTTTCATACTCGCAAGGGCCTTCGCAAGCTCAGCTCTTTCGCCTTAAGATCATGCTCCAAGGGCTCGAACTTTTTGCCGAGCCCCTGGAGCTCTTGCTGTACCTCGCCCACTCTAGCATATTGCTTCTCGCGCTCTTTGCGCTCCAGAGCCGCCTTGTCCTCGGCGTCGGACATCGCTTTCTTTAGAGACGCCACTTCGGCGGTGGCCCCTGTTACAAAGTCACGATGCTTTGTCGTTAGAATAACCAATTTTGCCTATTCTTCATTATATGAGAGCGGGGAATTACTCACCTTTGTTCTCTTCGAGCTGCCTCCTCGTGAGGTCGAGCTCTCCATGCGCCTGCTCCAGGTCCCGTTTTAGTCCGGCGACCTCGGTTGTGCGGACAACAGCGGCAAGCAGCACATCCTGCTTATTCACATGCACACTTATTATTAGACTCCTGCGGATTATAATTGACCCTCCGTTTGGATTTTCTTTCCGAACACCAAACAGAGTATTAGGGGCTACTACCTATCGGGTGGTAATTTCACACATTTTTATTACTTACCTCAAAGCCTGTCAGGAGGCTGGTGCAAGCTTCGGTTAGTCCGCACTTGACGGACAAAACCTTCTAAATCACCGCACTCATAAGAGTACGATGCTCTTCATCTATGGAAGCGTCGCGAAGCGCTTCCAGTAGACAATCCGATGCCTCGGGCATAACGGAAGTCCTCGGCACGTACGGCTCGCCCTCCCTAACGAGGGGCTGCCCGCCAGAGTCCGGAACCATTGGAGGTTCCGGAACAGTATTTGGCTCAGAGCCCGGCTTACTGTGGCTCTCATCGACACGATCCGTGGGGATCTTGAACCCCGCATGTCCGACGTCTGGAATTTCGCCTTTGGGAGTCTCCAGAATCACCTCCTCCCGCTTTGGGTGCCTTTGGGACAACACTTCTGTGTCATCCACAGGCTGAGGAGTAGTAGCCGTCGGGAGCGAGTTCATCTCTGAATCACTCAAAGACCCATCCGAAGACGACACCTCGGATGGGCCCTGGCCAGACTACATATATGTTCAGTGTTATAACAAGACTATGAATCAAAGTCGCACTAAAGTACAATAGAGTGCGGAGACTTACGATCTCGCCAGGGGCTTCCCCCTGGGCAGCCACCCTTCCTCGCTATGAGCGGCCATGGTGGAGTAGTCCGGAAGGGACATATTTCCCTTCTTGGACGTTCCAGCCTCCCCCTCCGGGCCAGTTTTCCTCTTTTTCTCCTCCCCAGTGCGGGGAAGCAGAACTTCTTCGTGTTTCCCCCGCCTCCGCGGGAGGAATCTGCCTCGTTGTCTTCGGACGACGTGGGTATGACGGCCTTGCGCCGGGGGCCTCTCCCAGCCCCCTAGTGTGCCTTCCTAGGTCCCCCATCCCCCCCGGATGGGGCGGACTCTTCCTCTTCCTCCTCCCCTTCGGGGGAGGAGTGTGCCTCGTCGTCTTCGGACGAAGCATTCGGTACGACCTTATGCCGGAGACCCTTCCTGGTCCCCAGGGCCTTCTTTTTCGATGCCTTGTAAGGCGCCAGGACTAGCATCTCCGTCAGGAGAGCATCGGCTGGACCTTCTGGCAGTGGAGCCGGACTGTCAATCTGCTCCGCTGTCTCCACATAATCCTGATCAAATACACACAATGACTTAAGCCTCCCCCATGAATATATTAGGAAGAAGTGAACCCGATGGTAGTCAGAAAACTCACCGGATGGTGGGGGCCGTGCAGCATGAAGTCCGCGGTCCTCGGATGTGGGGGGAGGTACTTTGGAAGCCTTGAACAGCGCCTTACATGCACCTTTGTGCGTCATCTCGTAGAGCTTTCGAAGTGTCTGGTGTTCGGCCAGGACGAACTCACACAGATTGAATGCCCTTCTTTGGCATGGAAGGATCCGGCGGACAAGCATGACCTGGACCACATTGACAAGCTGGATGTTCTTGTCCTTCATATTTTTGATGCAGTTCTGGAGTCCGGTCAGCTCTACAGGTTCGCCCCAGGTCAGGCCCTTCCTTTCCCAGGAGGTGAGCCGCATGGGGGTTCCGAGTCAGAATCCGGGGGCCGCCGCCCAGTTGGCGCCACGCGGCTCGGTGATGTAGAACCACCCCTATTGCCACCCTTTCACGGTCTCCATGAAGGATCCGCTAAGCCAGGTGACGGTAGGCATCTTGCCCACCATGGCCCCTCCGCACTCCGCTTGTTGGCCGCTCACGATCTTTGGCTTCACACAGAAGATTTGTAGCCAGGAGCCAAAGTGAGGCTTGATGCGGAGGAAGGCCTCACATACGACGATAAATGCCGAGATGTTGAGGACGAAATTTGGGCTAGATCGTGGAAATCTATCCTATAGTAGAACGTGAGCCCGCGGACGAAGGGATGAAGTGGAAATCCCAGTCCACGGACAAAGTGGGCGACAAACACGACCCTCTCATGAGGTTATGGAGTTGGAATGACATGCCCAGCGTCCGGTAGCCGGTGCGCTATGTCTGCGGCCAAGTATCCGGCCGCCCGAAGATTCGCGATGTGCTTCTCTTTCACGATGGAGGCCACCCACTTGCCTCCTGCTCCGGACATGTTTAGCTTTGCGGAGAAGACTTGGGCTAGGGCGCTGGAGCTCGAGGAGGCAAGGGTAATCAAAGGAGGAAGAAGGCGTGGGTAAAAATGGGGAACCCTTATCCCTTTATAGAGGCGACGCAAATGGTGCGCCTCCCCACTTGCCCGTTGAGAATCGCTTACTTCCCAAGCACCAGATTGATGGCGCGGTGGGATTACCCATACCCGTATTGATGAGAATCCCGTGATAAGGGGACACGATCTCTGCTTTGACAAGACGTGTCAAGGAAACCGCCTCACAATACGCGTTGTGGCTGGTTGTGGGAAAACGGTTCAAATAAAGACCTGACCGTAATAACGTGTCACGTTGTCTAAAAAAGTTGTCAGCAGATTGCGTTTGTGAAATAGCATTCTCTCTACGGTGGTATATGAAGATCATTTTGCAGATCCGGACATGATTCAAGTGTTCGATAATTACTTCGGGGTATTCGGAGAAGGAACCCGCCTTGCAATGCCGAAGACAAGACTGCGCGCCGGACTCATCCTCATTAAAGCCTGGTTCAGGGGCTACTGAGGGAGTCCTGAATTAGGGGGTATCCGGACTGCCGGACTATATACTTCGTCCGGACTATTGAAGCATGAAGATACAACACTCAAGACTCCGTCCCGTGTCCGGATGGGACTCTCCTTTGCGTGGAAGGCAAGCTTGGCGATCAGGATATTATATTTCCTTCCTTGTAACCGACTCCGGGTAAACCCTAGCCCTCTCCGGTGTCTATATAAACCGGAGAGGTTGGTCCTTAGAAGGCCGATCACAATTACAATCATAATCATCATAGGCTAGCTTCTAGGGTATAGCCTCCACGATCTCGTGGTAGATCTACTCTTGTACTACTCATATCATCAATATCAATCAAGCAGGAAGTAGGGTTTTACCTCCATCGAGAGGGCCCAAACCTGGGTAAACAATGTGTCCCTTGCTTCCTGTTACCATCAGCCTAAGACGCACAGATCGGGACCCCCTACCCGAGATCCGCCGGTTTTGACACCGACAGCAGGGACAAAGCGGCAACTCAAACCGAACACTAGCCCGTACTACCTCGCTGTAAAGGCAGAGAGAAAACAGCTCGGGGTTATACATATGACCTATGGCTGGACCTGGACAGTAGAGCAGGACAGACCAGATTGATCTACGGATCGCAGGGGCGTGACCCGACACGCGACGATGGCTATCTAGCCGGACGTGACAAGCATAATCACACCCGGGCCTATAACCACAGACGGACTCCATCCGAGCTACGTCGCGACGTGGCCCGATATAGAGGTGCCGCACACCCCCTTTGCTTCACTGATGAAGTAATGGAACACGAATTTCCAGAAGGGTTTAAACCCGTGAACATGGAATCATATGATGGGACTACAGACCCCGCGATATGGATTGATGATTTTCTTCTCCATATTCATATGGCCCGCGGTGATGATCTTCATGCCATTAAATACCTCCCACTAAAACTCAAGGGACCATCTCGGCACTGGTTGAATAGTCTGCCCGAAAACTCCATTGGCAGCTGGGAGGACTTGGAAGACGCCTTCCTCAACAACTTCCAAGGTACATATGTCTGACCTCCGGATGTCGACGACTTAAGTCACATAGTTCAACAACCCGGAGAGTCAGCCAGGAAATTCTGGACTAGGTTCTTAACTAAAAAGAACCAGATCATCGATTGTCCGGATGCCGAAGCCCTAACGGCCTCTAAACATAGCATCCGCGACGAATGGATCGCCCGACACCTCCCCAAGACAATCCGAAATCCATGGCAGCCCTCACGGCGCTTATGACCCGCTTTTGCGCGGGCGAAGATAGCTGGTTAGCCCATAGCAATAACAATGCAAGCGAACCTGGCACTTCTGAAGCCAGAAATAGCAACGGCAAGCCCCGACGCAACAGACACAAGCGTCGAAGCAATAGTGACAATATCGATGACACGGCAGTCAACGCCGGATTCAGTGGCTCCACGTCCGGCCAGCGGAAGAAGCCATTTAAAAGGAACAATCCGGGCTCATCCAGCTTGGACCGCATACTCGATCGTCCATGTCAGATACACGGCACCCCCGATAAGCCAGGCAATCATAACAACAGAAGCTGTTGGGTCTTTAAACAGGCCGGCAAATTAAATGCCGAGAAGAAGAAGAAGGGGTCGCAAAGCAAGGACTATGACGAGTAGCCCCGTCCACCGAACACAGGGGGACAGAAGAAGTTTCCCCCTCGGGTTAAAATGATGGACATGATATATGCTACCCATATCCCCAAGAGGGAGCGGAAACACGCACTCAGGGAAGTCTATGCGATAGAGCCAGTCACCCCAAAATTCAATCCATGGTCGTCATGCCCGATCACCTTCGATCGCAGGGACCATCCGACCAGTATCCGTCATGGCGGTTCAGCCGCACTGGTCCTCGACCCAATAATTTATGGATTCCACCTCACGCGAGTCCTCATGGACGGTGGCAGCAGCCTCAACCTGCTCTATCAGGATACAATTTGCAAAATGGGCATAGATCCTTCAAGGATCAGGCCCACAAAAACTACCTTTAAAGGAGTTATACCAGGTGTAGAGGCCCGCTGCATGGGCTCAATCACATTGGAGGTCGTCTTCGGATCCCTGGACAACTTCCGAAGCGAAGAGTTGATATTCGATATCGTCCCCTTCCGCAGTGCCTATCATGCATTGCTCGGATGAACCGCATTCACTCGATTCAATGCGTGGCCACACTATGCTTATCTTAAGCTTAAGATGCCCGGACCACACGGTGTCATAACAGTCAATGGAAACACGGAGCGCTACCTCCATACCAAGGAGCACCGCGGCCCTGGTAGCGGAAGTACAGAGCGGCCTCTTAAGGCAGAATTTTAATTCAGCGGCCAAGCTCCGGACAGTGTCAAACAAGTCTGGACTACTCCGCAGCATGACAGTCCGGCTCGTCAGGAGTTAGACTAGCAATTCGACCTCCGTCTCATTCCCGACCAAGTGGCGGCATACATACCGCGCGTACATAACTACGCACTCAAAATACCGTGGGCAGACACGGAGGCATAACCAGACTGTTGTCCATAATACGGCTCGACCTTCCATGGACACACATACTTTCACTTTTCTTTTTATCCTTTTCAGGTTTCTTTTCCACAGGCCCCTCGCGGCGTCCTACTGATCGGTCCTTTCGAAGGACGTATACACCAAGGCAGCATGTAGCGCAGACGTGTGGGGGACTCTCTAGACGTTTTTTCTCGACGATCATTCTACCTGTTTTCAGGACCTGCACGCAAGCTGCCCCCTTGATATTGGCATGTTAAATAGCCCGGTTGCCTATCGCACTATTTGCACAAATACGCTTTGACGTATACATCAAATTATAATGAAAACAGTTCGCGGCCCAACTTAGGTGGCACTAGCTTACTACTTCATCTTTATTCTTATGGATTGAACCCGTACACTTTGGTACACTTTGGCCAGGGGCTTCACTGCGCTCCTTACTATGGCAACAATGTCCAAACACTTTTACAATACTGCTCGGCACCCCGAATTTAGCATTATATGCATTGGCTCCGAATCATGTATTTGGTCAATAGTTGGGTTGCTCGGCTCCTTTGCTTACTACCTTACGTTCCGCTCTATCGGCTAGGGTAGTAAAGGGAGAACTACTGTGATTTTGTTTCTGGTTTATCCGAGCAAACACCTTAGTAGAGAAAGCCAAAAACTGACTCTCATGATGTGGCGAGAGCTGGTCAGCTATTTAGAGGTTCAAAATCTTTTGCGATTTTTTCCGCCTTATTCGATGAATCGGCCTTCATCCGATTAGGTGTTTACAACACCCTAATCCAGATTAAATGCCAACTAGGGGCTGCGCCTACATTTTTATTGTCAAACTCCTATGGCTAAGTGAGGGTGATAAAGCCACATAGTCCGATTGCCTGGTTCGTTGCGCTAAACACCTCCTTCAAGGACCAAATTCTTGGATCAAGAGTGTTTAGATACCATCCCGAACACCCCCGTACTACCTACGTGGGGGTTGAAGCCGACGATTGGCCAACTCTCAGATTTAATAAAAACGGCCGCACGGGAGGCAAAATTTTAAATAATAAACAAGCATTACAAATGTATTCATTCGAAGATAATGTCTTTTGAACACTGTCCCTCTACAATGCGGGATCCCTTGAGGACATCATCAAAATACCACTCGGGCGTGCGGTACTCCTTGCCAGCGGGCGGTCCCTCGGTCACGAGCTTGACGACATCCATCTTCGCCCATTGCACTTTGACACGGGTGAAGGCCATCTGCGCACCCTCGATGTAGACTAACCGCTTGATGACATCAAGTCGGGGGCAGGCATTGACCAGCTGCTTCACGAGCCCGAAGTAGCTGCTGGGTATGGCTTCGAAAGGCCATAGCTGGATTATTAAATACTTCATGGCTAGTTCGGCCACCCTATGAAGCTCGACCAGCTGTTTCAGCTGATTGCTAAAGTGCATCGGATGTTCTAGCGCAAGGTATTGCGACCAGAACAACTTCTCCGTCGAGCTCCCCTCTTTGGCTTGGAAGAACTCCGCAGCGTCGGCAACACTGCGCGGTAAATCCGCAAACGCTCTTGGAGAACTCCAAATCCGGGTTAGTAAGAGATACCTCTTCTTCACATATTTTCTCTGCATAATGAAGGCCTTACCCGCCGCGATTTTTCTGGCCTCTTGGATTTCCTGGATGGCGCCCTGGGCTTCAACCCAGGCATCTTGTGCGCTGTGGCGAGCCTTGGCGAGTTCGGTCTCTTGATCTGCAATATTGCGCTCCAAGGACTCGCATTTCTTCATGGCGTCCTGGAGCTCCTGCTGGACCTCATCAACTCTGGCCTCGTGTTTTTCATGGGCGGCTTGCTCCTCTGTCACTTTCTTTTGGGCCTCGGCCAGCGCCTTCTTGAGGGGCTCCACCTCGGTCGCCGCTCCTGCAAATATCATGGCACTCTGATCAACACAAACAATTCATGTCTCTCTATATCTGAGTAGGTCATTACATACCTTGCTTATCCTCCAGCTGCTTTCTCGCTTGGTCGAGCTCCTCCTTGGCCCGCTCTAGCCTCTGCTTCAATCCGGAGACTTCGGCAACATGAGATGTCGCAACCAGCAACGACGCCTGCTTGCTCACATAAGACATATTTGGTTAGTATCCTGCAAAAATTACTTGATCTTTTGTCCGGCTTTTCTTTCCAAAACCGAACAGAGTCTCAGGCGTTACTGTCTATACTAAGGCATTCTTTTTACATAATTGCATCACATACCTCAAAGCCTGTCAGAAGGCCGGTGCAGGCTTCGATCAGTCTGCTTTTAACAGACTGGACCCTCTCAACCACCGTACCCATAAGGATACAATGTTCCTCAACAATGGAGGCGCCTTGCAGCGCTTCCAGCTGATTATCAGGTGCCTCTAGATGGACAGAGGTCACCGGCGGAATAGGCACACCTCCTTCTTTCGAAGGTGGCTGCCTGCCTAATTCGAGAGCCGTATAAGTCTCTGGAATTGTATTCGGCTGGGGGCCGAATTGGATATGGCCCCCATCGCTAGTCTCCATGGGGATTTGCTCCCCCACGTGTCCGGTGGCCGAGGTTTCACCCTCTGGCGCCGCCCTGACGGCCTCTTGCGTCTCTCCCAGGCCTGGGGTCCTTCGAGACATCGCCTTGGTGTCATCCATGGCCTTGGGAGAAGAGGCCGCCAGAAGAGAACCACTGTACATCACCTTCGGGTCCAGCAAATTCCTCGAAGAGGAGGATCGCCGGAGGTCGGAACGAGCCGGACAGCAATGCATGATTCAACATGTTAAAACCATGAAGTAAAGGAGCTGGATATGTGTGTGTGCATCTTTGAGTACTTACGATTCTGCTATGGGCTTATCCCTAGGGCGCCACTCGGAGCTGCTGTCGATGTCCCACGCGGAGTTGTCCGCGAGGGAAACCTTCCCCTTCCACTAGTAGAAAAGGGGGCAATGGCCTAGGCCAGTTCAGCCCATTAGTCCCGGTTCAATCCAGAACCGGGACCAATGGAGCTATTTGCCCCGGTTCGTGAGCCCAGGGGGCCGGCCGGGCCACATGGGCCATTGGTCCCGGTTCGTCCGGACCTTTTGGTCCCGGTTGGTGGGACGAACCGGGGCCAATGGGCCTGGCTCCTGGCCCACCACTATTGGTCTTGGTTGGTGGCATGAACCGGGACCAATGGCTACCCGTTAGTCCCGGTTCATGCCACGAACCGGGACCAATAGTGCTGCCTATATATACCCCCTCGCTCGCGAGCAGAGCACTCTAGTGCTCTGTTTTTCTCTTGCCGGCGAGGGGGAGCTTTGTGGTGCTCTAGCTCACCTCCATAGCACATGAGGTGTTCGATGAAATGCCCAAGCCACACTACTTATGCTTTCTCCTCTCCAAGCTCGACCTCCAAGCTCTATTTTCCTCAATATTTGTCTAGGTTTAGCGGCCCATCACGCCCCGTCCCCGTCTTCACCGCCGTTGATCACCCACGCCGATCTCATCGCCAACACCACCGTGGTGAGCCCTCTTGTTCTTATCTTCTTTCTGAAAGGAAAAATATTCTTACTTGTATTATTTTCTTACTTTTATTATTGCATCTTATATAGTGCGATGGTTTTGGTATCCGCCACCGTCGGCCCTCGTCCTGTCTATGATTCGGATGTGGTATATATTATCTTTTCATAACTATTGGTTCATTTATTGTTTATGAAAATTATGCCGAGCAACGTGACATAGATTTTATTTATCTAGGAGGTTATTGAACCGGAAATTCCAACCAACCCTATTGTCGAGAGGTTAAATTTAGTTGAAGAAGAAAACAATTTCTTGAAGGAAAAAAGAAAAAAACTTGAGGAGGAGAAGATGATATTGGAGTTGCATGTTGCGGATATCATCGATGATCACAAGATCAAGATGGATGCAATGCGCTTGAAGATGAGAAAGATTAGAAAATATGCCATTCATACCGAGGCTTGGTATCATTATGTCATTGGATCAGTTGTTTCCTTGGTTGCGATTATGATCGCATTTGTTTTCGCATTGAAATGTTTTACATAGTTTCAATGTATGGTTTAATTAATTTAGATGCTCTGCAGAGCTTTATGTTGTTAGATGAGAACTATGTATGTACTTTGGATTTTATGTGATGATGAACTTCTATTAATTTGGTCACTTAATTATCTATTCATGATGTTCTGTAATGATTTTTGACACACTTAATTATATATAATGCACGTAGATGAACCGGCAATGGATGTATGGTGACAGACACACCTCCGAGTACAGTAAGGGCGTGCATGATTTTCTCGAAGTGGCTGAGGCAAACAAGCAGAATGGTTTTATGTGTTGTCCATGCCCTATATGTGGGAATAGGAAGTCTTACTCTGACCGGAAAATCCTTCACACCCACCTGCTTTACAAGGGTTTCATGCCACACTATAATGTTTGGACGAGGCACAGAGAAATAGGGGTTATGATGGAAGACGGCGAGGAAGAAGTGTACGATGACAACTATGTGCCCCCTGAATACGGTGATGCTACTGAACATCAAGATGCACCAGATGATGTGCACGATGGTGCTGCAACGGGCGAAGCTGCTGAAGATCAAGAGGAACCAGACAATGTGCCCGATGATGATGATCTCCGCCGGGTCATTGTCGATGCAAGGACACAATGCGAAAGTCAAAAGGAGAAGCTGAAGTTCGATCGCATGTTAGAGGATCGCAAAAAGGGGTTGTACCCCAATGGCAACACAAAGCTCGATACCGTACTCGAATTGCTGCAGTGGAAGGCAGAGAATGCTGTGCCTGATAAAGGATTTGAGAAGCTACTGAAAATAATGAAGAAGAAACTTCCAAAGGATAACGAATTGCCCGACAGTACATACGCAACAAAGAAGGTCGTATGCCCTCTAGGATTGGAGGTGGAGAAGATACATGCATGCCCTAATGACTGCATCCTCTACCGCGGTGCCTACAAGGATCTGAACGCATGCCCGGTATGCGGTGCACTGCGGTATAAGATCAGACGAGATGACCCTGGTGATGTTGACGGCGAGCCTCCCAGGAAGAGGGTTCCTGGGAAGGTGATGTGGTATGCTCCTATAATACCACGGTTGAAACGTCTGTTCAGAAACGGAGAGCATGCCAAGTTGATGCAATGGCACAGTGAGGATCGTAAGAAAGACGGGAAGTTGAGAGCACCCGCTGACGGGTCGCAGTGGAGAAAAATTGAGAGAAAGTACTGGGATGAGTTTGCAAAGGACCCAAGGAACGTATGGTTTGCTTTAAGCGCGGATGGCATTAATCCTTTCGGGGAGCAGAGCAGCAGTCACAGCACCTGGCCCGTGACTCTATGTATGTATAACCTTCCTCCTTGGATGTGCATGAAGTGGAAGTTCATTATGATGCCAGTTCTCATCCAAGGCCCTAAGCAACCCGGCAACGACATTGATGTGTACCTAAGGCCATTAGTTGAAGAACTTTTACATCTGTGGAATGGAAACGGTGTACGTACATGGGATGAGCACAAAAAGGAGCAATTTGACCTAAAGGCGTTGCTGTTCGTGACCATCAACAATTGGCCCGCTCTCAGTAACCTTTCAGGACAGACAAACAAGGGATACCACACATGCACGCACTGGTTACTTGACACCGATAGTATATACCTGGGAAGCTGCAGGAAGAATGTGTACCTGGGCCATCATCGATTTCTTCCGACCAACCATCAATGTCGAAAGAAAGGCAAGCATTTCAAAGGCGAGGCAGATCACCGGAAGAAGCCCGCCATGCATACAAGTGATCACGTACTTGCTATGGTCAATGATTTACAAGTAATCTTTGGAAAGGGTCCCGGCGGACTAGCTGTTCCGAATGATGCTGAGAATCACGCACCCATGTGGAAGAAGAAATCTATATTTTGGGACCTACCCTACTGGAAAGACCTAGAGGTCCGCTCTTCGATCGACGTGATGCACGTGACGAAGAACCTTTCCGTGAACCTGCTTGGCTTCTTAGGCGTGTATGGGAAGACAAAAGATACACCTGAGGCACGAGAGGACCTGCAACGCTTGCACGAAAAAGAGGGCATGCCTCCGAAGCAGTATGAAGTTCCTGCCAGCTACGCTCTTACGAAAGAAGAGAAAGAAATATTCTTTCAATGCCTGCTCGGTATGAAGGTCCCGACTGGCTTCTCGTCGAATATAAAGGGAATAATAAATATGCCAAAGAAAAAGTTCCAGAACCTAAAGTCTCATGACTGCCACGTGATTATGACGCAACTGCTTCCGGTTGCATTGAGGGGGCTTCTACCGGAAAATGTCTGATTAGCCATTGTGAAGCTATGTGCATTCCTCAATGCAATATCTCAGAAGGTGATCGATCCAGAAATTGTACCAACGCTAAGGAGTGATGTGGCACAATGTCTTGTCAGTTTCGAGCTGGTGTTCCCACCATCCTTCTTCAATATCATGATGCACGTCCTAGTTCATCTAGTCGACGAGATTGTCATTCTGGGGCCCGTATTTCTACACAATATGTACCCCTTTGAGAGGTTCATGGGAGTCCTAAAGAAATATGTTCGTAACCGCGCTAGGCCAGAAGGAAGCATCTCCATGGGCCATCAAACAGAGGATGTCATCGGGTTTTGTGTTGACTTCATTTCTGGCCTTAAGAAGATAGGTCTCCCTAAATCGCGGTATGAGGGGAGACTGACTGGAAAAGGCACGCTTGGAAGGGACTCAATAATATGCAGGGACGGATATTCTTGGTCTCAAGCACACTACACAGTTCTATAGAACTCTACCTTGGTGACCCCGTATGTCGATGAACACAAGAACAGTCTGCGCTCCAAACACCCGGAGCAGTGCGACGACTGGATTACATGTGAACACATCAGGACTTTCAGCAGTTGGTTGGAAACACGTCTCAGAGGTGACAGCACTGTTTGTGATGAGCTGTACTTGTTGTCCAGGGGACCATCTTTGACTGTAATGATTTGGAAAGGATACGAGATAAATGGGAATACATTTTACACGATTGACTAAGATGAAAAGAGCACCAACCAAAACAGCGGTGTCCGCTTTGATGCAGCAACCGACAATGGAAATGACACATATTATGGTTACATAGTAGACATATGGGAACTTGATTACGGAGTAGATTTTAAGGTCCCTTTGTTTAAGTGCAAGTGGGTCAATCTATCAGGAGGCGGGGTACAGGTAGACCCACAGTACGGAATGACAACAGTGGATCTGAAAAATCTTGGGTACACTGACGAACCGTTGTCCTAGCCAATGATGTGGCACAGGTTATCTATGTGAAGGACATGTCTACTAGACCGAGGAAAAGAAAAGATAAGGAAGCGAATACATCATACAATGAGCCAAAGCGCCACATAGTTCTTTCAGGAAAAAGGGACATCCTGGGAGTGGAGGGCAAGACAGACATGTCTGAAGAGTATGAAAAGTTTCATGAAATTCCCCCCTTCAAAGTCAAGGCTGACCCAAGCATCCTGATAAACGATGAAGATTATCCATGGTTACGGCGCAATAAGCAAACGACACAAGCGAAGAAAAAGTGAATACTTTCTCCCGCAACTATTATGATGATACCATGCCAACTTTGTAACAGACGAGTATGATACCATTGTCCGTTTTGTACATGCACATGCTATGCCAACTTTTTCAGAGTTCATTTGAAAACTGTGAATTTGAAAACCTCGCCTACCGAAGGGCGCTCACACCGGTTTATAAGCCCATCCCTCTACACGCCTTGTTGAGCTCACAAACTTGTGATTCACACAAATTTCAAAGAAAACTAATGGCACAAACAGAAAGTTTATAATTTTGCTGACCTAAAAGCAAAAAGAATTAAAAAATAAAGCAAAAAACCAAAAGAAAATAAATAATGCAGAAAACAAAACAAAAAACTTGAAAAAAAATAAAAATAGCAACAATAAGTATTTTGTTGTAAGTAGAAACAAAATAAAATAAATAAATAAAGCAAAAAAGTGTTTTGAAATTTGAAAACTAATGGCACTAACAGAAAGTTTATAACTTTTCTAAAACTAAAAGCAAAAAGAATTAAAAAATAAAGCAAAAAACAACAAAAAATAAATAATGCAGAAAGCAAAACCAAAAAACTGAAGAAAAAAATAAAAATAGCAACAATAAGTATTTTGTTGTAAGTAGAAACAAAATAAAATAAATAAAGCAACAAAGAAAACAAAAAAACAAAAAAAAGTGCCACCAACTGGTCCCCCACGGCCTGAATACGACTAGAAACCCTACCATGGGCCAGGATTCAGGCACACGGTTGGCCCAGTAGGCCCACAGGCACAAATTGCACGGTCAGGCCCGAAAGCCTGCAGTTGAGAGGAGCTCGAGAGGGTGGGCGCAGCAGCGCTTATAAACAAGTCTCGAGCTCTCTCAACTAGCGAGGTGGGACTAAACTTTTCGGCGCGGGGCAGCACAAGGCCTTTGGTCCCAGTTGGTGTCACCAACCAGGACTGAAGGGGGGTTTAGTCCCGGTTGGTGCCACCCTTTGGTCCCGGTTGGTGGCACCAACCGGGACCAAAGGGTGGCATTAGTCCCGGGTCGTGGCACGAACCGGGACTAATGCCCTTGCTATATAAGAAAACACTTGGGAAATTTCAGATTTCCCTCGCCAGTTTCCCCCCGACGACGCCGAGTACATCGACGCCGCCAGGCTTCCCTGACACCGCCTGTCGCCCCCGCCGTCGTCGTCGCCTCGCCCATGCCCGTCGTCGCCGTTGCCGGCGCCCTGGCC